>NC_081199.1:28309015-28651515 GCF_902713425.1 Acipenser ruthenus
CGGTAACGTATGACTTAATTAAAGGGAAAAATACTGGCATTCTCAACATAACACAACATCCAGTAATTAAGGAAAACATTCCAAGTCTAATTTAGTGTAGCATAAATGCCTACTTTGTGAAGTTCGTCTCGAAGAAAATAGGTCTCTTGTGCCTTAAAGCCATTGTTGCTGTCCACAAAGGCTAAAGCACAGGATGACAGCAGAATGCCAAGATGGTGCATGCAAATTTGTGCAAGATGTAGTCGGACTTGCACGTTTAAATGGACAGTTCAAAAACTGTCAGATTGCACAGATATTCATGGCATGGGAGAAATCCACAATACTTTAAAATGCTATTTCCCTTAATAAGAGGCATGGATTATATATGTGGGTCATTCTATAAAGAAAACAAATTGGGGTTCCAAAAAATTGAGACATTGAGGTGAGATTTTTTTAGTGAAACAACCAAAATGAAATAAGAAAAAATCTTATCTGCATAAACATAAATCTGTTATTACTGTAACACAACTAAAAACTGTTGTATAAAGAAATACATAAAAATTGATTAGTTGGTTGAAGAAATTAATTCATATTTATTGACTAAAAATTAGTTACTTAATTTTGTCACTTATCAGGTTTTGTACCAATATATTGAATTAAAAACTATGTTAGCAATTATTAAAAGTATACCAAACGCTTTCATTTTGCTAATATAACTTTCACTCCTGCCAGTGCAGAGAGCAGTAGGCGCTGTGTGAGATTTGTGGGGCACAAAAATCAAAGCAAACAAAATAAATGTCAGAGGAAGGGCAGCAAAGCCCCTTTTGGCACACAGAAAAGAAAAGTTTTTGGGTTGTTTTTTTTTGTCGTGGTGCAGTACGACACATTCGCTTGTCGCATCACATCCGATGTGTAGAGGCCTTTACTCTAAAAAAAAAATGAAGTGTAAACACAGTAAAGCATGAGGCTATGCGCTGCACGGCCACTTTATTCTGTGTGCATTTCTACACTGATTTGGTGGGGTTGAGGCCTTTAGTGATCATTTCACCTTACATAACCCCCTTACTGACTACATATCTTGGCATTGTTAAATAGAGCAAAATATTTATATTAAATTACTATTAATAGGCAAATATTTCAAATCACAAGGCCATCTTACAAGGGAATATGTACTACAAAATATTGTAATGACCCGTGCCCTTGATAAAGCAGATGGAGAGCGTTGCCAGATGCAATTAATAATCAATTTATTAAATCAAAAGAACACGGTCCCTGTTTGGGCCAAGACCACGCCACAAAACCAATAGACCCTAACTCCTTCCTTCACCCACTGACCCCCTCTTTCACTCTCTCAGGCTCTCGCCGCATGTCATGCCCACTAGCTATCTCTCACCTGAATTCTGATTGCTGAGTTCCTCCAGACGTTCAGCATTCAAACCTTTCACTTTATTCAAGAATAGAAGAAATATTTTAAAATACTAGTTCAACATTATACAATGATACAACATTTCTTTTTAAATAGTTTAAAAATGTTTTAAAATTATTCCATAAAATACATTTGTTTTGATGAGAAAGTAGAATAGCTGTAAGTGGGGGACACTGCACTTTTATATATTAAAAAAAGTTGATATTGCATAAAAATAATTATGCATATTTGCTTAAATGTTAACAGCTAAAGAAATAAAACGAATATTTCATTTTGTTTAATACTTAAATACACTACTTTCAGGTGGGGACTCAATTTGTCCCATTTCTGTAGAATGACCCTTATATTTGATAACCCACTCAGTAACATGCCATATTTACAGTATAAAAATCACACAAATAGGCACATGTACTAAAATGGAAGTGCAGCTTTATGCAACTTCAGCTTGTACACAGGACTATTTATTTATCAGAAAACTGTACCAAAAGTATAGTACAATGATTATAGAGTACCTAAATAATGCACACAATTACCACTTTTTTACAATGAAGTGAATTTGTATTTATTTGGGTTTGGGGAGATTTCTGAAAATAAACACCTAATCCAGTCCTAAAATGACAACAGGCCAAGTTTATACAGAAGAAAACATTTATTGTTCCAGTATACTCACTAGTATTACAAATAAATGCAAGAGTATTTCATATGAAGAGGTAAACATGTAAGTGGAATGTAGCAGAAGGATGGAGATTCAGTGGTGGAAGAGACGCAGGCTGGTGTGTGCCAGAGCAATCCCCAGCTCATTACAGGCATCAATCACAACCTGATCAGCTGCAGATCCAGACGGGGCTGCTATGAACTCCACTCCACTCTGGAAACAAAAAAAAAAAAAAAAAAAAAGTGTAAAACCAAAACAACTTTTAAAACAATAGTGTGCATAACAAAGCCTACCAATAGAGAAATATAGGGGGTTAATCACCATTTTGAAGCAACACCTATTTTTTTGGTTACAAAAACTCAAAAGATCAGTCCAAGATGTGGCCTTTTGAATCTATATTTCAAGTGGCCAGTATAGTGAATTGATGCAAAATTATATTCTTGAATATAGACACATTAATTTGACAGGAACACACTTGTATTGGCGCTCTAGGAATGAAAGCAGATGGCAGGTACCTTTTTAGCTCTATCCACATTGTCTCTGAAAGGGAAAAAGGCATCAGAGCTCAGAGCCACCCCCTTCAGTGAGCTGATCCAGTTATTTTTCTCGTTCACAGAAAGCAGCGCAGGGACCTCCTCAAACAACCCCTTCCACGCCTCCAGATCAGCATCCTGGAAGAAGGGGAGGAGTGTTTAAGCCTGGGGTGTAATTGCACATAACATTACTGAAATAACAGGCACTAGAATGATGCTTTCAGCAAAAACAAAAAGTGTTTTGGTAGATTATCATGCCTTGGTAAATCAAGGAATCTGCCCATTCAATCCCTTTAAAATCCTCAAAGTCTGCTCCTCCTTAGAACGCCGATGAAGATTCAGCTTTGAGTTTCCTTACCTCACCGATGGTGCCGCTAACATACTGGTCAATAGCATTGGCAATTTCCGCTCTCTTCACTCCGGTCTTGAACTGCATAGACAACACGGTGGGGTGGTGCCTTAGCCACCAGTTGTTCGCCTTGTCACCGGCCAGGCGTGTGCAGTGGATACGGGACTGCTGTCCAGCACCAATACCAATCACCTTCAACACAAATACAGCAATGTAAATCAGAAGGACCGGAGTGGGCTGCATGGAGAAGCTTCTCATTAGTCACCGCAGGGAATACCAGTACAACGTTTAACCACACCTTGTTGGCCTGGAGTTCAGAAGCACTGGTTTTGCTTTTAGTGAGGGTATGCTCGTTATGCCTACCCAGTCAAGGGGCATATGATAAATGAGTAAACGGCATTTCATACATTTCTGCATATGGGTGGAAGACACCTGAAGACCCTCAATTTATCATAAAGGAGGAAGTAGCTTAATTTCATTAGTTTCTTTGTTTTACTTTGTCAATTAAAAAGGTTTGCTGTTTGCCATTCTGAGTGGTTCTGGGTAATTATAAAACAGGAAGATAACCCTAACATTGTAATGCAATTTGTTACTACTTCCTCTTTAACATAACAGATGCTGCAGCAAGAAGAATTCACACACACTGCAATTACATATCTGTTGATAGCAGTGACTTTGATAGTCCAACTTTATAGAATTAGTTCACAATGCTTATATTACAATACAAAAAATATATATATATGAAATGAGGTTCTGTCAATTCTAAACACAGGGGTAACAAATCTCCGGGCAGCAGTGTGGAGTAGTGGTTAGGGCTCTGGACTCTTGACCGGAGGGTTGTGGGTTCAATCCCACGTTGAGGACACTGCCCCTGTACCCTTGAGGAAGGTACTTTACCTAAATTGCTCCAGTAAAAACCCAACTGTATAAATGGGTAATTGTATGTAAAAATAATGTGTTATCTTGTAACAATTGTAAGTCACCCTGGATAAGGGCGTCTGCTAAGAAATAAATAATAATATAGTTCCAGAATAATGCTGTACATAGTAAGAGGAGCTACACTCCATCCAGCATGATTTAACAAAATTGCTATTCCTTTCAACCTCAGGTCTCAATAGATATTCAAACAAACATATAAATAAATAAATAAATCCCCATCTTCAAAATCAAATTGTACACTGCAATATAATTTATTTTTGTTAAGACTTTGTAATGTGGAATGCAGTACACAAGAACCAAAACAATGAATTTTCTCCCCTTCACTTTACAATGCCATTTCCCCGTTTGTTTTATTTGAAGTGTTTAAAGTTACATTTCGGTTTGTTTGCTTGTTCAGCTACAAAAAGGCACAAGTAAACTTTCATGTTATTACTGTACTTTATGAAAACATGTCTATGGCCACGGTTTGCTGTGAAGAAACGGCAATGAATAAAAAAAAAAAAAAAAAAAAAAAAAAAAGAATAAAATGCGTTGTCAGCTTTATGTGCTATTTGTGTCGGGAATAAACAAAATATTTAACTTGAACATTCTTTGTTTTGTAGTTAATTCACTGGGGTAAAGAAAGTCATACACAACTTATTCTTTACTCCTGGGAATTTTTTATTTTAACTTGTTACATATTGTAAGGTCTTGCTGTAAATAAAAGGCACACACAGGGGCCACGGCTACGTCCACACCCTCTGTTGCTATGCTGTCTCTGCCTGCGTTCAGAGCAATACAATTACTTTTTGAAAACAAACCAATATCCAAACATGAAAATCCCTTGTTTGTCCCAGCACTAATTTTATAACATATTATATAACATTAAAAAAAAAAAAGCTTAGTCAGTCAATGGTAAAATTAAGGAAGCTGCAGTTTAGTGCTTTCAAACACTTAATCTTTAGCAAAACAAAAGGTTTAAAACAAAAACAGCACCCAAGCTACGGCTATCTCGCCGCATAAACGAGGAAGACAACCTGCTGCTCCCAATCCTCTACTTTCCTTCTCAAAACAAACTGTTTGCTTCTTTTAAAGCATGTGGCGAGGGGTTAACTGACAATCAATAAATCAATTAACACCTCACCATGTTCTACACTTTACTGTTTCCCAGCCTTGCCATATCTAGTACCAACTTAAACAACTATGTGGCTGTGTAAAGGTGGCCATCATGGCTCCCAGCTGTTCCCACTCCTGAGCCAAGATGGCTGCCAGCTACAAAAACACATTTCCAATATGACTTGCCGCCCCCCCACCCCCAAAATCTAAAACAGTTTACAGCTATTTATTATACTGGCTAGTTTGCTGCCGCCATTATTTACACACCAGTTAATGTTTTATGCTAAAACAAACAGTCATACAAGTCTCAATTTAGAGTAACAGTACCACGGAATCCATAGCTATTTCACAATAAAACGTTCTAGTTTTAAATATTAAGCCCACTTTATGCCCAGCAGGTCTCCTGCTGTTCACAAGCCATTCTAACAGCAAGAACTTTTTTCCTTTGCACCCCCAGTCCTCAATTAAAGTCATCCTGTCTTTTCTGGCCAGACATTCATTGTGTCTTCTGGCTTTCAGTCACTTTGCCTTCTGGGGCCAGGTCCAATGAGATCACCGTCTTGCTTGTTCTGTGTACAATAGTGAACCTGTGCCTACACCCCAATGAGCATAAAGGCAGTGCTCTGTATACTTGTTCATGAGTAATCATCATGTATACTTTATAACTAATGTATCCGAGTGAAGCCAGACCTCCAAAAAGACAATCCCCTCAGCTTTCTCTCTGAGTCCAGTTACCTGTCCATCCTTGGCGTAGCACACAGAGTTAGACTGGGTGTACTTGACAGCAATGCTGGCTACAATGAGGTCCCGGACTGCGTGCTCAGGCAGCTGAAATAACAATGAAAATTTGCAATCAGCTTGGAACATCTAGTTTAATGTTTATCCAAAATTATTTTCTGGACAGTAATCGTTGAAGACTTTTAAGTTTATTTTTTATTTTATTTTCCTGGAAAATGAATGGGTTTTGTTTTATGGGGAAAAGCAAGGAAAAAAACAGACAAATGTCAGTACTACTCTTTTAACATTAGTGTACAAACAATTGTGTTACTGGTTCACAGAGATCCATGGAAAACGTGTGCAGGTAAGCAATGAGAATATGCAGGTAGCACCTTGCTGTATTGGTCACATTGAACAACCACTGTACAGATGGTATATTCGCAAACCACTTAAGTCTTACGTTTGTTTTTTTAAAGTACACTTGTAATTTGTGCATTTGATTAGTCAAGTTCCAATTTGGGGGAGTGTGACAGATTGTTGACTAGGATTCATTCACTATCTCCCTCCCAACCTGTGAGGGCGCTGTGTAAGAGGAACAGTGTGCCTCGTACTGGATGGTCACCACACCTGCACTAAGAGCACTCACTATCAGGAGAAGTGACCGTGTCTGTGTGATTCTTGTATTTCAGGACTGAACCCCGTGGTTTATATACTGGTGATACACATTGTTGTGTAGAGCCAGTACTATTTAACCGGTTGCAAACTGGGAAAAGAAATAAGACCGGTGAACTTTGTCTGTCGTTTGGCGCACTTGCATCACCTGTACACTGCAACTGCTACTTTAGTAAGTACTGTATTCTCTTCATCTCTCATTTAATATGCTGGTGCTTATGCTACCCCCTGGTGATTGAATTTCATAGTTCATGCTGGCACACTGAAAATGACAAGGTTCACAGAGTAATAAATGTCAGTTACTGTTAACACAATCTGTCATTTTGGTCGACCTACTTCTCCTTTGGTGACGACTTTGCTGAACAGCGACCGGTCAATAACCGCATTGTTCCTCTTCTGCATCAAATGTAACCCAAAGAGAACACGCACTTCAGTCTCATCTGGCTCATACTCGGGGTCCACCTAATTGAAACACAGCATGGAAAAAAACAAGGTCATTGTTTTTATAAAAACAGAAACAAAGCAGCCCTTTGCACGCACATAATGGCTCTCAGTTTGCAACATCTGTATGTTCAACATCCAACAACCTGAAGCTAAACAGGACCGCTAAACAGTCAGGTTTTTTTGGACACTGAATCTTACTTGACCAAGATCATCATAGCAGACAGCAGAAGCATGTTTAAAATTAGATCTCACCTGCAAGACACAATAGTTTCCATTTTTCTTCTTGGACAGAATTTTTAACGCCTCTGCTTCGTAACCAGGAGCAATTATGCCATCAGATACCTGTCAATGAAAAGATTACACTTTGGCATTTATTCAAAATGATCATGCTGGCTTTTGTGAAAATAATGCATTTTCTAAGAAGGAAAAGCTTGCCTTTTAGGCCTCAATCCAACCAAAATATGGCTCAGTGGGGGTTAGATAAAAGACCACAACCTGAACATCAGAAATTCAAATGCATTTGTATACTACATACTGTGCTTCTAAATAACTAGACTAATAAAATGGAAGCAAAATTGTTTTGTGTCTGACAATGACGTTGTGTATCAAGTGTTTCTTGACAATCTTTTTTGCCCATTTTGTTCAGAGTAAGTTACTG
Source organism: Acipenser ruthenus (assembly GCF_902713425.1). NCBI lineage: Eukaryota > Metazoa > Chordata > Actinopteri > Acipenseriformes > Acipenseridae > Acipenser > Acipenser ruthenus. The sequence continues at coordinate 28,316,483 of NC_081199.1, forward strand.
TTAACAAATCCAAAGCATGTAGCTCAAGTCTGAAAATACATTATAACTGACTTCAACACGCTGAAAGTCTCCACAAAAGTCTGTTTCATTCACTTGTTGTTTCGAGCCATTCTGCTTGAACTTGCCTCTCTGGAGATGATTTTGGCAGTAGGAACATCACAGATATCTGACACAGCAATAAAGTCTCCAAATGAGGACATCCGGTCGGAACCTGGAAACAAACAAGAACAGACTTATACATTTAGAAGAAAAATAAATACACGAAAAGATAATCACTTTAAGTCACTGTTTTTATTGAGAATTTTTTTTGGGACATTCTTTAAATGATATATTCACTTAGCACCCACCCAAATAAACTATACAACCTAGTTTGGAAATGTAAATAGCAGATGGCCAATGCAAGTGGGGGAGGGGGGGGGGGGGGGGGGGGGGCAGCAGGCAGGGCTAATAAAATGGCCAGTGCACATCACTTTCTAAAATGTAGGTTTCAGTACCCATGTATAATTTGTACATATATTTCTCTTTGACATTAACAGTGAGGCTGCCATTACCTCTAGCTCTTGCGTAAGCAGTTGCCAGTGGTGTAAGATCCTTGTACATGTCGTGCACCATACAAACTTTAGCCTCCTCTTCACTCAATAGCACACCAACAGCAGCACCTAGTGGACAAATTGATACAGGGAGACTTCATTTCTAAATTCATCCAGAACGGCAAGAACACAGTTGTAGATGGGACTTTAATGAATTAATTCAAACTTATCATGAGAGCAAAACGTACACCTACTGCATACTATGTCTTCAAATAATTAAGTTTAAGATAGACAGGTTTTATGGTTAAATTTAAAATATATCTACATGTATTCTAAATTCACAATTACTGAAAATGTATCTAGCAAATAACCTCCACTAAATTTGAATCAAACCACACATTTGCAAGGGTGACTCCTGCAGTGTACATAAGCAAAACACCACAATTAGTAGAGTGCAGGTAAGACTCCTAAACTAGGAAAGTTTAAAGGGGATGATGACGACAACGTACATTATATGATTTTACAGTTGCAGAGCTACAGAGTGCAGTCTCAAGGAGGGGTTAAGAAACCTATTCTATCCTTACCAGCAGGGCTCACATGTTTGAAAGAAGTGGCTGCGGGTAGGCCCAGGGCTTTCTTCAGGTCTCTCACTAGCTGCCAGGCGTTCAGAGCATCACACAGATTGATGAAGCCAGGAGAGCCATTCACCACTGAAGACACAGGGAAATAATCCAGTCACTTAAATAAAAACCTTGACAGAGTGCATTATTGTATTCACAGAATGTTCCAACAGATGCTCTAAATTACAATGCTGTCATTTTGGGAGATTGAGTATATAGCACAGATAAGTGGTTCTGCCCTCCTAATTGTGAACCAGAAGGCCCAATACCTGTATGTGAGATTACAGATAGATTAGACAGAGATAGATATATCTAGTTTTTGCTCAACAGATAGAGGGAAATCACGGTCAAAAATATTTGTATGCGTAAAAAGAACTGAAAAAAAAAAAAAAAAGAGTAGAAATCAGAAAATTACAAGTACAAAAATCAAGTAAAGTTACGACTACAAGTCAAAAAAAGGTACGATTACAACTCACAAAATTGAGTTGGACAGAGCGTGAAATCACCGTCAAATACGTCATAGCAGGTCACAGGACAGGCTGCTGATTGGGGGAACACATCAATGAGTATTTAACAGCGCATGCGTCCAGCACCTTGCATTGTTGATAGAAGGGAAGGAGTGGCTGCACGTTGGTGAAATGTGTAGATGGAATTGTCAGAGCGGGAATATGGCACAAAGTCAACCAACAGATGGACAGTCTCAGCAAAGACCTTATATACACACACACACGACAGTCAACTTCCCCTTTTTTTCTCCCATCCCCACTGATGCGGTGCATCATGGGAATCCTGAGTGTTCCAGTGGCAACTTTTCTCCTCTCTACAATGTAAAGTCTGCTTCATTTCCTATTCAAAGCTTTCTCTGAAGTATCTGGATTTGTTTAGAGATACCCCTCCTTAACACATACGTGTTATTTCTACGACCAATGTTTTCACTCGGCCTAACAAGGGCTCTTTGCGCCGAAGTGCTGTCCGAAATTGCAGGCTCTCATGAATATTCATGAGTAGACAAGACCAGGGTGTGGTTTGGCTGTCAAGTGGTTGGGATAGCCAGTGAATTTATTTAATTCTACATTGATATCCATAGATCAAATAAAGTTTAAGAGAATAAGTGACGTTGTGTGAGACTAACACAAGGAGATTTTTCAGCAAAAAATTAAATTTAACAAAAAGGGGGGGAGCGGTCCACATGCAGTGTAATATTTTTACATTATATGGAATAGCAGAAATGTAATTATGAACAACGTATAGCAGCAGTGGGATTATAATAGGTGAACTATTTTGGTTTATTCATACATTTTATATACTGTATAAAAAAGAATTTGCAATTTGAAAAGCATGCTTTAGCAAAAACAACTAGTTTTGTTGAAGTTAATCTACACCGACCGTAACGTACACGGCCTTGGATCATCCACGGATGCAGGTAATTCCCTGTCTGTACCTTTTTGGCGATGCAGTAACGAGCTGGCGATTCACCAGGCTCCATCCCAGGCAGTTAATCACAATCCGCATAATATACTAATAACTACTATTGCTCTATAATTAAGTGAAATAATGTTTGTATACTTTTAGACTACTGTATTAAAATGTTCAGTCATGATTAGCTACCGTACAACTGAGAACTGAGCTAAATACAAGCCGATTTTGACGTAAATGTGCAACTTTAAATGAAACAGTTATTAACAGACAGTGTATTTTTTCAGACAGTACTCGTATTTGATTTGTACCTGTAATTTAAAGTACAAATTCTTTACACATACAAATATTTGACAGTGTTCTCCCTCCGTAAAAAGACAACGTCAGTGTATTTGACATACCTTTGTCAAGGGAAAGTGTGTTTAAAAACCAACAGTGGAGGTGCTTCTAGACTTTTGATGCCATGGTAACTACTGATGCAACAATCTACCATTCCTTTCTATTTAAACCTTCAGGCATCATGGTATTTAGTCAATTTATTAATTTATTTTCCTTTATTCTTTATTGTACATTATCAATTTTATTTCTTCCAAAAACATTTAAAAAAAAAGTATGTTAAAATAGAGCCCAATTTCACCCTATCCTGTCTGGGCAGAGACAGACTGATGAAACACTTGGTTATTTTTATAAATAAAACAGTAACAGACAGTGCTGAGGGGGTGAAGGGCAATACCTGTGATGGGGAGCTTGGGGCGGAGGGTGTAGAGCTGAGCAGGTGCCTGGTGGGGGTTCATCCCATAGCGCAGGGGGAGCTGGGAGACCCCCTTGCTGTACTCCTTTCTGAAATAATCCGAAATGGCTTCATCATATTGGGCTGTGTGAGTAAAAGCCTGAAGATAGAAAGGAAAATGAGGATACATTTTACTTTTGTAAAACACTGGTGTGCTGGTGAATGGATAAGAAGTTTTATAAAATATGATATACAGTGAAATCCCTCTCTCTCTACCACACAAGGGTCAGAGAAATGTTTGTAATAAAGACTCTCTTTATTTAATAAAATATTTATACAGGATACACCGTCGAAGTGCTTCATCATGTTCGTGTTTACAATGTGTCCTGTCTAAGAATTGGTTAACAAAAGGCATCGAGTTTACTTACAATCTACTTCAACATCTGGTGTATATTTGGACATGCATATTTAATGGTTAATCATTAAAAGGTTTTAAGAAACCCCTTGAACCATGTGGACCTGATAACCCCATCTGCAGTCTAAATCAGGATCTTAATTCAAAATTGTAACACAAGCTTTACAAACCCTTTGAACAACTAATTTGGATTAATGGTCCTCACATCTGTAGCTATAGATTATCTTAATTTACTAGGAACCAATTATTAAAATTGGATGCGTCAATTTGATTAGGTTGTAACGCATTTGTCTACCTCAATGGAAACCCTTAACAGAAGGAGTCCTAGTTAAACAACTTTGTAATGATAATCTAATTATTTAGATTGGGATCCCAGGATAACAAATCGATAACATTAATGAAATTAAAAAACGTGTCTTGTATATATTATCTTACTGTCAAGAACGTAATCTGTGCCCTGTATGCCATTAATTGTTAGTCCTATTATAAATTATTTTATTTAACAGATCTTGCAAGTCTCAAAGATCACAAAAGCATAAATAACAGTGCAGCAAAGGATAGCGTAGAGGGCACCACTGAATCAGAATCATTTCCCCCAGCACAGCATAGTAAGATGTCAGACTGCAGTCCAAACACCAAAACAGAGACTGCCTTACAAAAGCGTGGGTAAGATTACAATTTAACATGGTAGTAATACAGTAACATTTTGTAAAAAAGTAATTTCATAAAAACAAGATATCTTATTTCACAATCAGGGCACCCCTGTCTGAACTCAAATAATGTACCTGCAGTCTTTACTAGTACTTGTTAGGATGAATGAGAGTCAAACTTCAAAAGACATATCACTGTTAAATAAGTAGTTTAATTAATATTTAGCCATGCCATTTCTGTTACACTTCCTTTCCCCTGCACACGTCATATAGCAACGAGAGGAGTTCCATAGCAACCACTGAAGCAGGCTTCCCGTTTACCAAAATGCTGATTTAAAAACTTAAAATGGAGACTGCTTTCAGCAACTTGAGTAAAACGGAACACTGGAGTTTGTTTTGGGGTACGTAAAATACTTTTCATTAGTTGTACAAAATCGCTGGAAGGACACTAACAAGATCAGTTGGGATGCCCATACCTACCAATCAGTGAGGAGAGCCCAGAGTGTTTATTGGCTGCTGTTAAGTGTCAATCAAAAAATCCTGTCCAGTTCTCTTTTTGAAATTTAAACAAGCTAAAAAAAATCACATCAGGAACCTAGACCGATACACAACTTAACTGGATTTAAGTGCAAGATAAAAAGTACACAAAATAGATTTCACAGTGAAGAATGAATTTCATAGTTCAGGTCACTTTTTTCACAGCCGTGAAATAGGTAGGGCCTTAGTAATGTACTGTAAAAGTGTAAGCGAATCCATATGGGCGAAACGCTTCTCTGAGCACTCCAGTATGTGACGCATTTTTGGTTGAGACGTGGTCTCAACGTGGTCTTGGTTGCAATGTGGGCAGCAAATCAATTAATAATAAATCCACACACATGTATCAAAGCGTATACATATTCAAGTAAGGAGACACAAAAAATTAACAGGAGTTCTCCCTGTCGAATGTTCCATTGCAGGAAAGGGTAGGCTACCTCTATGTACTGTTTGGAAAAATGACGATGTATTCACTGAAGATAATGCAAATCTAAGTGGATATGCAAAGTCACGTAAAGTTTTGATTAAAATAGGGCAGCAAAAAGCGAACTGCATCTCTGCAGCCATGGATAGGCCATAATGTTAATGTAGTTTTCAAACCATGTTTGTTTTTTCCCCTCTTTTGGACAGTGGGCTTTATTATTATTATTATTATTATTAAAAGCATTTCTCGATAATTAGATAAATCGTCATTAGAACTTACATAAAAATCGATGTCAACGCCAAGGTTCAATTTACAACACTATTTTCTAAAGTTTGTAGAATCTATACCATGCAATAGCTGTACATCAATTATAATGAAATACAGTTTTCATATCCTGCAGAGCAAGTGAGAGAAGCCACCTAAAACTTGCCCACCAACTTGGTGTAGTTGCTACACAAGTACAGTGTATTATACAGTAAAGGCAGGTAATTTGCAGAAACTATATTAGGATACCAATTCTTTCCAAATGTTCTTTGGAGGTGAATGTTAATTATCCTACAATACCTTCAAAGCCAGAACTTTCCTCATCTCAAGAGAAGTGTCCTTGGCCTCAGAACCTTCCATCTCCTTGGCAACCCTGTCGTAGTCATCAGGGTCACACACAATGGTCACCCGGGCGTGGTTCTTCGCCGCAGCACGCAGCAGTGTCACGCCACCTACACAATACAGTTGCCAATCATAACTCACTTCTCAGAAGTTTTTTTTGAACAGCCAAAGAAACTGAACATGTATACTGTGGAACAAAAATGACTGTGGTGGAGTGTGAGCATCACACTCTGCTTCTGCAGCTTTAAAGCTTACCAATATCAATCTGTTCCACAGCCTGCTCTACTGTGACCTCAGCAGAGGAGACAGTCTTCACAAATGGATACAGGTTACACACCACAACCCTAAGAGATCACATTACAAAAGCAATGAAAACAAATTAAATAACCAAGGTGACTTAAATGAATTAATAAAATACAACAAATAACGGAATTCAGGTATTCTATAACACCAGAGTGAAACAGATAGCCGAGCCCATGACGACTTACAATTGATACAAGATATCACGCATGACCTATATTCACATCTTTAACAGGAGACAGCAGTCCTTTAATTAGCCATACTCAAATTGTTCACGCATGACCAGCAATACCCTGGTAAATGCATGATCACAGATTTCCCCACACTCAGGAGTATATCACATGAGTTTCATTCAATTATACAGGGAGACAATCCTTTGAAGATCACCAAAAGAACAAGGAAATGCAAGTTTCTCTATTAAAAAAGGAAGGTTAAAAAAGGAAGGTGAAAAAATCCCCCCCCCCCCCCCAGTTAAATGTACTGCAAGTATATTACACATACTGTACCTCACAAGACTGAAAGAGAGTTTGTCCATATCAGCTTCGTCTGATGGGGTCTTCCTTGCCAGAATCCCTGTGGAGAGAATTATTTTATGGCAGTAATATATTGGCAAACCCCAGGTTTAGATTACCGTTTAGATCAGTTGAATAGACACCCAGAAACTTTTACCTCCATGAACTGCTGGGTGTAACGTTTTCACTCTTCCCCCCAGCATCTCAGGAAACCCAGTGAGATCTGATACATCCCTGCGGTGGAAATAAATAAATACAAGTATATCTACACACTTCACAACAGAGAAAAACACCATGAAAAGTTCATAAGACTCTAGATCAATTCTTTAATTAAAAAAAAAGTTAAAAACAAAGCAACATAGCATCCAGAAGGCCTTCATCATGCTGTAGGGATTAGACAAAGCCCACACCATTAATACATGACCTCAATTAGTCCACTGATACACCCTATATAATTACATTTGATTTTTTTTATTTATTTTTTTTTATTTTTTTTAAAAAGCAGACACTAGACAGTACAAGTTGTTCACCATAGTTTTAGTTCTAATTTCCTGCTTAAAATGTTCTTACCACAACATCCCTCTATGAATCAAATATACATGCTCCTGCTAATCCAAGCAGCAACAGGTTAGAACTTCATTTTCTTAAGCATCAAAATCAAACAACTAAAATATTTGTAACCATCCTACAAGATAACGCACCTTCAAAAGGGGGGGGGGGGGGGGTGAGGTTCCCCAGGTATCACACAGACCTACCTGACAGGGAGTCCCGATTCTCGCAGAACTTTGGCTGTCCCTCCAGAGGCAACTAGGGACAGACCCATGGCAGACAGGCGCTTAGCAAAGTCTACCAGACCAGTCTTATCAGAGACACTGAACAGGGCTGAAAAAACAGTGCAGCAAACAGTGTATTGTTTACGCATCACAAATTAGAACATAGTATTAACACTAATGACAAAAACATAAAGCTTTGCAGTTGTCATTTTACAGAACTTTTAAAACCAGGCCCAAAGAGAACCAGACACATAGTTCAATGTAATGTCTATTTGTTGTTAATGTTGTATACATCTGAATTTTTTATGATCCAAATACAAAACATATACAGCCGGTTTATAACCCCCTTAAATACTAAAAGTTTGCCCATAACATTTAACCTAAACTTCTGGACTCCTTTGCAACATCATCTGCCTGCAATCTCGACCTTGGCGTTCTTATTTCAATCAAAAATGAAAAGTGGCAATGTATTACAATTGCAGTACTGTAATCCTCTGCAAGTACATGTCGTTACCTCAGCAACGTCGTGCACAGGGGAAAACAAAGCAGACGCACATATAAATTAAGCATTAACATTTGACCAGTTACTACAATTGGAAGCAGAATACAAAACCAGCTGGTACTCATTTTTATATCATTCATTATTTAGCAGCATGTCCTTACTAAACTAATTGAGAGCAACTTTACTACGACGGCAACTGCATCTAGCCCCATGACACCGTACCCTACTGGTAGCATGCATTACCTATTTCAGTTGTATCCATGATGTTCTCATTTGTTTTACCGCTCTGACTCCAGCGATTGTTACTACAGCTCTCCCTCTGCCTGTCCCCTCTACCCACGTGGATTCCAATTTATACGGTAGTGGTTGGCGCTTCACAAAGCATGCTGGGAACATAAGGGGTAGTTCCACCTCGATTAATTACGGGCAGCCAACAGAAGGTGGCAGTATTGTACACAAATAAGAACCGCACGAGCAGTATGGAATTATTTTTTTAACATGAACGTATAAATCCTGGTATTGAGAAGAAAGGCAGTTCCTGCAAGAAAGTTGTCAGCAAGAACTGCCAGACTCTATACAGCAAGGATAGTTAACGTGTTTTCAGGGTATACTGGCGCAGCAAAAGCACCATTTCACTTATAATTTGTAGTTCCCAACACTCTTAGGTGAAATGTAAAAAAAAAAAAATCAATACCTGTGTCATCCAGTAAGAGAAATAAATCGCCAATGTCACGGATGACCACTGAGACACTGGATTAAAGGGCCTGTGGTGGTCTTTGCAGAACCCACTCGAGCTGAACCTGACACAGACTTTGAAACCTGCTGGGAACGTGCGGATCTGCTGGACATGGACTGGATGATTTTAAAACGACATGTATTGATAACATGATATGTAATGTAACCAGAAGTAGTGCTTAATAATCTTTAGTCTGTAAGAAATATTGTGAAAATACTATGTATACTTTCCATGTAAAACCATATGGTAGAAACTACTACTGCCTGATACACTAGCTGGCTTCAAGCAGTCTCTTATCAAGATAGGCACGGCTCCCAGAATTGAGTGCAAAATCTTCTGGTGAGAGGCGCAATCTACCAATCCAATATTAAAAGCATTTTAATAAACCGAAGGAGCACTGAAGTCGCTCTGATTCGTAAAAACTTCAAAATAAATGAGTCTGTTTGATTCCCTTGATTAAACGAAGGTTGTATGGACACGCTGCTCGTCCAGTACTCGAACATAAACCACAAGGAGTTTTAAACATCTCTGTCCTCCTCAACGTCTCCCCTGAGTTTAAGAGTTTGTGCAGGGCAGACATATGAATAAAAAGAGCACGTGAAAAGTTAAAACGTGACACCAAAGTATAATAAAATGGCCTTCTCCTCCTTTTTATCCCAACGGTTTTTTTTGTTGTTTTGTTTTTGTGCAGATTTTTACAGACCCCAGGCACTTTTATCCACGCATATGTATATTACAGGACATCTGAGTTTAATGACGCTTTGTCAACATGCAAATATACTCGGGAACGCATTTACCGTGACTATTGTATCATTTATATTAAACGATTTACTGATATTTTAATAGTGCATCTATTTGATGGACTGCACGCTCGCATATAGTAATTGACAAACAATAATAATAATGTAAAAATAACATGTCTTAGTAAATCAATAAAAAATGTTTTTGGTTGACTGTAAGAATTTATATTAGTTCTCAAATTCCACAGAATATTAAGACATGTTAAAACAAAAATGCGGTGAAATGTATTAACTAAACTATGTCACAACGAATAATGTGGGTCAAAAACAAGTTTTTTTATAGGGCAGGCGTTGAGCACGTGCTGTAAATGCAGAAATGTAAATTAATGTTATTGTGGATGACACTGACATAAATGAAACTTGCCTTTCACAGCCAAAGTCGTCATGCTTTTTTTTTTTTTTTTTTTTTTTTTTTGTTTGCGGCGGGGGTAGTCTAAAGAACTGTTACATTATTTTCTGCGAGGGGGCGTGCACTTTCCAGCGAAAACAAATGAGCTGTTCAAGAGAAAAAAGTAGAAACAGGTTTACTTAGTTATAGGAACGAGTTTAATCCACGGGGCTTCCCGAATCCAGGGGTTACTAAAAAGACACCAGGTGAGTGCAGATTTTACACTATAGCCATGTGATTATTATTATTATTATTATTATTATTATTATTATTATTATTATTATTATATTACTTTAAGATGCTGTGGGTATTCATTTTGGTACCGTACTATTTAATAGTATGAATATTATTGTCGAAATGTAATTGAAAACAATAATGCAAGCTATAGTGATCTGTAGATGTCCAAACACTAATAAAATATGTTGTATTTGTCGATAATAATCAGTAAATTGTGTTTTGGTAACTTGGTGGTAAGCAGCCAGACAACATGTACCTACCAAGCACCGGTGTAGTGTAATGTCGGCAGTGGTACTTCGTCAGATTGTGGTACATGTGCAATCAATTTGTATCGGACTTTTCCTATACAAATTCACTAAAAAATCAATTTTTCACAGTAGCATCTTGGAAATGGTGTCCTTTTTTTCAGGACACACTGTGGAACACTGTAAAGTACTTCAGAAACCATACAGACTTTTCGCTTTTTTTAAACACAGTATTTCGGGTTTTTTAATGTAAAGTATTTTATTATTATTATTATTATTATTATTATTATTATTATTATTATTATGTATTCTGCTTAGAGACATATGGATAAAAACGTGTTATTGTATGACCCGAAGGACGTTACAATACTCCCTGGATGTTTTGGGCAAATTACAAGACATTGTTTAACCTGAGTGATTGCAATTGCATCATACACCTTCATTCTCAGGGTCTTTATAATGTTTACAAAAATATTGTATATGGCTTTTCAGATTGTGCAGGAGATTAGAAAAAACTCTCCATGTAAAATTACTAAATTAACTCCTGTGCAGATTAATGTTAATTAGAACCCAGCTAGATCCTTAGAGATATATCCCTAGAGTTATAAAAATGGTGTTTACATATTGAAGATTGTTGTTACCTTAGAATCCTACAGTATGTCAGATATATCAGTAATATGCAGCCATATCATATGCCTGTAATAAATTGTTTGTGTTTGTTAATATTTGCTTATGTGGGCCATGATTCTTCATAATCCTTAATCTGTTTTTAATAAGTATTTCTGGCAAAACACATGACTATCAAGAAAAAGTTTTATTACAGTCAAAACCTCACCCTGTTTTGGTAAAGTTGTCAGTCTTAAGAGTTTTGCCTCCCACCAGCTGGTCTTTTTAATGTATTTATTTTGAACATATTTTTCTGCCAGTTATTAATGAAACTGTTAAACTGGTAAAGTTATACTGTAGCATTTCATCTTAAGTTTACACTCATTTAGTCTAGTTCAAAATGTCCTTCTGGTTGTTTACATTTTCAGTATGGAACGATGTCAGTTTCATGTCAGTGGGCTTTGAGAAATTAAGATGTAAGAACATAAGAAAGTTTACAAACGAGGGGAGGCCATTCGGCCCATCTTGCTAGTTTGGTTGTTCGTAGCTTATTGATCCCAGAATCTCATCAAGCAGCTTCTTGAAGGATCCCAGGGTGTCAGCTTCAACAACATTACTGGGGAGTTGGTTCCAGACCCTCACAATTCTCTGTGTAAAAAAGTGCCTCCTATTTTCTGTTCTGAATACCCCTTTATCTAATCTCCATTTGTGACCCCTGGTCCTTGTTTCTTTTTTCAAGTTTGAAAAGTCCCCTGGGTCGACATTGGCAATACCTTTTAGAATATTGAATGCTTGAATCAGATGTAGAAAGTTATAGACTGTTGGAGTTACACCTTAAAAGTCTATATTCAAATTATAATCAATTATGAGAAAAGCAGAACATGTTTAGTTGGTTATATATAGGATTTATTTTGTATTAGTTTTGAAAATGTATTTTCTATGAGTAAATAACAGACAACACAGTGTAGATTATTTTGGCAATGCAGTAGATCATTATACAAGGGCCAACATTTTATTTTAAAGATGTCAGCTAATTCATTGCTACAGTTGGAAACATAATTTCATAAGTCTCAATCAATTTTCAGGTCAGATTTTTGGTGTAACTGATTTTTATTAAGTTTTTTTCCACAGCATGACTCAATGGAAACAAGTCCAGCACTTAGAAATTAAGTTTTTGGAGCAGGTGGACCATTTTTATGATGACAACTTCCCCATGGAAATTCGACAGTTTCTAGCAGACTGGATTGAAAATCAGGACTGGTATGAGTAGTTGGTTGTTTTGTATTTTTAGATTGACCTTTAAGGTTTGCACTGTGGAAAACCATGCTTTATCTGGTTCCTATAATAACTTTTTGCAGGCAGCCTAAGTCTTACCAGCATGTCTGTGTATGCTGGCATACACATTGTCACTGTGAGAACATGGTGTTTCTCCATAAAATGTGTTTTCTGAAAGACACTTGGCCAGTCAGCTCATATTGGAAAACCTGTCAAAACACAGACATCCTGGGAGATGTAGTGACCAAATTATTAGCACCGAAATTATTGGACCATTACTGTGGTTCATAGTAAAATTAAGAACAAACGTCCCATCCAGTCATTCAGTATTGGCTGTAATATTTGGAGGACCACCTTACTTATGAGGCAGCTTCATAATTTGCATATATTTGAAAAGGAGACAGTGTATATATGTATATACACACATAAACATTATTATTATTATTATTTATTTCTTAGCAGACGCCCTTGTCCAGGGCGACTTACAATTGTTACAAGATATCACATTATTTTTACATACAATTACATTATTTTTTCACATTATTTTTACATACAATTACCCATTTATGCAGCTGTGTTTTTACTGGAGCAATCTAGGTAAAGTACCTTGCTCAAGGGTACAGCAGCAGTGTCCCCACTTGGGATTGAGCCCACGACCCTCCGGTCCAGAGTCCAGAGCCCTAACCACTACTCCACACTGCTGCCCACACACACATATATATATATACACTGAAGCAGTTTTTGCTTTTAGTTATCTGTCCCAAGTTTACAGTAACTAGACACTACTTTCTTTCTTTCTTTTTTTTCTTTCTTTCTTTCTTTCTTTCTTTCTTAATATTTGGATACCCAGGCACATTTTTAAAAGCAAAATGTTTTGTTTTGTACCTGTTTATGCTGTTTGTAATTATATGTAAGCAACGTATGAATGTGCCCCCATCTCTTTCTGTGATCTTCCCTGAACTCCCCTGAAAATGGGATGATCCATCTCAATGGGCTTCTTCCTGGTTAAAATCAAGTTAAGCTTACATCAGCGTCACTACAGGGATCTTACCTCTGCTTTTCCTGACACGGTAGGCGGAGACTGCTGGGAAAAGATCACCCACACCAGAATCATCAGCAAGGCCCACACCCGAAACAGAAGCAAATCTAAAATGCTAAATAGATCGCCCACTTAAAAAAAAAAAAAAAAATACAGGGAAAAAAAAATCTCTAATAGTGAAACAGAAAAAGCAGACAGGCAGAGTCAAATATAACTGAGGAAAATAAAATAAAAAAGTCACAGTTAACCGTAAGTTACCCTCACATATCCATAAATACAAATGTAAACAGTGGGAGGACAACAGTAGTACACACCACAAGGAATTCCAGAAATTCATTTAAGTGCCCTGTCTTGCTGTAGTGCAGCTTGTTTCTTTCAGGTGACACTCAGTACAATTATGCTAATAAATAAAACATCTGAGTAGAACTACTAAAATAAATGAGTAAAATCCTTGAGGAAGACTTTAAAGACTTTTGTTTTATGGTGGGGGGAAAACAATTGTGACGTCTGTGATGTTAAATGAACATATTTATTATTTTCATGTGTACATGGGAATATATGTATTTTTAAACAGGGATGCTGCTTCAAACAGTGAGTCAATGGCCACAGTCCTCTTTCACAATCTACTGTCACAGCTGGAAGAGCAGTGTTCCCAGGAGAAGATGTTTCTCCAGAGACACAACCTGAAAAGAATCAAACAGCAGATTGAAGTAAGTCTCTCCACCCTGTCTTATTAAACAATGTACACTACTACCGACCTCTGACTCACATCAGATAGGATCATCTGATGTAAGGGCAGGGCCAGTCACTCCTTAATTATATACACTATAGAAGCAGAATACAATTTCAAACAAAACGCATTCCTCTAAAATGATATACAGCAGACACATGTTTTGAAAAGTTTTCTTCAGTGTCTTCAGATTAAATGATGTTGTTTGTGTGGTGGAAGGGTTTTTTGTTAAAGGGGCTGTAATGTATACCCATTTTAAAAGAGTAACATAGTAAACGCATAGCAAAGTGTAATAAAGCATAGTGAAATCATGGTACAACATAGGTAAGCATTATAAAGCCCAGAGAGGTATGGTAAAGCATATTTAAAAAATAGCAAATCATGGTAAACTATGGCAAAGGCAAAGTATAACCATGGGTAAAAATGGGAAAACTGCAAAATTACCATACAAATTTACAATGGTAAACTTTTACAAGGGACATGAAGAGTATTGTTCATATGGTTCCATTTAATGAAAAATAGAAAAGATATATAAGGAAGGGTTGAAGGTTGAATGGGCTTGTGATAGTGGCTAAAGCAGGGCTTCCCAACCCTGGTCCTGGGGACCCCATGTTTCTTCTGGTTTTCATTCCAAATGAGCTCTCAGTTACTTAACTAAACCCTTAATTGAACTAATACTATGCTTAATTAGACATTTTTAATTGTTAACAGCTCCTAAAAGTTGCAGTTCAAATGTTTCCTTAAGTAAAACAAGTTCAAGATTAGAGCTGAAACAGCAGGCTGGGATTTTCAGCAGACTGCAGCTGTTTTTATTCCATATTACAAACACAGTGTTATGCGACAATGCGATGCAAGGAGACGCTTTTATTTCTGAGCTTCCTATAAACAATTAAAAAGCCCATGCTGTGCACTTAGCAACTGAGTATGAAGGTTATACCAGACTAAAGTGTCACATATTTTACAAAATGATAACAACAAGAAAACATTTAGCAGACTGCAGATTGTGGAAATGCTTTGTTTAAAGCCAGTCAATCTAATTTATGTAACGTCTGCAGTTTTAAACATTCTCTGGCTTGAGAATTACAGTGCTTCTTCAGAGGTTTTTCTAAATTCTGATTATGTTTGATGAATGTTTTACTTTTATAGCAATAGGGAAAATGTTATCAAATGATAAACAAACTTAAAAAACAGTGATTACGAGACTCTGAATTGGTTTCCAGTTATGTAACTTACAGTTTTTCTTTTATTGCCCCACATTTTCTTTCATATGCCTCTCTAATGCTGGAGAAAAAGTTTTCTAAGAAATCTGCCTCACTGTAATAGCCAAAACCACCTTTTTGATATTTCACTTGATGAGGTATCTGTGACTCATTAGTTTGTTGAAGAAAGAACAAAATGAATTACTGTGTGACGCACATTCATCCTAGATATATTCTTAAGAATTATTTCCGTACCTGAGAGAGCAATAAATATTGACTTCCACAACAGGACCTTTTTCAGTTATTTTCTTTTGCTTTTTCAGTTATTTTCTTTTGCTTCTGAAAACTTGCAGGGCACTGTTGATAGAGGCAGTTATCAGTTCTTAGTTTCTTTCTAGTTTTAAAATATTATCAGTGAATATTTTACTACTTTAAGGATCTGTGTTCTCATTTTCGTATTGCCACCATTTATATCAATCAATCAATCAATCAATTAATCAATCAATCAATTTTATTTTTATATAGTGCTTGTAGAACATCTCAAAGATGCAATAGCAATTGTTAATAAAATTACATCAAGTACATAAAAAAAAGAAAAACGGATAGAGCGGATCTCTTTTAAAACTTCTGTATGCATTTTTTAGAGAGTCAGTTTTTATAAATACAAATCTCGTAGAATTGTTGCTCACAAGTTAAAGCTTTGTGACTAGGGCTTATTGATTAAAGGCTTAAAAAGCTCCCATCTTGAAAGTTGATGGATTAGTTTGACTTTTGAGAATCATGTCTTGTTTTTTAAAGAATTCTATAGTACCAAACTGTTTGAGAGGATGGAAAAGTGTGGTTTCAAACATCCTGTTCAAATGAAAGGTACAAAGTGTGACAGAAACATTTTTGCACAACAGAGGGTACAGGCCTGTGTTTTTCTTTTTTTTTTCTGTGAAACCACTTTAATGATATGATACCATGTTGTCATTATGCTTTACTTCACTGAGCTTTTACTATGGGAAACTTTTATATAGGTTATACTATACATTTTGACCACATGCACTGTATGTTCCCACTTGAGGATAATAAAGTTCCTTCAGTAACTGAATGCTATTTACCACGTCTGGATTCTAAAGGATTGCCCCTGTGTATCATAACCTACCACACAATGCTTACATTTAAGCAAGGCCCTCTTCATTATGCACATGCATTCATTTATAAAGACACAAGAATTGGTGGCCCCAGCTAAAATAAATCATGTGACACTCTCACAGTTCACTTGCTATATTATTGTGATTATTTATTTATTCATGCATGAATATAAAGGTTTGGCATGGGGGGGGGGGGGGGGGGGGCGTTGAGTGTGTAGTTTTCCAACAGGACACAGGCACTTGGCAGCTCTGACTGTTGATCGCTTTATTGAAACTCTTTTCATCTTCAGTATAGTGCTGACTTTAATTTCAAAGTAAACATGTTGGCATCTAAACAGCAGCAAATTTCAGTGCTGCCGCCCTTTAATTCTAAATGTGTCGGGCTTGCTTAATACCACCGTCCTAAAATGTATAAACCAGATTTCTCAAACCTCATTGCAATGTAGTTTTACTGTTGTAATGTTATACGTGGGTGTAAAAATCATTGCCGGGGAAAAGGCCCATATAGAGTTAAAGAGTGGCAGTATTTAGAGTTGTCAATGTTTAGATCATTAAAATAGACCCCATAATGTATGTAAAACGTTTTCAATGTTACTGGGAGTGAAATAAAACATGTACCTGGTACAAGGTATGGGAGATGAATTAAGAAAGAATGTGGCTGGGGGCTCCTGAGTAGCGCATCCGGTAAAGGCACTCCACATGGAGTGCAGGATGTGCCCTATAGCCTGGACGTCGCCAGTTCGAGTCCAAGCTATTTAATTGCCGACCGTGGATGGGAGCTCCCAGGGGGCGGCGCACAATTGGCCGAGCACTGCCCGGGACAGGGGAGGGTTTAGGTCGGCCAGGGTGTCCTCGGCTCACAGCGATCCCTGTAGTCTGGCCGGGCGCCTGCGGGCTTGCCTGTAAGCTGCCCGGAGCTGCGTTGTCCTCCGACGCTGTAGCTCTGCATGGTGAGTCTGCAGTGTGAAAAGAAGCGGTCAGCTGACGGCACACGCTTCGGGGGGCAGCGTGTGTTCATCTTCACTGCTCCCGAGTCAGCGCAGGGGTGGTAGCGGTGACCCGAGCTTAAATAATAATTGCATATTCGAAATTGGGAGAAAATAATAAAAAATAATTGGTGACTACTAAATTTAAAAAAAAAAGAAAGAATGTGGCTGTATTTTTTTGTATTCATTTTCAACAAAGCAAAAATAGCAGCCTCATGTGCAACAGGAAGTGGTGTTTGTGGCTCAATTGGGGGGGCACTCAACCCTGGTTCGATGTTTGGGATAAACACTTTTTTTCAATTTCCAGTATTGGCCAACTTCCACCTCTATCCTGACTAATTCACATGCCAGTCTATAATTCTCCAACACCTATGAATTTGCACAGGGCACCTCTCAAAACAAGACAACAAGATGTTATCTTTCACTTTATGTTAAAACATCTTCAATAGCTAACACCTTAGTTAGTGGGGTCATTGTGTTACAATATTTGCCATCACTGTAGTTTAATATATGGTTTACATTTATTTCACTGAAAAAATATTAATATGTTAAGATTGTTTAACTGTTCTGTGTGCTTTGTGTCCTTTTTGGGAAATGTGACCTATTGGTTACCATAGATGTGATTAAGGTTCAGCATACTACAAGCAAAGACAAAGGCATTTGGGAGTAGAACTTGATATGAAACATGCAAAGCCCTAGTAGACATAAAAGTGATAAGGCATTAGCCCAGTGTGTTTGTGTTGTTACTGTAGAAAGCTGAAAAGCACAGAACTTTCTGAGCTTCCTGTCATGTGCAGTCTGTGGTTGTTTATCCCCCCCCCCCCCCCCCCCCCCGTTCATATGGTTAATACGAGTCACCTGACATTTTTTAGGTGAAAGCTGTTTGTATATTTATTTCCATTAAAGAAGGAACGTTCTCCCACGTGTTAACCAGGAACACATTGAACTGAAGCTGTGGGGAAATCCCTTCCACTATGTGGGTTGCAGCTGGAGGTTCTTTCATAATTTTTTTTTTTTTTTTGTATTTGTCCTGCAATCCAAACAACCTCATCTGGGTAATTCAGACTAATGCTGATTGTATTTGATTAAGCTAATCTGCATAATGAACAACATTAACAGAACATTTACAGCTTAAAACTACAAATGCATTTTGAACTGTGGTGTGTGATTTGATCAGCATTATTTAAATTATGGCTGGTTTTTAACCTCCTACTTAAATCCCAATGTTAAGCTCATTATCTGACATTTTAAGGTTTATGTAACTGCTCCCATTTTCCGTGGGTACATTTGCATATGAGACGTCAGACGTACCGTTACAAAATTCCATTAACTCGTCAAGCGCAACTTAACATACAAAGTATGTTTCCCAAAACAAATGTCGTTACAAGCTGATTTTAAACTGCTTTACAATATGTGACGTTTAATACTGAATTTATTAAATTGAGTGACTTAAGCTATATTTTTAATACTTCTCTAACAACAAAATAGAAACTACTAGCTTGATTACTTGCTTTGTAGTGAGGTCTGAAGTTTTCAAACTGCAATGGCTGGTAAACTGTTGTGCTATCTTGTGTTTTTATGTTAGCCTTAGGGTGAAATTCAGGGGGTGGTAGCTGGGCAGCTTAATTAATTAATGTCAATCATCGTTAACCTCCTATTTAAACCCCAATATCACACTCCTCTGTCTAGTGTTTTGCTTTCTAGCATACGCTGCGACCCGTTCTCTGTGCAGCTCCAATTCAGATCAGGAAACCTCCCTGCCGGATTATCCTCAACAATATCTCATTAATTTCTCAGATGGAAACTCAGTACCGTCTACTTCTAATGCAGACTTCTCCCAGCAACCAGACCCGCTGCCCCGGCATTACGGACATCCAAACGCCCCCGCCAGCAGGCTCAGCCTCCGGAGCAGCTATTTTATAAGGATTGGCCACTCGCCTAACTTTAAAAAATCCTGCACGACAACAATACAACATCCTGGCTGGAAGCGATAGTATGGCGTTGTTCAATATTTATTGTACCTTTATATCTGCTACACAACGCTGCCTGCTTCTCAAGCGCACTTCCGCAAACTTGCTCGCCTAGAGCTCCAGGACAGGCCGGCAGCACCGCCCTCCACTCCAGTCATGGTCACCATTTCCTCCCAGCATTTTCAGCGGTTTGCGAGCCAATGCCTGCAGACTCTGCGCATTCACAGCCCATTCTACCTCCCTCTGTCAAAAATACAATCATGATACAGCATCAGAGCATTTAGGATAAACATTCCAATCATGAGGGTTATTAATCACAATGATCAAATATTCTACCCTGCATCACTTTCTAAAGTCAACAGTTTTATTACATCTAGATAGCAGTATAACACCACAAGTTCTATATATTTTAGCGGGTCCTCTTCCACTACGAAAGTCATGTATTTTCAAATCAGGATCAATTTTACTTCAGAAGTTAATATTTCAGTCGATGTGAGCCACCTGTCAGATATGGAAACCACGTCCTACGATTATCAACGTTTCAGTCAAGGCGCCCTCCTACCCCGCAGTGGACAATCCACTCATAGACTGCTCCTGATCAAATCAATAGGTTTTGCAGCAGCCTCAGAGCAATGCATTCTTCCTCCTCTCAGGTTCTGCAGTGGCCTTAGATCTATGCATTGTTCATCAATGCCTGAAGGCAGCCCCATCTTTGGCTCCATCTAAACTGTCTTAACACTCAAAGATCAATATCCACCGCATTCAGCAGATCTCTGCTCTCTACAGCAGGCCACCGCACACTACCGATGGCAGACCACCATTCACTATTACAGATCACCGCTTCAGCAGATCTCTGCTCTCTACAGCAGACCACTGCACACTACTGACAGCACTCCATCGTTTACTTCCTCAGATCTCTGCACTGTTCAGCAGATCCCGCCCTCTACTGTTGATCGCTCCTCACTACAGCAGATCTGCTCACTGTTGCAGCAGGCAAAAGTTGCTTTAGTTTACCATTTAAATCTGCAACTGCCCTCCTCCAGAGCTTCCAACGCTCCAGCTTTTCTCCAATACTCAGATTGTGGCAGCCATTTCCTCTTGACTTCCTCAGCAATCTAGTCATATGTCCGCTCATCCTTTCAAATACTACAAGCATTAATACATGGTGAAAGATGTGGTATGAGACTGGAAATCTGTCTTGATTATGAGTTAAGGAGTTCCACTATTAGGAGAATGATTGGAGTTGTGAAACCCAAATCTCTGAATGTGAGTTCACCTTTTCCATTCCAAGCAGTTATAGTAGCAAACCGCTGATCGAGTCCGTATTAACTAACACATAGGATGGTCTCAACACTCTCGTCTCCAGAACCGGCCTTTCTCCCCAATCTTATACCCCCCCCCCCCCCCCATTAATTTGGGATCGGAGCAAATTTTTCCTCTCCACTGAGTGGCAGGTAATCGCATAATCATACCACACTAACACTATTTTAACCTCTCCAGTTTGCCTCGTATGTCCCTTCCTTTCCCATCTTTTCCAGCTGTTCCTTTTATGTTATGCACTGGCGGGACTCTATTGTTTGTCTCACAGTGAGGGTTTCTGCAAGGAGACGGGGGTCCATCCTTTGGGGGGTAAGCGCAGATCCACTCCCCCAACCTCAGGTCAGCCACGCTACCTTGTCCTCGCACTAGGGGGGTTCTCATCGAGTGAGTCAGAGGGGACCCCCGGCCACACTATCCTTGCACAGCTCATGCACCTATTCTACCTCACCACATGAGTCACTGTCCTTCCTTCGCTCAGGATGTGGCTCACTTTACGCTGTCAGTGCCCAAGTCCAAGACAAAGCCATCTCTGTTGCAGGTTCCCTGCGGGATGCCTTCCCGCTCCCGGCTTCAGAGGCCTGTGCCTCACCTCTTGTAAGGGCAGCACCAGACCAGTCAGCGAACCCTTTACTATCGCCCCTTTCAGTCCTAAGCTGTTGCACTATTCCTATCACCCCGAGAGGCACCTCTGCTGTGCAGAGCCCTTTTATATGTTTTTCAGATCCTCAGGAACGTGACCTTCGACCAAGCTCTGTCCTCACGCAAAGGAGAGCTCATCGGTCCTAATTTCAAGCCCGGGCCTCTCTAAGCCCACACCTAATTCCGAGCTACGGGCTCGTCACTCTATCCTTAGCCAAACGTCCTCCGGTCGATACTGTCTTATAATAGCTTGTTTCTGCTTTCTCTGCTCTATCCTTACAGTCCCAGCGGAGACCCCATGAAATGACAAACTGTATAAATTAGGCTTCATTTTGCTGATGAGGTCTTTCTCATTCCAAACTTCTCAAAGGGCAGGTTTATGTATCAAACAATGTTTAGATGTTAACACTACAATGAATAACATATACAGTTCATCTTAGATACAACTTTAATAGTTAAAGAGATACATCTCTTTCTGTTGGAACAACCTGTCTATACATAGCATAAAACTTAATATTTACTGTAAGAATAGAAACCCTGCAAATAAGGGAATTTTTATTGACTTAAGTCAGGTGTTTTGCTATGAAAACTTGTGTTATTTTTTTCCAGGTGAAATATAGAGCAAATCCTTTGCACATGGCAGGAGTTATATCAAACTGCCTTAGAGAGGAGAGGAGAATAATCGCTACTTCAAGTATGTTGGAACAGGTACTGTATTGACATCACTATTTACAGAATTAAAAAGGACAGGTTAAAGATTATATTTACCTTTACAGGTGAAGCTGTTGTGTGTTTCAGTTTGGGTCTCTGCTTTTAAAATGATGAATTAAACATGACAGAAACTTCCTGCACTGCCTTGACCCACAACCACACTCAGATCACTACCTTGAAGTGAGGGTTTTCACAAAACTCCACACAGAGGCATCACGTAGTTACGTTTGTGCATGGCATTTGATAGACCCCAGTCTGTGTCTATGCCTAGTAAGAGAAACACAAATTACATTATGATGAAACATTTCACAGGTGTAACAAAAAAACAAACACACCTTCTTTACTTGACTCTGTTTCAGGGACCACTGGAGACATCTATGCAGAACTCGGTTGTTTTTGAAAGACAAAGAAATTTGGAAAACAGAGTAGCTGTGATAAGGAGCAGTGTGCTGGTAAGCTGTACTATTATTATGGCTTCCGGTAGACTTTTGCGATAAACAAAATATCTAAATTATGTTCATATAGGTTTTTTTTTTTTTTTTTTTTTAATTATGTCTCAGGCCAAAAATTGTAGGTGATGCAAAACTTTTGGCCATAGCTGTACATCCTACCAGAATTGCATCCTTATTATATATACAGTTGGGTGTACATTGTTTCTTAGATTAAGCAGCAATTTAGCATTCAAAGATTTGAAGAACACATAAAAGATCATATAATGAGTTTGAGCCCTTTTCTCTCACCTATAAAACAGATAATCGAACAAGGTGTGAAATATTTAGAAGACATGCAGGATGAGTTTGATTTCAGATTCAAAACACTACAATCCAGAGGTGAGTTTTATTGGTTTATTACATTACTGGTACTATTCTTACTCTTTAATAATGTAGTCAGTCTGTATTTTGATATTAAAACATTCGCTTTAGTTAAATGTTGTGACTGTTGTGTTTTGTCATTTTATTGCCTTTGTCAGACCCAGCTGAAAGGAACAATGACCATGTGAGGCAGGAGGTTGTCAGACTGCAGGATATGCTGAACACACTGGACTACAAGAGGAAGGTAAGAATGGAGCACAGGAAACACGTTTTTGCTTTTCTCTTTTTTTCCAACAGAACTACATTTTGTGCTCAGCAATAATACAACTTGTAAAGGTTTCCAGCGGATTACGATTGTAAAAACATGGCAAATTGAAAGCTTGGTAAAGCACAGGAACACGTAGGAGTATGATGAAGCATGTCTTGAAAAATAAACTTGGTTAACTGTGATAAAGCAGGTTAAAGGCATGAGAAGAGAGCATTGTAAACTGCAAAATCACTGTGTAAACCTGCCATGGAAAATGTTTGAAGGGATAACACAGAAGGAAGCTGGCTTGGTCGTGGGATTGGAGGACGCCCACTGAATCTTCAGGTCTCCTGAGCCATGTGGGGAATTGCTGCGGTGAGGAGAAAAGCGATTGGGCATTCCAAATTGGGAGAAAATTAGTGGGAAATTATAATTGGACACACTAAATTTAAAAAAAGAAAGAAAAAAAAGAATAGATGTCAGATGTCCTTATCCAGTATCTTAGCCAATGTGTCCAATTTCTCTTTAGGAAACGCTTGGTAAGATGACAGACCTCATAAAGGAAATCGAATCACTAATGAACACGCCGCTGAATGAGGAGCTAATGGACTGGAAGAGACGGCAGCAGATCACCTGCATTGGAGGGCCTCTTCTAACAGGGCTCGACCAGCTCCAGAACTGGTACGTGGCTGGCTTTTTATTCTTAATTTGCCAGTGGGTTCTAATAATAATGTCTTGTTTGTACAAATCATTTCTAGATTAACAATGACACTGGCCTTAACCAGACAGCCAGGGCTAAGGCACTGTGAGCTTCCCAACAAAGAACTGCCCCAAGCAAATTGTACAGAGGTTTTGTGAAACCCATGTATGTTACATATGAAGTAATCATTGTTGACCTTTACAAGCCCCCTTATTCCTAATAATCTGTATTTAAAATAATATGTGTAAGAACAATGTAAAGCCGTATTAATTAAGCCATATAACAGCATTGCATATTACAAACATCACAGACCACAGTTTATTTTTTTCCATCTTGCCAATAGGTTTACATTGACAGCACAGAGCTTATTTCAAGTCAGAAGACAGCTGGATAAGTTGGAAGAGCTTGTGATGAAAGTAACATATGATGGAGACCCTATTCCCTTAGAAAAACCTCAGCTGGAAGAAAGGGTCAAATTATTGACCTACCACCTCATTAAAAGGTATAGTAGCATAGATTCAAATGTGTGAAATATGAATGGCAGTGAATTTGTAATGGGTTCAACACTACACAGTATAGTATAGTATACTGTATGTCCAAACTGGCCTAACTGTGAATGAAAAATGAGGGAATGCTGTTTTACAGTTTTAATATTTAATTGTCGATCCTTTAATCCAAAAGGTGGCAACCATAAAATAAGCAATGCAGTAAAACATGTACTGCATATCGACATCAATATAAATAATCCTAACTATTACTATTAACCGTGAAATCTAATAATGTCCTAGTTGTCTTGTAAGTGAAGAGTAACAGTTGATTTGTTTCTTTCAACACTAGCTCCTTTGTGGTCGAAAGGCAACCTTGCATGCCAACCCATCTTCAGAGGCCACTTGTCATTAAAACTGGAGTGCTGTTCACCACCAAGCTCAGGTACAGTGAGCTGTTTCCTATCGTGTTTATGCAGATATTTGCTTGATGTGCATAATTTGTTAGGATGATTTGTGAAAATCAGCAGTGGTTCTCAAGTCAAGCACTGTTAACAGTCCAGGTTTTTGACTAAGACTTACTATAATATGTGTATGTTCATCCAATTATGATGAAACTTGGCATGTATATGCCTTAAAGGCTAGATCTTGGGAATAGCGTGTCCAGTTTTGATTAACCGACTGTATGCATGGACATTTGATATGATATGCTATTCTGTATGCTGTCAAAGTAGGTCATGGTATTCTTACATTTTTATGGTATTTACACCACATGTGTTATTGATATACCTTGTTTTAAGCCTTCTAGTACACCTTACAGCTCCTTGCACCTATGTGGTAATTCAGTTTAAATGAATGATTAAAGTAAATTGGGAGAAGGGCCTCAGAATTGGGAACATACCTGTAATCGTAGGGTGTTGTCAGAATGAAGAAACACAAGCAAGATAGCAGTTTAAAATACAAAACAATTCTTGCTTTGTTTCTGCACAGGTTGCTGGTTAAACTACCAGAAGTAAACTATCAGCTGAAGGTCAAGACAACATTTGACAAGTACGTTAAAGAATTAAAAGTTAAGGATACTGTGGAAAGGTGGTGGGTAATTCACTGACACAGGGGAGACAGAAAGGTGAACTTGAAACACCACACAGGGGCCCAGTTTTATTAATGGTGGGTGATTCCACGTTTTAGCCCGCAGAGGGCGCTGTTGACCGTGGTCTGCCTACCAACGATGGTAGACAGAACCACAGCGGTACAAAGTTCAAGTGCGGGTGCACTCACAGGTGCTAAACAAAAATAAACAAAAGGCGAAAGGAAAAAGGAAAATAAAACACAGTAATCAAACTACAAATAAAAGGTGCTGCACTCGGCAGCGTCACCCCGACCGTCGCTACCCGCACGGCCTGGGTCTCCGTCCTACACTCGCTGCTCCCTCAGCCTGCTGTAAAAATACTTATGGCGTCTGCCCAAGGTTTTCCCCACTTCCACTACTTTTCTTTTGGATTTCTTTCCCGGCCGTTTCTCAGTCCTGGACCAGAGCTTCCACACACTCAGCACGTATTAGAAGGGCAGACCTGAGGGAACAGCAGAATGTTATTTTATAGGACCAGCAATCCCCCCCAAGACCCGCCACTCAGAGAGAGGGAAAGCCCACACACCCTCTCTCCCACCTCTCTGTGTCATTGCCATGACCAACAGGCGGATATTGAACAGCTGCTGCCCTCTTCCTGCAGCACTATGAATACACCAGAAGAGTCAACACTGACTTCCCCCTGCTACAGATACATAATCACATGATCATGCATAAAGACAAATAGCTGGTTTCACAGACCCTGATTGGCACTAATCTTGCACTAGCTAATGTTACCTTAGCTAAGGTAGTCCAAGATTAATACTAACCGGTGGTTATGGAACCAGCTATAGCAAAAGCCTTCAGAAACAGGATGGTGTTTTTATCCTGTTAAAATACAAGTTGCGACATCAACTATAACATTCCTTTTGGATTATACGGACACAACAACATTCAACTGAAGGAAACAACATAAACATTACCAATGTAAACAAATACAAATAGAAATGTATGCAGCACACAGCCTGGATGATGTAACACTTACATTTAAAATGGCATGTCTTTGAAAACAACATCAAATCTTAATCTTCATTTTCTAGTCTTGTTTGAATAAATACAGAGTTCTGTAATGTAATTAATTGACATATTAATTCCCATAGGAAGATTAAATGTGCGTGTCTTCAGTCAGTTATATGAATTTTGGGTGTTATTTTTGAAGACTGTTGTATCTAGGTCAATTACTAATTAATTAATGTCTTTTAATGTTTTATTTTGTAATTTTTTAGGGATCTTCAGGCAGGCAGAGTGTAAGTATTCTTTTTAAATAGGCTTACTTTATTAAACCCTTATTGACAAAAGACAAAAAGATTATATTTAATCTTTAAATACAACTGTATTTTTCTTTTCTTTGAATGTTAATTCTGTAACACAAAACACAAGAGTCAAATCCATATTCCAAGAACAGGATTAACCTTTTGCACAAATGATTGATGATTCCTCAGTAAAACTAAAAAGGAACTACCTGAGAATTTAAAATTAAACAGCCTTTTCATTGTGATGGGATTGTCTTTGTATGAATCTGTTTTAGAGGCAAAATATGCAGATAAACTGAGAGGATGGGGTAATTTCAGCTGGGTTGGGTAATTCCAAATGAAGGCTCAAGAGTACAAAATGTAGTTCAGAAAATGTAAATTTAGCCACAGCATTCTTGCACTTGTTGATACTTGTTACCTGGTCTTCTGTGCATGGGTTATTTGTGTTTAAATTACAGCTCTGAAATTGTCCTTTTCTCCTTGTTCCCAAATGATACATTCGGAGTGCTCCCAAATTATAAGTGCTTATTTTGGAGCCATTATAATATGGCTACCGTGCCGTATTACGGTTGTGTGACTTTGTAGGTTTGTGCATGACAGACAGTACAGTTTTTCTTGTGTTTCTTCTCTACAGTTCCATTACGTTTCACTGCAACATTGTTTTAATATCTGGCCATGTCAAGTACTATTTTTTTCTGTTCCAAGTCTTCTTGGAAGCCTCAGCTCTAAATGTTTCAGATTCAAGATTCAAACAAACAACAAAACCAAAGGGCACGTTGGCCAAACAAATAATCAAACAAAAGTGTGCTAGTTTTAGCACTAGCACGATACTCAGCAGTTGTTTTTAAATGTGTTTTCTCTCTCCTCGCTCTCTCCGCTCCCCGTACTCTCCTCTGTACACTCCTCCCGCAGCACGGACAGCTGCAGGTTCTTATACTCTGGCCGAGGGGTTAACTAGCTGTTAATTATCTTATTACCCAGTCTGCACGAGTTTAGTAAGGATGCGTGACTGTCAGCTAGTTAAATAAATCAGTAGCTGATCAGCCACGCATCCTCACGAGATTTTTAAAATATAAAAACAATAACAAATACGCGGCGCTTTTATCCGCGCCGCAAACAATAATACAAATAATAATAAACAGTCACGTATAAATATAGGGGCGGGACACTCCGCCACAGAGCCTTTTTTGAGGTTTTTTTTTTTTTTTTAGGAGTCGTCAGTTTTTCATATTAGGAACAGCCACAAAACTGATGGACGTAGAAGAATTTTCCAACGGATGCTTGTCTGTGGAGTTCCGGCACCTGGTAATGTGATGTTTGTTTTATGAAATTTTGCTATGCTTGTTGTCAGTAAATGAATGTATTAAATGTACTTTTTTTAAAATTATATTTATTTAGCAACTCAAGGAACGCAAATACGTGAATGGCTCAAAGGGAAATGAGGTGAGAAAAAGCACTGAGTTTACCACTTATTTTCTTTATTAGTATATCAATATATACTATAAACCTCCCTTACGCATATTGCGCATTTTCAACTGCATCATGATTTAACTAAGGCACTCTCTATAATGTAGGTATACTGTGTTTATATTTCACTGTTTGAACATTTACAACAACATGGATCTGTGCAATATGTATATAATTCAAAGTCCATATTTAATACACATAGCAATGCTTTAGATGTAGATTATTCCAACTGGAGGTTATGTTGCAAAAACAAATTGCAGTAACATTGAGCTGAAGGCGAAACCATTACAATCTGGTTATAGTCAAGAAGTTATAAATTAGACTACATCTGCCACTCTTAGATTTACATGCATAAGCATAACCTTATACTGCATTTGAAGGCATTATTAGATACTGTACTTGATTGTGACTAATTAAGTTCAATATTCTCACAGGGCCCTCTATTCGTCACAGAAGAGCTTCATTCCATAAGTTTTGAGGCACAATTCTGTATACAGGGATTAACAATAGATTTAGAGGTATGGATTAGTATCTGATATATATGTATTTGTAACTAAATTCATAAAAAAAGGTAATGGGCTAAATTCCCAAAGCAATTTACTCCAGTTCGTCATTAGCACAATTGTATTTCAGAAAGGAGAAACACACCCTATACAGTTACCAAACCAGAAATGAAAAGACTACGATTTTTAATTCAGGGGCTTGCATTAAGTTTGAAGTTGTTTTCTGTTTGTTTTAGATGTTTAATTTAAGAGGTGGGGTGGAAGTGGGGGTTCCATTCAAAAACAAAATTTCATTGATGATGATTTGGAGTAAGTAGCTTTGAGAATCCAGCCCAGTGTGCTCTTCATCTACCTTTCATTAACGTCTCAAAGTCGACTGATCTATACATTTATGAAATGCATTTCTAGGTGTCATCCAGTAAATGTTAAACTGTAATCTTGTACTTTTTCAGACAAGCTCTTTGCCTGTTGTTGTTATTTCCAATGTAAGTCAGCTTCCTGGTGGCTGGGCTTCTGTTATTTGGTACAACCTATTGACAGACGACCCTAAGGTAGGATATTTTCTACAGTAAAATGCAAACCATTTCCCACCATAGAAACTACAACGCAGGGCCCTACTTTAGAGATTCAAACAGTGCTAGATATAAATAGTAACTGGATTTGTTTACAACAGGGAAAAAAGGGCACATTTTGGATTTACCTGAATTTATAGGAGGGTTTACAACAAACTTGTGTGTGCTCTGAAGTGGGTGTCAATGTATTTTAATTGAGGTTGGGCTATGCTAAAATGGAAGAGTTTAATTGAAGTGAAAAATAAAATACATTTCGGACATACTGTATAGTAAAATAACTTATTGTTAAGCACATAGAAAAGCTATAGCACAGTCTCGTAGAAAATCAAAATAGCACAGCACGGTAGGTAGTCTAATGATTCAGTTCAATGGCGTGAGGTGTGTGTGCTGCATATTTAACACATACCTTTTTTGTCTCCAATCTCCCACTCGCTATTGGAGTCTTCTTTTAAACGTTTTTCTTTTAGCACATATAACTCTGCCTAGTCTGTAAAGCTGTGGTGTAGGCAGCTCAGGTGGTTTAAAGTTGCGTTTCAAAGCATTAGAAGGATAACAGACTTCAATTAGTCTTTTTTTCTACACCATGCAGCAATGCATCAATATCCAGAATCTTGCCTTTGCATCACAATCATGAAATTCAGTACAGCCTGGAGTAAGAGAAAACATGTCTTTTCAAGTCTTCACATGTATACATTTCTTTCCCCACAGAACCTGTCTTTCTTCACCAGCCCTCCCCCTGCCACCTGGAGCCAGCTGTCTGAAGTACTGAGCTGGCAGTTTTCATCGTTTGTTGGACGAGGTCTCAATAATGAACAACTCGGCATGCTGGGAGAGAAACTCCTGGGTAGGAGCAAATAGAGTGATGTTGTTTTGATCATATAGTGTCCTTATATGTACGTGATGTTTGTTTTGTTCTTAGTTAATATTTTTTTTTTTACATCAAATACATAACCCCCAGTTGAATTCCCGGAGGTAGTAATGACAGTAAGTTACATTCTGTAAAAATATAAGACTGTAAAAACAAGAAGACAACTGTACCCATTGATGGTCACTTTGACATTTCTGACTACAGCCCTCTGTCCTCTCTTTATGAAAAATAAAATCCATCTTTTATTACCGATTATGTATCACTTTTTATACATTTTTTAGTTATTTTCTTAACAATTATAATGTAAGATGTCTAAGTGCTGTTTCTGTAAGAGAATACTAGACTGGAGGTCATCGCCATATCTTAGGGTACTGAAATATATTTCAAATGGATCAGTTGACTGTTATATTACATTTTCTAGGTCAACACATTTCCCGCAATGAGTGCCAGGTTCACTGGTCAAAGTTCTGTAAGGTAAGCTATAAAAAATGAATAGTACTTATTTATTTTTATTTATGTGAATATATAATCATTGGACTCTGATTCTGCTTTCCTATTATATAAAGGAGCACTAGTAATCAGCTGGGGTTTTTTTATTTGAAATGTTAAACGTGCAATGTATAATATGAATAAGATAAGACACTCCATATTTGGCATTATTAGTTGTTTTGAACTGCTTTTAAAAAAATAGGACCTAAAAAACATTTCTTACCCAACAAAGTATGTTTGTTCCTCTCTAAGAAGGCTACTTGTTGTCATGTAAAATGTGCTTTAATATGCGCAGACAACCAGAACAGCAATAGAATAACAGACAGCTGCAGCCACTGATGTGAAGGTAAACACTGAATATGCTAGCCTCAGACACAGCCTGTATTGTTTTTAGCCTTTAAAAATAAGCAGCAATAAAAAGCAGTGAAAGACAGCTATATTTGTTGAAGTTTAACTGACACACCTTTTCCAACGCAGGAGAACATACCTGGGAAGCCTTTCAGTTTCTGGCACTGGTTAGATTCAATATTGGAACTAATAAAGAAGTACCTCCTGCCTCTTTGGGTAGATGGGTAAGTATTGGTTTAAATGCAGTTTTTATCAACATTTTAGGTAGATAAATGTTTTTCTCTTACAATGTCCACCGTCAGGGTTTTCCCCCCAACTAGCAACAGTAAACATATATATATATATATATATATATATATATATATATATATATATATATATATATATATATATAATAAAAACATACATGTATAAAAGCCAATAACTGTACAGTCCCTACCTCAGATACAGCCTAAACCAACTTGGTTTCGGCTGAATCATGAGATTGAAACAATAATACATTGTCCCTCCTCATCCTGATTTGTAACACACGCCTGCCTGCCTCTTGTTCCATAAATGTTTTTTTTTTTTATTTGGACAGTAGTGTAAAATACTGCCGATCTTTTCGATCAGATACATAGTTTCATAACATACAAGTACTTTTAGTTGTTTTTGTAAATCAAAGCCCAATGCGAATGAACTGCCTCTTCAGATATATCATGGGGTTTGTGAGCAAGGAGACTGAGCGCGTCTTGCTGAAAGAGAAGGAGCCTGGGACCTTCCTGTTGAGATTCAGCGAGAGCCACTTAGGAGGAATCACCTTCACGTGGGTGGATCAGTCGGAGAACGGTAAGCTCATTTTTTTATTGTGTTCTGAGGAAGGGGATACATTTCATTTTGTGCTGAAGATGAGCATTAACTTAATAATTGTTGCTGTTTATTAATTCTTTGTAATCGGTGCAATGCAAGTTAGATGACAAAAACAAGCAACGAAAAATGTCTTGATGACATGGAATTATGTTGCTATTACTTTTGTTTCTGGAACAGGTACACATTTTATTGTATGTTTCTCTAGGTCAGGTTCCGTTGTGGGTAGTTCAGAGAGGAAGTGGCTTCATATTTACAGGGTTAACACTCCATTCTACACGTGTGAGTGACATTGACCTCTGACTTGTTCTGTGTTGTAGGAGAAGTGAAGTTTAATTCAGTGGAGCCTTACACCAAGAGTCGTCTGACTGCACTGCCTTTCGCTGACATTATCAGAGACTACAAAGTGATAGTTGATAGAAACGTTCCGGAGAACCCGCTAAAGTTACTCTACCCAGGCATCCCGAAAGATGATGCTTTTGGAAAACATTACAACAGTCAACCAAGTACAGGTAGGTTATTATTATTATTATTATTATTATTATTATTATTATTATTATTATTATTATTATTATTATTATTATTATTATTTTTGTCTACCATGTGCTATGATGGCCATTTCCAAATGAGTCACAACCCACAACCTGCTGAATCAAAATATACTGTGGTAAATACTAGGCATACAGTATGTGATGATTTTAGCACCAAGGTTAATTCTCAAAAAGACGGCTACCAACAACTGATGAATTATACTTTTGTACTTCTATTTTTTCTTTACAGAATCACAATATATTCCATCTGTTTTCATCCCGGTCTCCCAGTTGTAAGTAACTAAAACATTCTATTAACTAATTTATTAACAAAAAACCGTTGGGTCCTTTTAACATAACATTGTGCTTCTTGTATTGTTTTAGTACAAATCCTTCGACTGCCTCATTCTCCTCACTCGACCTTCTGCCCATGTCTCCCGGGATGTTCGATGAACTCACACAGAAACTCAGTCCTGTGGAAATCGAGACAGCTGTATGTCCTTCAGTTTTAACAAACAATAAGTTACACATATGCCAAATAATTACACTGTGGCCTAGGTCTAAATACATCATAACCATGTACATGTTTAAGCATCCTGTAAGGGGAGCTTATGTATTTATGGTT
The DNA here is from genome assembly GCF_902713425.1 of Acipenser ruthenus. Classification (NCBI taxonomy): domain Eukaryota; kingdom Metazoa; phylum Chordata; class Actinopteri; order Acipenseriformes; family Acipenseridae; genus Acipenser; species Acipenser ruthenus. The sequence continues at coordinate 28,349,383 of NC_081199.1, forward strand.
GTTATTATCACCATATTCTATTTGAGAGACTGACTTCATATTTTTTTTTATTTCTGGATCATACCAACCAAGCGCTTAGAGACTTGGTTTCATATTCAGTACAGCTGTGTTTTCTGTAATTCTATTGGTCAAGCTTCATAACCCATTCAGTAAAAAAATATCCTTTCAACAAGGACATTTATTTCGAACTTGGAACATACTTGTATTTACAATTTGGTAGGCCAAGTTATCATCACACAACCTGTCCAGAAATGCAGAATTTTTACAATTTGAAAAATTCTGTCTTCTGCCTCTAGGTGGTGCTTAATGCTAAACATATTTACTGTTTTGTTTTTTGTTTTTTCAGATGAGTTCTCCATATTCAGAGTAAATTTGACTATCTGAGGAAGTGAAGACAATCTCTTCAACCATATACACTTAAACCTTTTCTGGTATGAGCTCTGAAAACAAAAGATTAAAAAAATCTAACATCTCAGATCATGCCTGAAATTACTTAATACTTTTTTTCTTTGAGCAAATTAAAACAATGATACCTAGTGTGCACTTCCATTTAGTAGTGTACATTGCAGATCTCATCATGTTTGCCATTTTGAAAGAAGCGTGGTACCATACAAGACTATAGAAAGTTCTCAGTTTGCACTTAACACTTCCTCGGTAATTTCACCTCATTTGACAGCATGTGTCATTAGGGAAAACATTTTGTTGGTAATGATCTTAAAGAAGACATGGGGGCGGGGGGGGGGGGGGGGGGGGGTGATGAGGATTTGCAAGGCCATCTGAAAGTAAGGCATGCAAACTAAGCTTGTTTAAAGATACATATATATATATATATATATTGTGTTGGGGGGGGGGGGTGCTGTATTTCAAATGAGGTAATGGCTCAACATTAGTTCATAACAAATTATTGTGTTATCAATTGTGTTATTGTGTTATGGTCCTATCTGAAATGTCTAAATGATTAAATCCTAGTGTTTTTAAATGTTGTCATTGAACAAATATTGTATATTTAAGTATATGAATATTAAAATGCACCCTTCATGTACGGCTGGTAGATGCATTGTATTGTGTTTACGCATTCAAAGATTTTAAGCAAATTGTTAAAATGTCACCTAATGTAAAGTTTTACAGTATATTAGTCGCTTATATATACCGTATTACTTCAATTTGGCGCTGCAGCGTTTATTTTAAATTGATCAAAATGACTGCGGCCCTTAAGCGAGGGCGGTGAATATACGAGAGCAGCCTTTATTAATAATACTGCAATATTTTATTAAATGATTTAAGGCATTTTAGAAACGACGCCATGAGAGGCTCCGATCTGCAGCACTATACTCTTGTGTGTTTTGGGGGTTTCAATACAGTACATTTACTGACAGTTAACAAGATCCTATTAGGTGGGAGTTGGGAGGTCAGGGGAGTACTGTACCAGCGAATCAAGAGTGTGTATTGGTTGCTATGGGGCGGGACAAGAAGAGGAGAGAGAACAGTAGTTGAGTGTGATTATTATTATTATTATTATTAGTTTATTTAGCAGACGCCTTTATCCAAGGCGACTTACAGAGACTAGGGTGTGTGAACTATGCATCAGCTGCAGTCACTTACAATTATGTCTCACCCGAAAGACGGAGCACAAGGAGGTTAAGTGACTTGCTCAGGGTCACACAATGAGTCAGTGGCTGAGGTGGGATTTGAACCGGGGACCTCCTGGTGATGCAGTTGTTTTTCTTAACGAAAAATATTACCTCTGAATATCGGTTTGATTTCTGTTAAATCTCAAATATATCCTACTCGGTTATTTATTTATTTCTCACTGTAATTTACCTGCTTGTTTGTAATTTCTCTGTAAGAGAAACTGAAACTAAATCTTTTCATAGATAGTAAGCAATTTTTTATATATATATATAATTGTACAGGACTGAGTAAAATTCTAATTTAATAAAAAACAAAACAACTAAACCTCCTACAAGAAGATATCTTCAGCCAGCTTTCGGATAGTGCTTAGAGTGACTTTAAGTTTTCACCATCCAAGCTGACGATGAGATAAAAAGACAGCCCTTGTTTTATCCCCTGCTGTGTTGGCACTGAACTCTGCTGGAAAAAAAGGGACATGAAGGACTGCTGTGCTATAAGTAGTTCATCTTGGGTTGTCTGTCGTTACTGTACTATAAAATAACATTTGCTTACTAAGGTGGGTGTACATTAGTTTGTATTACATGCTGGATTGAGGTTGCAGTCTCTTCGGGGGTGTCATGTACATAGGCAGAGTTGTGCATTTCTTTCTTTATTTTTTGAGCAGGGGTAGAAAAAAATACCTTTACATTTCTTTATTGAGAGCGGCGTTTATTCAAGGTGGCGGCGTCTATTAAAAACGCTGCTATCTGAGTGAGACGTTAATTCAAGGGTGGCGTTAAATCGAAGTAATATGGTATTTTTAGTAACACAATTTCTACATTTATTCAAATATACATGTATGCTTTTTTTGTTTGTTTTTATAGTGTCTGAATGTATTTTTTCAATTTTAAATTTCAAATGTAAGGGGAAATTGCCAGTTTTTATATTTTAGGTGTTTGACCTGTGATATGTAATGGGGGTCACATTTTTGTATTGCTGTTGGTCTTATCTTGCTATCCATAAGGTTTCCTTCAATTCAAAGTATTGCTCAATTACTTTCATTTTTACAAAGCAGGAAAGTTGAGGCAGCTGGGGTCTTTCAATGATATGCGATTAGGCACTATCATTTCCAACATTTACAGATTAATTTGTTGTACTGTGGTATTGCAGTAATGTGTATTTGAATTTTCTTGTTCCTGTTTTTATGCGCTTAAGGTATAAGCAAATTTGAAATAAATAAAGATGATTAAAAGGGAGTTTGTGTATAAAATTAGTGTACTGTAACTTTGACAATAAAATGCAGTCTAAATCTGAAGTTTTTAAACTCTTGTCTGCAAACCAAAGTAAACTGAAATTATTACAGTAGAGACTCAATTATCCGATCTTTGTCAATCGTAATGTGTAATCAACTGAACGCACCTGTAATCACATGATGAATTACGTGTGGTGTGTATTACACACAGCTTCTGCTAGTTACAGAATTATTCAGACCACCAAAACCTTAGATGGAGCATTGTGTGCTTTAAATTGTTGCAGTTAAGTCATCTCGTTCTTAATTTTTCTTCTATTTCGTCAGTAAGGGCTTTTTTGAAGTTTAATGATTCCTAAAGTTCTGTAATGTGTCGAAGTTGTTCTGAATTGTATTCTTTGATTTTCAATGTTTGGTATATGGTATATTTAATTACAGTATTTCATTACCTTAACTGTAGGTGTTAAAGTTTTACTGAATTGCATTAATTTAATGATTTGTAATGGCCCGGTTGATACAGAAAACACTCGCTCATTAACACCAGCAACAGAGCGTGACCCCAGCATGAGCTTTTGTCAGACTGATAGTAATTCCAACCGTACCTCACATAGCTGCTGTCTTCTCATTTCATTTTTAATACATGCAGCCCCTCTCTAACACATGCAGTCATCTTGTCATTTTGTACATAAACAGGTTCCTGCCATGGTTGTTAAGACCATTGCTAAGGAAATAGAAAACATCTTTCTAGCCTGTAGCACTGTTCTGTGATCATATCGTCACAAGCAGACTTGTTACAACTCTGATTTACATACAGTAGTACAATACCCAGTGCTACTATTTACTGGGTCCCACATACTGTGCAGTACATGTGGGCGGTATGTTTGCTATGTATACCAGCTGATTGCGTTTTTTTTTTTTTTGTTTTTTTTTTTAATCAGAAAGTCCTTGAAACAAGATTTAAAATGATACTAATGTTATTTATCTAGGTCATGTAGAAATTTTCCATGGAACCTTTTTCTCCATCACATTTGGTTTTGTGTTTTATCAGTCGCAAACAGGAAACCCCTTGCCAGAATTTGGTTCAGTTGAACTGGAATGATCTGTTAGTCTTTATGACAGGATAAAACACATTTCCAACTCTTCGTATTGTACAGTAGAGAGCTGGTATATAGATGGAGATCTTCAGAAGTGGGGTGTTTATTGCACAGTATAAGATTCTAAACAACTTGAGTTGTAGTATTACTATGTGCAATGCTGTAGAAACGTTTTACAACACAGGAATGTGTGGGTAGATTTGAACATTGTGCGCATGCATCTGCTGGACATTATTATTCTTATGCTCAGTTATGACCCCTTACATGGCCTCTCTATGTACGTTTCCAGACTCAAACAAAAGCCAGCCTACACAGAAATGGACTGTATTAATCTAAAATTTTAGCCTTAGCCTGGTTTCAACCTTGCATGTTAAAAAGCAACTTGATACAGGTATGGCATATCCCAATAATCTTAACTGTATTTTTCTTGTGTAGATTCATCTGTTTCAGTGTACACATCCTGGTGAAAACTCTGGAACTGTAATCTTTCATACCCATATCAAGTTGCTATTTAACATCTTGTATCAATAGCACTAACTACGGTACTTACGGCTTATGTACGAGTTTGTGAACGTCTTTGTTAAGAGTATATGAAATAAGTTTAACTTTCCTCCCACATCCTTTCTGCTAAGTGGTTGCTTTAAAAGGCTGTGCCTTGCTTCCATTAATATTACAATATATTTGTTGAAAATGTCAATTAGACATTCATTTATTGGTGCATCTCTTACTTTGGAATCTGCTATTAATGTAAACCTCAAACTATGCACCACTGACTGTCAAAATGGAAAGAAAATATATGTCAATGCTGCATTCTTCTCATTCTCTAACATAGAACAAATAACTCATGACCAAGGTGATGGAATGCATTTCACATTGGAAACCAACTGGTTTTCCCCCAGGAAAAAGGTCTGGACAGAAGTCATTTAACCAAAGAAACCACAAAATGTCTACCGGAAGCCAGAATACTAGTACAGTATTTCATGTTAGATTTCGAAATTAAACATTTTTCCAATTGTTGTCAGTTTTTCATTAAGTATATGGAAAACTACAAAGCGGTATGTAATTCAATATGTTAACGAAACATTATTCAGCAGGTTTCATTCGACTTTATGAAGCAAAATTACAGGAATTCTATAGGGGGATGCAAAACTTTTGGCCACAGCTGTACAGCAAGAAGTCACCCAGCCATCGACTCACACCATCAAGAATGAGGATCTGTTTTGATTTGTGTGGCTTCGGGGTAACCAGTAGATGAGAGAAAGATAAATAGCTCAACAGAAGGGATAAACAGTGTTTTACTTATTTTCAGGGTAGTCCCAAGCTAAGACTTGAAAATCCTTTCGTTTTTTGGTTTTGCTGCAGTGTCTGGTTTTTTTTTTTTTTTTTTTGGGGGGGGGGGGGGGGGGGGTCAGTCTGCCAAATTAATTTTTTTATGTTACCAAACTGTAAAAGTGTTCGAAAGTGATGGCAGCACCCCCCTACAACCCACATTTTTGGTGTAAGACAGTGCTGAATAATTAAAAAATACAAGTCATGATTTTGTGTTATTAACATCAATTTATAGAAAATATGTACAGGTAAGCTGAATTCATTGTTGGAGTTTACCAAGCGGGAACAAATCCAAAAGTGGAGGTAACAACCCCCTGGGGCAACCATGTCCATAAAATGTTGTTAGGACATAACATAGATTAGTTATTTTAATTTAAATGATACTGTCCTGATGTTGTCATATTAACATTGATGTAATAGAAAACACAGAATGCTGAGTTCTCCCCGACACTGCTGCAAAACTCAACATGTTTGGGCTAGCTCATAGGTAACAGTAGACAACTCTAGAATCGCAGATTTATAGATTTGGAACATTACAATATAAGGAAATTAACATTGGAAACAAGGTGCCCATATAGCCTATATATTACAATAAGTTGTATTAATATTGCAAAGTAAACTTTAATAAAACAAAAAAAAGTATGACAAAAATCAATGTGTTTTATGAAACGTTTTCACAAATCTGCAAGGTAATTCTACTGAAATATAAAATAAGCGACTGCATATGAAAATAGAATGTTCACATAGGCTGTAACAATACAAATAATATGACCTTGCAATGCATAGGTGCACATATAGTTTACAAACGACAAACGTACCAAACATTTAAATAGAAATGTAATAACAGGCAGACATCACACACACACACACACATATATATATATATATATATATATATATATATATATATATATATATCTCAAGTTCCTATGATAGTACAGTATAAACAACAATTTTAAAATGGCAAAATAAAAAAATACTACATTAAAAGACAAAAAAAAATTTAAAAAGTAATTAATCCACACTTATTTATTATTATTTGTTTTTTTTACTAACCGTTTGAAAGTATTTTATTACGGCAGTACAGAGAACCGGATCGAGTTTTCTAAATCGAAACATACCATTTTTGGCTGTGATCCAAGTTTCGTTTCTCGGTTTCTTCTCAAAGCTACCAACTCATAGATTTTCTCGCTTTCTCGGAAACCTCGTGGTTATATTGTAGCTCTTACTTCAGTTAACCTCACTCCCACTGGCAACTACAGCAATTAAAGACGCACGCTTTTTTTTTTTTTTTTTTAGACAAACAGCTAGGTTGTATTTTGTTTACAGTTGGGTGTCTTTAATTCTTCTGTTTCTCTGAAAGGCGAAAATTCATATATAATATATGGCATGTTTTTGTTGCTTCGCTTCTACCCTTGTAGAAAACAGTTTTGAGGCATGAGGAACAGTAAGCAAACAATTGTTGCTTTTTGAGGATATGTTTTCATTATTGTCTACTTTAAAGTAGTTATTATTATGCTCACCATAATAATCCGCATTGACTACCTGTCCACATATTGTATTAGTGTTGTTGTTATGCTAATCGCTGGAAGTGACTTCTCAAAATCCATGGGGTCTGTACAGATCGCCTTTTACAGTAATCTTGTTAAGTAGGGCTTCCATTTGACCATGTACACTAGGACAGATTGGTGCAGTTCAGGCTTTTCAACTCACATAGTGATACATTCTGGTATGTCTCAGGTATCTTTCACAGCAGGACTACACTAACCAGAATGCATTGGGGTGTGAGTTGAAAAGCCTGAACTGTCCCACTCTGTCCTAATATACATATGGTAACCCTACATTAGGGTTCCTCCCAGGCAATTTTTTGACCCACTACAGTGGCGTGCTGTCTATGTATGCAACGCACGCATTGTATGCCTTGGAATACATTTTATTCCGCAACATTTTGAAGAATATGATAATAAAATGTTTATTCTACAACAATTTGAAGTATATGATATCCCTGTATGCAAGTAATCTGTTCGCCTCGGGAGTCTTTTTGTTTTGTTGGTCAAGGCATGCAACGCTCCAAGTTGTAGTGGGTTGCCAAGGGTGTCTGTGTGTTGGAAAACACAGGCAAGGCATCCTTGACTGAACACTGAGTGGTGCGTGAACTCTTGTCAAAATCAAAATGGAAAACTTATTGAAAAGTTTGTTGACTAATCTGCAAGAGACTGTGCAACAAAAAAGAAATTATAAAAAACAGAAGACCAAAAACAAACTTGCAAATAAGTACTTACAGAAAAGCAGAAAAAGAGTTGAAACGGTATTTCAGCAATTTCAGCTATTTGGTTTACTGAATCACTATTATTAGCCTAAAAGGTATATACTGTATATTTATCATATAAAAATACTATTCGCGTCTGGTCAAAGAATATCACCCATGTAAACTACTACATACATTTTATGATCAGAAAAGAAACAAACAAATTAAATAATATAAAATATTTATTACAATTATAACCACATTTCTCGTTTTGTATGGGGGGGGGGGGGGGGGGGGGGTGGACGTATACAGTAAAATAGAGGCATGCAATTTAAAGTGGAATCAATCAATGTTATTTTCAACCAGGCAGATTCTATTAGTCTGTGTGTGCTTTTAATTGTGCAACTAATTTAGGATTTAGGATTAGGATTAAACAACATGTTTTACTGGATACATGCAATGTCTCTCAACACAAGTTTGCTACAATACCTGTATGAAGTTAATGTATGAACAAGATTAGCAACAATTCTGTTTAATTTTGGGTGATGTCTAGCTAACGAAACAAGCCTACTATTGTACCATGACCAATACCTTTACCTTAACATCCATGTTTACATGTGCTACGAAACTTAACTAAATGTAATAGTTTCTATTTCTCATGCTGCTTGCTGTGTCAGTAGACAACAGGTGAGGGAGGAATGACACTTATAAGAACAGCTTCACCCTTTCAACCGAACCAGGAAAGCCAGCCTTCTCTTTGTTACAATTGGCCGTTGAAGGTTAGGGAGATTTTCATAAAGCAAAACGGGAAACTTGGTTGGCTGACAGTGGTGTGACTCCTGTATTTGTCCGTACAGTACAGATTGGCTTTCATTTAGACAAAGTTCTTCATATTTGTTTTCATTTTTGCACCGAACGAACATTTCGAAAGTCTTTTAGGTTCAGCGAGCTTTTGACAAAAGGAGGCGTGAGATCTAGGGAATGTGCTTTGATTTTTAACGTTTTCTGAGATAAAAAAAAAACCAAACAAACAAAAAAAGGTAAGTTGAGTTGAGGGTGCATCTGATTTATTTATTTATTTATTTGATTTAGTGAGATATCGTGCATGTCTTTGCCAATCGCAACGAACATCCTGTTTTCTCTTTTATTTGTGAAGTTTCTAATGTTATTATTAAATGGTACATATTTATGTATAGTGAAGACACCTGTTTTTTAAACAAAAGCAATGTAATATTTAGGTATGGCTGCGTAGCATAGAATAATTTTTGGCTCTCATGCCTGCTACTAAGTTACATGGTATTTTTTTGATGTAGGCGGAGATGAGAGGCGAGTCGTGCGAGGATGGTAAGAACTTACAGGTTCATCATCCTTTAAAAAAATTGCAAAGCAAAATGCCGGTTTTACTTTTTGCAATACAATACAAGAGAGTGGTTTAGCATTTGTTCGAGTGGCTGTCATTTGAATACTAGTGACATCCAAGTTTACACATGTTTACCTTGAAATTGCAGATGTGTACTGGAAGTTTCTGTAAACAATTTTTTTTTTTTTTTTTAGTTCCTAACCACATTATTTTATTTTAAAGTGTCCACCTGGGCATATTGGGGGACATGTATCAAGCTCGACCGACAGACACAGCGCTAAATTGGCGCATCCTGAATGTATTAGCAGGCCCAAAATGAATAAGGGCACGGCGTAAACGGATACAGTAAATGCAAACATTCTGAAACCCTCAAAATGGGCTCCCGGTAGCACCAGCCTGAAGTTGGCTTCTTATTCGCCTGTTTCTTATCTGCTTGTTTCTTATTCGCTGTTTCTTATTCAGACTTTGAATGATTGGCTTTGTATGTGGGGGGGGGTTAAATCACGTTGGGCTGCTATTTTCTCTGTGGATATTGATAGAGGGGAGCTCCTAAACGAAACATTCATTTGTTTTTTTGCTCAGCCCAACACTGATTTAAGCCATATATGTTCATATGGTCATATAGATATAGTCATATGTTTTGAGTTCACACCCAGTTACTGCAGACTGGATGAGCGCAGAAACTGTTACAGTTACAGTCTTTGTAAATCATGACTCCAGGATTTAGGCTTCGGGAAAGTTGGTAACTTTAAATAGTATTAGTGCTATTTATTTGTATTATATTAATTTAATTTACTTAGTAGGCCTATCCTTAATTTTAGTCACGGAGAGTCACGTTTGTATGCGTGTGTGTCATTTGTTTTATTGATAGTTACGTTTAAATTGTTATATTTTAATAAGTAGTACATTTAATATAAATATCTGGACAGTATTAAACTTTTATTGCGTATTTCCATTGGAATATGGTATCCCTTTTATATCATCTGTATCAATGAACTTGCAGTGTTATATAAATGTCAGTCGTGTACAGATAATTTTATACAAGTTCTTTAAACTGAGGTGCACACTCCTCAGAAGTTCCTTTTTATATGGTCATCTTATAATGAAAGAAAGTGATCCACTCCATATTTCATTTCGAATAAAAAGTTATTGTCTTTATTATTTAAAACATTGCTGTTTATATTATATCAAAAACCTTGTGGTGACAGACACCTGATATATAAAATCTAGGCCTACATGTTTTTCGAGGCTTGCTCTAAACAAGATTATTGGTTTGTAGTGTATGAAACATTTTTGTTCTATTATTGTTGCCACTATTATTGTTCAATAAACTACTTATGGCTTCCGAGTGGCGCATTCAGTAAAAGCACTCGCTAGAGTGCAGGATGCGCTCTATAGCCTGGACGTCGCGAATTGAGTCCAGGCTATTCCACAGCCGACCGTGGACGGGAGCTTCCAGGGGGCGGCGCGCAATTGGCCAAGCGTCGCCCGGCGGGGGGTGGGGGTGGGGTGGTGGTGGTGGGAGGGAGTGAGGGTGGGTTAGGTCGGCCAGGGTGTCCTCGGCTCACCGCGCACCAACGACCCCTGTAGTCTGGCCGGGCGCCTGCGGGCTTGCCTGTAAGCTGCCCCAAGCTGCGTTGTCCTCCGACGCTGTAGCTCTGAGGCGGCTGCACGGTGAGTTCGCAGTGTGTAAAGAAGCGGGCGGCTGACGGCACACGCTTCGGAGGACAGCGTATGTTCGTCTTCGCCCCTCGCGAGTCAGTGCAGGGGTGAGCCTAAAAAATAATTGGGCATTTCAAATTGGGGAGAAAATAATAAAAAACTAATTGGCAACGACTACATTTAAATTTAAATAAACGTTGCTTATTTTGTGTGCATCAGTCTTTTTTATCCTATCTTTTACAGTACATTTACAAATATATGTCCTACTGCTTATTAGCTTAGATTAGTTATGGTACAATGAAAACGATTATACTATGTACAGAGTACTGGGGTGAGAATTGGCGTGACAGGGTGAGGATTAGCCTTGGACAGAACTCACCCGGGGTGAGAATTAGTCTGTAAACTCAGCGCTGCTACATGTCCCCCTTTGTTTATAAAAGGGTCACCCAAGTTTGCATTTAGTTACATCTTGAGAACTAGAGATATTGGCCCAGAATATCAAGTGTGTCTTATGACAGTCCGAAACTAGCTGTCTCAGCCTGCTTTAACCTAACCTGTCCCCAATGTTATTTCGGTCATAAAATTAAAAACCTTTCTGCTGTTTTCCGACAGGTGGGATGGGTGCAGTAAGCGGTGGAATAACTATTCAGTATTCAAATCAGCAACCTATATGATAATGACGCAAATTACAGTTTGTAATTGTTGTAATTTCAGGATTTCAATCAATGGACAGGTAGGATTGAAAGGTAGTAAAGGCTGAGAAAAACAAAACAGGCGTGTTTCAGAAGATATGGCACAGAAGAGAAGATACATTTAATAGAACATAATAAAGCAAGTGCATCAGGACAGAGAGAAAAAGCAGTTAGAGAACAAATGTTAATGTCATTTTGTAAATGTATGTCCCGTATTAATTGAATTATAGTTTCATGTACCCGGTTGCACTTTACGAAAATGAATAACACTTGGGCATATAATAGGATATCATACAAACAACGGGTGGCAAAGAATGACAGGGCTGTGAGTGATACTGGCAGTGCATGTTCCCTCAGAGTGCTTGACTAAATCCTCTCTAACTTCATCACATAAATACTGTTGGAACATTTTATTTAGATATAAATGAATTTTTGGTCTTAGAATACAACTCACAGAATGAGTTAAACATTAAGTCAGATTCTGTTTAAATTCCTAGTTAGACAGTAAGTTGATAAAGATCTTTCTGGTCACTTTGTCCTTGCTAGGACAAGGCTGACCTCCGAGACATTTTGAAATAGGTGTTGGCCTCTCCTTTGATTTCCATTTCTAACAAGAAAGGTCATTTAGGGTGAATCATTGTTTTTGTGTTAGAGGTACCAACATATTGTTAAACATCTTTACGAACTGTAATATAAAACAGTTTTTCTTTGGAAATTACAGTTGATTTTATGTGGGTTATAAAAACTAGCTATGTCAAAGAAAAACTGGATTGAACCATATGCTTTGAAGCGTTAGTACAAATGGACAATTAACCAAGTGATAGAGATTTGTGTCTTTGTCTGATTGGTTTAAAGAAAAATCATGATGTCACTGAAAGACTGCATTTAAACTGAGAATACTGAAATGTTCTTTGTATTGCTCTGATCCGTGCTGGAGAGAGTATACCTGGTTGTAACTTTGCAACTCAGAACTTTTATCTTCAATCAACTATACTTATCTGTTTGGATATCTTTAGTCCAGTACAGTTATACTTATCTCAATTTTGGATATCAGTAATTCTGTTACTGATATAAGTAATGTTTTGTTGATATCAGTTATCACATTTGTTATATAAAAAATGATATTTTTTTCAGTCTTGCTTGTGGGCAATTGGGCAGGGTTCTCAGATTGAAAGGTCTCGGTGACACTATACTTAAGTGCTCCACTGCATATTATGCAAACTGCCAAATGTTAAATCTGAGTGCATCAACGCATTCAGGTCAGCACATTCAAGTTGCTACCCTGGTATTCTGTCCTTCAGACTTCAAGTACAGTTTATCAGCCAAAAAAGTGCAGCAGAAAGTTAAATTGTATTAGTTCAAGACAGTAGAAACTACTTGATTTAAGGGCCGTTGTCTGGCTATTTGGACAGGCAACGATTACAGTTAAATTAGATGGGTTGGGGGCAAATTATTTACAGAGGTCACGCTAGCTTTTCTGTTCATGCATTCCTGAAATGGACATGCTTAAAATTTTGCGTCCCATCCATAAAATACACATTTTAACACCAAGGCAAAGAAACTCCAGGGATGTGCATTTTGGTACATTTTTATGAATGTTTAAACTATGGCATGTAGTTGTTTAAAAACTCTCTGTGTATAGATATACATATAAACACAGACACACTTTTTTCTTTGTTAAATATACGAACAGTAGACCGTTCGCATGACAACGAGACAGGATTCTAAGCACTGTTTGTTGCCTTCATCTACATGTGTTTTAATATTTTGCATATCTGCATTCCAGTAACAGCAACAGCATCGCTGTGTCTTTTAAGCGAAGATTCTTGAAAAACTGTACATCTGTGCATATATGTTTTTTTTGTTTGTTTTTGTTTTTTTATTTGCCCAGCAGCTCTTTCAGACACAGTACATTTTGCCGTCTTGATAAACAAGCCACGGATACTTCATCTCCCATCAAAATTATAAGAACGTATTTTTCATTTGCGTTTTTGTGCATTACTACTGCTTGCAACTGCTTCATTCACTGTAGTACTCGCAGATGGCTTAGATGCAGATGAGCAATCTTCATGAGAATACTGAAGATGCTGACTGCTTAGCAAAAAAACGTCAGATTGACAACTGACTTGCTGTCAGTGTATACTCTGCATTAGGTATTCATTTTTATGCTTAAAAAAAATCTGTAAGGGCATCCCTGTTAAACTAGTGTGGAAAATAACAAAAGCACAACGTTAAATTAGGCGACTGCAAAAATGAAATGCGAGTTAAAAGTAGGATCGGGGACGAACAATTCACGTAATTTGTCAGCTCTGTTTGAAATAAAATCAAGAGGACCAGAATTAGGCTCAGGCAAGATATGAAGGTAAAAGCAAAGATTGTTTTGCAATTAACAGCTTTTTCTGAGTTTAATTATGAAATAGAATCAGCTAAATTTGCACCTGATTAAAAATAAAACCCGAAAACTTCAAGCCCTACGTGTGTGTGTGTGTGTGTGTGTGTGTTCGCATTTACTTTTTCCAAAATACTTGTTTTATTTCATAGCAATATGGACCTCTGTTAATATGGGGCATAACACGTTATTTTAAAATAAAATACAGTGCATGGTGGATATTATCGTATTAATTTCCAATGTTCATTGCGCTGCTAGGAACTGTAACCGAACTATTCTAATAGCATTAGTTTGTGTACACATTACGCCCGACTAAACATGAAACGGTACTTCAGTGTGAGCGCTAAAGTTTGAGCTGGATTAATTAAAACATTTTTGAGCACGGTTCTCGAGATCAGTTATGTAGTGTGGACAGGGCCTATATTGCTGACAAAACCAAATATGAGGCTGTTTGCTGCCACCTACAGTACTGGAGTGTACCTTAATCAATTCTGTTATATTGCAGAACAGTTTTTTTTAAAACAAGCAAGTATTTTACAGCCATTGCTGCAGTGTAATAGATTACCACAAATATGCATGCCCGCGTCCCTTTCCATTCTGTGCGTTCAGTGAACGCAAGACAAAATATTTTTCCATCCAATTGATTTATTTTGCGTCTAGTTAGGTGCTCCTGGTATTTTTTTCTCAAAAGCCCTATCCGTTACAGACGAATGAGGTGCTACACATGATAGTAGCGTCTAAGGAGCCCAAGGATGATTTTTCTGGTCAGGGTCACTTTTTCGCTTTAGGTTGACCTTTGCCAGGTCACAACTCGAAGGGGAAATTATTTAAAAAAAATATATATATATATTAACATTTCTAACCTCAGCGGGCCCGAAAACCCCCAGATGAATTTTTCTAGCAAAATCTGAGATGGTCGGGCAATGGCTGTGGTTCAGTTGGTATGGAATGACCCATGTGTCAAGCCAGTTGTATACTGCAGTAAGCTATTTAAGTATTTCCACTGTTTGTAAATGCTTCAAAGAGTATTCAGACCTGACACTCTCTGTCTCATTAAAATACATTCTTAATGGTTATGCGGGATGGGTGGTTATTTGTAGCTGCTGTTATTCATATAGTTACAAGGGCAAAAACACAGTTAACTTCCACCCATTTTAACATGTTGACTTAAGAAAGATATTATTTGTTGTGAATACAGCAAAATCCTGTGTTATGTGGTATGCAGGGTAGTCTCTTGTGTGTGTGTGTGTATATCTATCTATCTATCTATCTATATATATATATATATATATATATATATATATATATATATATATATATATATATATATTAGCTCAAAGAGCTAACCAAATATATATATATTTGTGTAGGTGTGTTTTTAGTGGTGTTTTTTTTTCCTCACAAGAAATTATACTGTATAAAATGTGTCCCTAAGATCTAACGTCTGTTACTGGTTGAATCAATCTCCAATATAGATTTATGTATTATTTGTATATTTTACAGCAAAATGACTCAGTGGTATCAGCTGCAGCAGCTGGAGTCAAAATATCTGGAGCAAGTTGATCAACTCTACGATGACAGCTTTCCAATGGAAATTAGACAGTACCTAAGCCAATGGATTGAGAGCCAAGACTGGTAAGAGCATGTTTTAAGAAAAGTTTACTTTTCATAAATATTAGTAAACTTGGTACTGGTGTGAAATATATCTTTACCAAAGTATTGATGAGATTTAGTTTCACTTTGTATCGTTTTCTATTTCAGTCATCACATTACTTGTATTACAGAAAGTAAAACTGGCATGTTGCTTTGCAAGTAGGTGATTAATGGTTACACTCTGTGGTACCTGATGCACTTAGAGTGTAGATTTCTACTGAGGTCAGGGGGGCCTAACACCATTCAGTTTGGAAATGTTACCAGACTGTGGTGACTGAAACAGAAAATATATACAAAATGAATCTAAACAAGAAGAAGAATGCATTAATTAAGGAAAGTTTGATGTCCATACAGAGTTACCTTTGCTAAATCAATTGTGTATGTTTTAGTTTTACATGTAACATAACCTATTCTAAAGACATCAGCACCTTGATCTGTGTAGCAGATGGCAATCTGATATTGTGATATGTTTCTAATTTTCCCACACCTTGCTGTAACCAATCTGATACTGAAATGAATACACCTGTAATTTAATACTTTTAGGGAACTTGCAGCCACAAATGATTCCCTGGCCACCTTGCGGTTTCATGACCTGCTTTCACAATTAGATGACCAATACAGTCGCTTTACATTGGAGAACAACTTCCTGATGCAGCACAATATCCGGAAAATAAAACGCAATCTCCAGGTATTCACATTCAAACAAGTTCAATACAGCAAAGTATACTATGGAATATCATGGTACATTCATAGCATGGATAAAACATACAGATGGACTAAGAAATTGCCTTTTCGGTTGTCTGTTTGGATATCTTTAGTCCAGTACAGTTATAATACATATTGTGTTATAGTTTTCATTAAAGTCCAACAAAGCTTGGGTCCCCGAGTGGCTCATCCAGTTAAAGCGCTGCCGCTGGGAGTGCAGGATGAGTCACACAGCTTGGACAGCACCAGTTCGTGTCCGGGCTGTGCAAAGAGGCTGGACTTTGCTGGGGACTCTGACTGCGATGCTCCCAGGGGTAGGGGATGGGAAACTGGCAGGGACTAGTTCTCCTCAACGCACAATAGCAAACCCTACTGGCCAGACACCGAGCACATTCATAGTGGGTAAAAGCAGGGTTGGTCTCTGTTCTCCAGGCTTGGTAGCCTGCCCACCTCTGCTCTGGATTGCTTGGTATAAAAGCGATTCTGGCTTCAGGCTTGTGAGATTGGAGGACACCCACACACCCTCAGAATGTCTGTGCTGTGTGGGGACCCGCTGCGGTGAGGAGAAAAAACATAATTGGATATTTCAAATTGGGGGGAAAAAAAATAGTAATTGGTCACTCTTAAAAAAAAAAAAAAAAATAATAATAATAATAATAATAATAAACACTCCAGATTGGTCATTTGATATTTATGTCACATACTGCACTGTTTCTATTTAAAGATAAATAGTTAATTACTGGTATTATATAACAATGCTTAAGATGATTTATAAACTTGTTTTTTCCCCTGTTTTTGCTCTTTTTATTTCATGTGTTTGAATAGGTTCACTTTCAGGAAGATCCGATCCAGATGGCAATGATCATTTGCAGCTGTCTGAAAGAAGAAGAGAAGATATTAACTCTGGCCAAGAAAGCTGATCAGGTACGGTATGAATGTTGAACTTGTACAGATGGAGGCCAATTTTCCACTGTGGGCAAATAATACAATTACTATGGAGGGGACAATTTGCTGCACAATTTCTCGTAGGGGAAGTGTATGCCCTGGATTGAAAACATTTTTTTAAAGACATTTTAGATTTTTAACCTCTTGATTTAGTGCCCTTTAGAAAGCAAGAAGAAACACATGTAGGCATAACAAAATAATACTTCAGTGTTGCCACGGTAATGTTCTTTTTTAGGCTATTTGTAGTCGGTTTCAAGTAAAACCCTTGAAATATGTAGGAGAGGCTTCTCATTGACTCTCACTATATTTTTATTTACTATTTCTAACTCCAGTCAGACAAAACTCCACACAGGGTGAAAGTCGGCAAAAAACTAAATATTTTGGCACTTGCAGCTGCACGCACAGAGATACTGTATACCTAGCGCTGAGAGGGAGATATGTATAGTATACTTCTGTGTGTAGTGGCAGCCTGGCTCTGTGGATGGGAATAAAACATGACCTGCATTCACAGAGGGTAAATAACTTACATACTGAGATTCATCAGTCCGATAAGATTAGAGAAGTGGTGAAAATGTTAACTATGTCTAGAACGCATTACAATGTGAAAATGTTTTTTCTTTGTAGGACAACATTGGGAGCACACAGAATACTGCAATGGTGGAGAAACAGAAGGAACTGGATTACAAAGTGAGGGATATAAAGAACAGAGTTCAGGTAATTTCTTTATTTTACTCTTTACTCTGAGACGTTTGAAATTCGATTACAATTAGGAAGGGATATGGATGAACTTTTAGGGAATATATAGCTGTATTTTTATTCTGGAAGTCTTTGTCATTTGTGATTATGCGCTTTTTAGGAAACAGAACAGAGGATTAAGTCACTTGAGGACCTGCAAGACGAACATGACTTCAAATACAAAACTCTGCAGAGCAGAGGTAAAATCATTACAGCTTAACGACTGCTTGTGTGCAACAGTACTATTCCGTTTTACAGCTAAATGGATTCATTATGTATAGTGATCAATGTAAACCCTTTCATTCATCGTAAAACTGATTGCCCAGTTTGTTTACGCCCCCAAAGATGTAGGCCGCAAGCTTCCTCGTCCCTCGAAACGTGCTTTTCATTATGTCAGTTTGTCAGCTAAATGGACGTGCTCCTGCTACTGCAGGACTTGAAGCCGTAAGAGGCCAATCCAGTCTCCACACTTTGTTACAGCTCAGATAGCAAAACAGACACTGAAAGAAGAGGTGGTTTTTTTGTTTTCCTGATAACATCTCACAGGAAACACTTATTGTCAGCAAGGGCTTAGAAGGAAATGACCTTCTTTAGCTGATAATGCTGTTACAGCATTTAAGGTACAGTAACTATACTGTAGCACTAAAATTGTTATTTTCAATTTGCTTCTCTGCTTGGAGATACTGTTAGACAGATGGCCCTAGTACAATGAACAATACATGACACAACTTGATACTGTTGTACTGTATAGTATTTGGTATTTTTATAACCATATGTTTTGTCTTGCTAGAGCACGAATCAAGTGGCACAACCCCAATTGAAATCAAACGTGAAGAAATGATCATCAGAAACATGTTTATAGAACTGAACATGAAAAGAGAGGTATGCTTTTAGTAGTTTTTGTAGTTCTATGTAGCTGATCGATTCAAGTCTTCTGGAAAGTTCTCTAGTTGACTTGGGCGTGTTTAATGGGTGTGTGGCACAGTGGATTGATAGTTTTTTTTTTTAATGAGTGTGGGAGGGTGTGGGAATTCACTGGACACAAGAGTCAGAAGTTTTTATTTGACACACCACTCAGGTGCACAGTTTTATTTTATTTCCACCAGATGACACTGTGACACTGGTTAGGAACGCTACCAGCAATGGTACAACGTTCCTTCTCTTTTCTCTTCTAAGTACACAGATCCAGTGCACTCGCAGGTGCTCGAAATAATGCAAACAGAATGCACAAAGAAAAAAGGGAAAATAAAACACTTTAATAAAACTACAAAATAAAGGTGCCGTGTCCCCCACCACCGCTAACTGTACGGTTCGGGTCTTCAGCCTATGCTCTGCTACTCACTCTGTATACCGTCGGGGTGCCCAAGTTTTTGTTTTTACACAGGCTTGTTAAACCCAGCGTCACTGTGTTTCATCTATAAGGGCAAGACAGCGTGAATAGCAGAGCATCAAATTATAGGTTGAACTACTCCCCAAGGCCCGCCTCCTGACCACTCAGAGAGAGGGAGAAACAACACACCCTCACCCAACCTCTCTGTGTCACTGCCATGATTGACAGGCGGATCCTACAGGGTTCCCAACCTCCCCCTGCAGGATCATGCATGTGTCAGCGCAGACCTTGCCCTGCTACAATGAGTAAGCCTTTAAGAATAGTATTTCCTTTGATTTTAAAAGATGCATTTTGACAATATAAAGCAGCCAATGAACATGTCTAAATAAAGCTAAACAAAATAAAGTCCAATAGACAACAGAGTTTCAATAGGTTCCTGCAGTGCTTTGGGGTTTTATTATAGCGAGACAGACCTAATGTGGATCTTAATAGAGCAGACCTCTTGTTCTGTATTTCTTAATTGTATATTTAGATCTGTCACTGTTTAGATAGCTAAAGTAGACCCTGTAATGTTTAACAGCAAGCTACTTTGTGATTTGATCTCCAGGATGTAGTGTTTAAAATAGCAGAAGCCTTGAATCTCACAGAACAGATTCAGACTGCCCTGATAACAGACGAGCTTGTGGAGTGGAAACGTCGCCAGCAGATTGCTTGCATTGGAGGGCCTCCAAACGCATGCCTGGACCAACTGCAGACTTGGTGAGCCACAGCCCTTCTGCACATCCTTTGTGACCCTATATAATCTGTCAGTGTGGCACCCAGGCTATGCTGCATATTACTGGTCTCCTGCTAAAACTCTGAACGATACATTTTAAATGATTTTAGGAAAACTTTATGGTTGTATACCACCGTCCAAATTATTTCAATACCAGGTTATAAATATTATATACATATTATAATACCTGTATTATTATTATTATTATTATTATTATTATTATTATTATTATTATTATTATTATTATTATTATTATTATTATTTAACTTTAAAATATATTTCTAGCCAATGTGGGTCTAAGACTGGATTTCAGTAGGAGGTAATTGGGGAAGCACAGAATATCTTTAAGAATATGCCTGTAAACTTGTACAGTTTAGGCTAAGATATACCCAAATAAAACATGTTGCCTAGATAACACGGGCTATGAAAACCTACCTGTGACATGTTAGTTGAGATATGACAGTAATCTAAATATACAGATATACAGTACTTGCATGGCTAAAATCATATATTTCTTGACACATGGGTCACAATACTGTAATGTCATTCTCAGGTAACAAGAGTTGGACTACCTTGGATACTGTGCAGTATGTAATAATGTAATGTGTAATGATGGACTATTTTGTGATAAGGTTAAAATTGAACATGCAGTGGACTGGTATTCATCACTTCAGTCTCCTCTGTGTATTCATTCTTTTAAGGTCCATATAACCACTAAACATTATGCACTTCAGGTTTACAATAGTGGCCGAGAGTCTGCAGCAGGTCCGACAGCAGTTAAAGAAGTTGGAGGAGCTGGAGCAGAAGTACACATACGAGAATGACCCAATCACACAAAAGAAGCATTTCCTGGAGGACAGAGCACAGCTGCTGTTCCGCAGTCTAATTCAGAGGTAAAAGCCTGTTCAGATATTTGAAATCACATGTTTGAACCGTGCCATGCCTGTAAGTTTATGGCAACAATGCTGCAACCTTCTCGTCACATTGTTGTGAATGGTGATAGATGAAGTCTTATGCTGTCTGTATAATCGAGTTCCTGTTTTGAGTATTGGAATCCAATATTTAGTCTAAGATGGAAACAACGAATGCCTTTTTGTTAATGTCATCTCCCTGTTTGGGGAAAACAATGTAATTTTTTTTTTTTTTTTTTTTTTTTTTTTTTAAATAGGATATGTTACGAAATAAGAAACAAATAACTGTTTTGATTTCACAATCTGGAAAAATTTACATTTAAAACTATACTAGATTTGATAATTCACATCTTTTTTTGATAACTGCACTTCCTTTTTATTGATTGCTCAATTATAATATTATAAAACGGCAGTAATAGTTCTGAAAATGGTATCAATATCAAAAATGGTCATTGCTTCACACTGTTTTCAGTTTGTTTGTGATAGTAGTGCAAAGAAAGTACTTAAATGTGGTCAATGTACACTTGTCTGTTTCAGTTCTTTTGTGGTGGAGAGGCAACCCTGCATGCCAACTCACCCTCAGAGACCCCTGGTCTTGAAGACCGGGGTGCAGTTCACTGTGAAGCTAAGGTTTGTAAAAGCAAGACAAGTGTTTCTGAATGTCACAGCCCTGCATCTATCCATGTGAACGTGGTACTTTAGATTAATAATTACTGTACCTTGGTGAACTGGCTCACATACATGGACACTAACCAACGTGATAGTACAAGGCACTTTGCATTGTAATTAAAATTAACCAAATATGGTAAATACAGTTACTTCTTCATGATGTGGCAAAGATAGCCAAGTTGGACTATTTCTCCACAAATTGGTGTCCTAAAATGCATAAGCTTTCATTACTGACTGAATGAGATGAGTGAAGCAGCGATATTATATGTTGTTGTTGTTGTTATTTTTTAGTAATCTTTTCTTTTTTACTAACTTTTATTTAGGCTCCTGGTTAAGCTTCAGGAACTGAATTATCAGCTGCGTGTTAAAGGATCATTTGATAAGTATGTAACAAACATTCGAGCCATTTGTCTGACAGCAGAAGCACATAGTTTAGACACGGTTCAAACAATTAGCATACTCAGAAAATATTTTATAAAAAGCATGACTTTGGATAAAATATCCGAGACTGCTGCTTGATATATACACACACACACACACACACATATATATATACAGTATATATATATTAAAGCTTCATTTAAACCTTGAATATTTTATTTATCGATTGTGTACAGTAACACTTCTTAGTGTAAGTTTACAGTATGTTGTCACATAAGCACTTTATGTTTTTTGGAGATTGTTGTCAATGTTTTAGTGTATTGACAGTAAAATATAAAATTAGGTACTTAAAAAAAAAAATATATATATTGCTATATTTCATTTGGGTTATTATAATAGGCTTAGCTAGTGTGTGCTCTATCTATAACATATATAAAAAATGCTAACATGCTTATATGTAATGTGCAGTCTTAACATTTATAAGAAACTTTCAATCTTTGCCTTGTTTTCAGAGATGTGAATGAGAAGAATACTGTGAAAGGGTACGTATTAAAACATACTAGAAATAATCAAGATTTGGGAAAGGTTTGTGTGTTTGATTTTATTATAATGTACATTTGTCATCTGACTGCAGATTCAGAAAGTTTAACATTCTGGGGACCAGTACAAAAGTAATGAACATGGAAGAGTCAACAAATGGAAGTTTAGCTGCTGAGTTCAGACATCTGGTAAGTGTTATTTAAAAGATAATTAAAAATACAGTAGCTCCACACATTACCGTATCCCTCCATTACTCTGCACTGTATAGAACTGTCAGCTTGTGGATACAAATGTTACTTCCAATTCAGACAGAATTCCTGTTGAAGACAAAAGTTTGGGTGAAGAAAAAAATCATGTAAATGGAAGTTTTTACTGGTTGAACTAAATTGAATAAACAACAGTTTAGTGGAATAGAGTGGAATGTGAGGTTTTTGTCCTTCCTCCTGAATTGATATGTGTTATTTCTTTTAGGAAGTCCAACAGTTAATATAGATATCTCCTAGAAAGCAAATCTCTGTCTTTTGTGTATCATGGTTTACTAAAAAATGCAACTTTCACATTGCAGCAACTGAAAGAGCAGAAAAACACAGGGAGCAGAACCAACGAGGTACAGTGACTTTCCACACGTGTTTCAGTGCAGGTGATTTCAGATTGTGGCATGCCTCCAGTGAGCAGTTTGTATTTTATTTAGAAATCCTGTGCTCTTTCAGGGTCCTCTCATTGTGACTGAGGAGCTCCACTCCATTAGCTTTGAGACACAGCTCTGCCAGCCTGGACTGGTAATAGATTTAGAGGTAAGCTTTCTTTCTTTTCTCATTCGCTAGTCCATTACCTTTGTTAATTTCGTTTTCAGTACTGCCTAGTACTTTTTTAGTGCTGCTGCATACCTCTCTAGTAATTTTAAGTAACCATAATTCTTGGTCAATTATACAACTGTTTTAATTAATACAAATTTAGTTTTTTTTTTTATGGAGTTGCTTCACTCCACAGAATCTCAGTAAGAATGTGCTCTTGTTATTTTAAAGGATGCTGTTGCTAGAGCATGTTGTTCTTAAACTTGTTTTCTTTAAATTGTCAGACGTCCTCTCTTCCTCTGGTGGTTATCTCTAATGTGAGCCAGCTTCCCAGTGGCTGGGCCTCCATTCTGTGGTACAACATGTTGACTAATGAGCCCAAGGTAGGACTCCAGCACTCTAAACGTGTTCAAGTATTGAAGTACTGTAATGCTACATGGCAGCAACATGACTTTTATGATGTCTTCATTTGTATCTGTATTTATATAGTGATATAGTATGGGAATAATCTTGACTGTCTGCCAGCTTTTTCTAAAGTTGTTTCAAGACATTATATCCAAAAACATTTGCCTACATCTCATTAACATCATCTTACTGTAGATGGTTTTGTTCTACTTTACCTTTTACTCGTACAGAGCCAATTTCTCCTTCCAACATGTTGTAAAATCTTTGTGCAGCAGGTTTTAGGTCCCCACTTGACCTCACCTAAAATCCCAGGTGCAGTGGCTGCAAAGCATAGGACTGGGTCCTAATTGTGGTGGAAGTTTAAACGTACTGAAAATGAATGAGAAAAGCATGCCAAGCAAAGAGCTGTACTGACTGTAATGAGACTAATTGATTCCACTGGTTCATTCTCAGAATCTGTCCTTCTTCCTGAACCCCCCTGCTGCCAGATGGAGCCAGCTGTCTGAGGTTCTGAGCTGGCAGTTCTCTTCAGTCACCAAACGAGGGCTCAACTCTGAGCAGCTCACCATGCTGGGGGAGAAACTGCTGGGTAAACACACATACAACAGCTACAGAACTTTGTTACATGATTCATAGTGGTCATACCTCTGCGGGTGCAATGCCAATGTACACCATGAAGAGCAAATTCTGTTTTAAAGCTTATTTACAACAATATTAATGTTTAGTGTATGGTAGAATACTGTCTGCAACAGAACAACTAAGAGAAAACTACCTTTGTCGTGATATTACTGGAAACAGAGAGCGTGTTGAGACCCGTATCAAACTCTCATTTACGTGCTTGTGCATATTACAGGTCCTAATGCCAGTAACCCCGAAGGCCTAATTCCCTGGACGAAGTTTTGCAAGGTGGGTGTAAGTAAATTATAAATAACGAGAATGTTTTCTTTATATAATGATTACCTTTTCAATGAAATTGGCAAGCCAGTATAACAAGAGTTGACTGTAAATAAATTCACAGATTTAGAAGTTTAAGCAGCACTGTGTTTAAGATGTCTGGCTTACTGTAACATTCAATAGATCTGCTTACATCTTGGTAACTGCTTGTCCGAATCCCATTCAAATTTCTGTTGATGTTTGCTTTTTTAATTCATTGCACATGCTCTAATGTAGTTGGCAGTGAGCTCTGATTGCCTATGCTATTGAAGGTTATATGTTTGTTACTTCTGACCCAAATGTGGTAAACTTGCACATACAAAAACATCAGTGTTAAAGAATTTTTAAGGTGGCTGTTTTCCAAGTCTATAAAAGGGGTTTATGAGGACCATTGAGTACATGTACTCGCTTGTTGGCAGGACACTTGTGGTAGTTTTGGGTTTTAATACAGAACATGTTTTAGTGTTTTTTTTTACATTTCTTTTAAGGAGAATATAAATGAAAAATCCTTCTGGTTATGGATTGAAGGGATCCTGGAGCTCATTAAAAGGCACCTTCTGGCACTGTGGAATGATGGGTAGGAATCTAAATCTCCTTTCACACTGGCACTCGTACAGTCCCGACCCGGGTTCTGGCTACCCGGGTTACAATCCTGCATAGTGTGAAACCATGTATCTGGGCTGTACCCAGGTTGACCCGGGTTGCAGCTACCCACCTTAGGATGTGGGTCAACGTGCTTTGACTCGCTTATACCTCCACCATTGTAGCATTAAAGAGATGGGGTATTTTAACCACAAGCAGTTTTAGAGAAACTACCTCAGTAGAAGGATTGATATTATTATACAGCAATAATGTTTTGACCAAAAAAAAAAAAGTCTTCTAACTGTATTTAATGTTGTGGTTTCCTTTTTTAGATGCATCATGGGGTTTGTTAGTAAGGAGAGGGAACGTGCTTTGCTGAATAACAAAAGTCCTGGCACGTTCCTACTGAGATTCAGTGAAAGCAGCAGAGAGGGGGCCATAACCTTCACGTGGGTGGAAATGTCACACAATGGTGAGTGATAGGGACATCATTGCTGTACAAGTCCATTGATTAGACCACCATATTCATATTCATGAACTAGCCTAAGCAGTGCAGAGAAGTCTCATGTGTTGACCTCTGTGCCAATGCTTTAATAAAAAATGAGCCCCTTAGACTGATGTGTATGCAGGTAAATGAGATGTAAGAAAACACCTTTCACTTCAAGGTCGGTTTCACCTTTTGAGATGACTCTTTCTTTGTAGATGAACCTCAGTTCCACGCAGTGGAGCCCTACACCAAGAAGGAGCTGTCGGCTGTGTCATTCCCAGACATAATCCGAAATTACAAAGTGATGGCTGCTGAGAATATCCCTGAAAACCCGCTCCGATTCCTTCACCCTGATATTCCCAAGGATAATGCTTTTGGAAAATACTACTCCAGACCAACAGAACGTAAGTCAAGCATTCACTTAGTTAACACCGGGACACTGGAACTGTTTGGAAGTGTTTCAGACCATGGTAAAATAGCTAGCCTACAAGTACCATACGTACCATTTTAAAGATATGTAACATCTTCCAACAATTTTTGGGACACAGAATATCCTAATACTTATTTAGCTGCAGGTTAATCTTTGTACTGAAAACTATAAAATAGAAACAGATTTCCCAAATAATGTGTTAGGCAAATAAGCATAGACTTTGTTTAGAAAAAAAAAACAGCAGGAAAGACTGAATTTGACTGAAGAGAAGTGCGTGCTGAATGTTGAGTGACATATTTGGACATTTTGACATTTCAGCCTCGGAACCTATGGATGTGGATAATGATAAAAGAAGTAATGGCTACATACCAACTGAATTAATCTCTATATCAGAAGTGTAAGTATAATTTATTTTTCTCATACTCTTTTTGTAACTGAGCGACTGTGGCAAAACGAATTGTGATCCATGGTAGGGGTTTTTTTAAATATTGAAATGAAGGAGAATGTCACAGTACATTTTACTAATAATACCGTGGGTGGATATTATATTTTAACAGCCAGCCCCCTGCTCCTGGGGCTGGCTGTTAAAATATAATATTGGGGCCTAGTTGTTTACTATGGTATTACATAGCGTGTAAAACATTGTAACCCTTTAAGGATCGTGATCGTGTAAAAACGATCATACTGAAGTGACTTCCTGGGCCACCATAGTTTGCCGTATAGGTTGGAGACGCACATCACTGGATAGGGGAGGGATTGAATTTCACTCCCTGATTTAGTTTTTTTTTTTTTCATGTGACATCACTGAGATGGGCATTTCATTTTTAAAAGGAGGAGACAGTTTACAGCAGCACGCAAAATAGAACATCACAGGAACTTGTTTAGAGATAAGAAAGAAACTGAAACAAGCTGTAAATCCGATGTATTTGACATCGTTATATTAGAACATTTATTCTGTCTCGTGTTTTAATATGTATGTTTTACAACATTTATAAACAACAAGAAACAAGCAGCTATAAGAAGATAATGTTTCAGGAACTAAATTGATCTGTTACATTTTTCCCTTGTTACTGATAATAATGAATAAAGAACGATTTTATTTATAAAATAATCGAGAGCAGTGTCAATTACTGCTTATAAACATCCTGAGAATAAACACCTGTTATGGCATTTTAATGTTACTATGTTTGCTTATAATAGCACTATTTGTGGTGTTCTTGCTGTTTGTAAATGACTACTATGATAATAGGATATTCTGTGTATATGTTTACTGTTCATGTACAGAAATTGATATGCACACAATAATATAGACTTTTCCACTCTACAGAATTTCTTTTCAAGATGGCAAGACGATTAGAGGGGTTGAATCAGGCAGAAATACTGTAGTCTGATTCCGGTGAATCAGAATTTTCTGACAGTGATTCAATTTATATAATATAGGTTTTCTCAGTATTATTTTTTTAAATAAACGTTCAGTTCTAAACCATGCGTTGTGTTTTTTTTTGTTTTTTTTTAACAAAATACTCGAAATTCATTAAATCACTCAGGTGAAAGAATGTCTTATATTTTGTCCATATTTAAAAAAAATAAAAATAAATTAAAAAATAAACAAAACTTTTAGGGACAGTTGAGGGGCCTTCAGGTAATAGAATAGAATGTTTTTGTACCTTAATCTCTTTGAAACTAGAATGTTTTTGTACCTTAATCTCTTTGAAACCCCAAAATCTACTGAATAATAATTAAAGAAACATACATTTTTGAAAAATATATTTTTATTTAGTACTTATTGGAGTGGAAAATCAGTAAAAGTACTTTTTAGTTCCTGCATTATTGTATAATATTCTCTAGTGTCCTGAACAAAGTCTTTACTGTTAAAAAAAGATTGTGATGCATTTCAAAGATAAAAGGGTTCCATATCCCCTTGTTCTCAATCCTATATTCATATAGGCCTAAGGATCATACAATTTTTTATTGTATTTTAGTGTAACCCCCCCCTCGTGTTCCCACATTTCCCACATACATTTATAGACTACTTTAATTAAATCAAACTTTTAGATGTTACACATATCTATTTAAGTAGTAAAACTTGTACTTAGTAGAAGTTTTATTTTATATACTTTTGTGTGTGTGTGAGTGTGTGTGTATTGGAAAGATAACGAGACACAAACAAGTAATGTGTGATAATTCGGAATGTGCATGACAAGTTAATTATTTTCTCTTGTTAATTTTTTTTAATCTTCATGGCAACACATGAAACTCTCCTCACGATTTTCAGAGTCGTTCTTTTCCTAATAACTAGGCAGACACGGAAATTTAAATATCCCCTCCCCTAAATTAATATGAATTGAGTAATCTGCATTGGTACTGCCTACTTTTTTACCTAAATCAGAACAGCATAGCAACGCATTTCCTGAAAAGTATGGCAAAAACATTGTGAGGAAAACTGTCATGACTTGTGCATGTAAACACAGTCACTGTCTTGTAATTTGCCCAAACATCAATATTTTTCAACAAAACTTTTAGGTAGTATTGTAAGGCCCCTCAGGTAATAAAATAACAAGTTTTTTTTGTTTGTTTTTTTAATAAATTTATCTCTTGGAAAACACTAAGCAGAAAACAAAAAATAAAAAATATAGTGTTGAAAAAATAGAGATGCTTTTATGGTTTTCAGAGTTCCTTTATACTGTTCTCCAGTGTTCTGAAAAAAGGACACCAGTTCCAAGATACTACTGTAAAAAAATAGATTTTTGTGATTTTTTTTTTTTTTTTTTATAGTAAGAGTCAAATACAGCCAAAAAAAAACTGGTCCTGGGGGAGCATCCCATTAAAAAACGCTTAGTCCTTAAAGAGGAGCACTAGCATACATTGTTTGTAAACAAACCCAATTGAATGAAGCCGTTTTTTTCTTGTATATTACTATATACAGTACTGTATGTTGGCATTCAATGATAAACCAAATAAAGTATTTGATATTAGTAATTAACAAATTACATTACACCCTCGCTATAACGAACCTGTTGGAGTCCAAGTCTTTTGTTCGTTGTATCGAGGGGTTCGCTATAGCGAAAGGACAATCAAAATGAACGTTAAACTGTTGGAGTGTTAATGAGATGAGATTGTGAATATAAGTAGAATTACACATATCTGTTCATTTCATGTATGCAGTATTCTGCTTTTGCTTTATCCAATTCATTAAAGAATTAAAACGCAGTACAAAAAGAAAAGCACAAATCCCAAATTATTGCTGAACAAGCCAAAAGAACAAGTGCTTTTTGACAGCCTATATTCACGACAGAGATATGCCCGAGTTACTACTTTTTTCAAACGATCAATATAGTTTCCAGCTTTGTTGCAACATAAAATGATTTCCGTTTCAGATGCAGTTACACAGCACGCGTTTCTTAACACAAAAGAGTGGACTTCACTGTGAGGTGGCAGACCAGGCTGTTGACAGTGTGTGTATAGTGTAACAAAAATCCTTAACACTAAGAATGAGCCTTCAGTCGATTCAGGGCCAAACTCGATCTTATTACACTAATAAATGATCAAAGACAATCTGCCAGTTAACTAACAATTAACAGGTCGCTGTGGGCCATGACCTGCGCCGCTAAAACTAATTTTTTAAAGGAATCTCAGGGTGGAACTATTCTGTCTCCTGTTCGCTTCTCTACCAGCTTCACAATGACAAACACTCCCCCTGTCACTGATCTTTAGACCCAGTTAATCCCGCCTCATCCCACAACACAGCCAATCAGCACCAGCTGCTGTGGTCCGTGTCTGTACGACCGGTGTGAAACACAGCCCCTCCTACTCCAAGCTTTCCTGCACTTCACAGACCTCACATACATTACAGTATTAACAGGTTTTTATTTTTTTTTTATTTGGGGTCCAGCGGCCTGGTGTGTTATAGCTGAAGGATCGTTATAAGGAAGGCCGTTATAGCGAGGGTGTATTGTACAAAAAGTAAAGTGCCAAAAATTCTCACCAAAATATTATGCATAATTCTCACAAAATGTAAACCTTTTGCTTGCAGATTTTTAAAATTTATTATTATTATTAGCTTGGACTCTTAAGTTGCCGCCATAGACAAATGAAAAAAAATAAACAAATGCACACATATAAAGCTATTCTTTTTTAACAGAATTGCACTTTTTTTAATTTCTTTTAGCCACCCCTCCAGACTTCAATCACCAGAAAACCTGTGCCCCATGTCCCCAGACGAATATGGTGAACTTGAGCGGATTATTAACCCTGCAGAAATTAACACTGTGGTATGTCAAGTATAGGGTTCATAAAACATCCACGAGGGATTTTTATATCTGAAAGTCGTCAGCTAAAGTACATTGACGACTGCTGTATTAGCATATGAATAAATGGGATGTTAAGATCACTTCCATTAACAGTAAAAGTCACTACAGATGTTTTCTTTAACAATTTATATTTTTATTGGAAACTAAAAACTAGTACTGTACTATTACATAGGCAAACAAATACAATGACTGCGATCTAAAACTATCGTATATTATCACATAAGTTATTTTGTTGTGTAAGTTGACAGAAAAGGAGAAAACTGATACATTACAGGAAACTGAAATTTTGATATGCTTTTCGATACAAGCGGTAAACTTTTAATAAATTGTCCAAGTTAACTGTAGACCATCCATAAGATCTGACCATACAGTGTATTTCAAAACAGTAAGTGAAAGCAGAACAGGGGTGTCATGATGCGTTATAGGTTTTAATCAGATGTTTATCTTTTCTGGTTTTCTTACACTAAATCTTATTTCTTTTTTTATTACCAGATGTGTTCACCATATCCAAACTAAGTCATGCACTTGGACGTCATAAAAGATCACAAAGCGTTCAAACTGTACTACCAGTGGATTCTCAAAATCACCTCCATTCTCCATGTGATAGTGTACTGTTTTCTGAAAACTGCTATTCCAAATTACTCACCTTAAATATTTTAGCAAGGGTTACTTGACCGGAAGGGGGGGGGGGGGGGGGGGGGGTACTAGCCTATTAGAAACAGTTGTGCCTGTCAGAAATGCATCCATGTTGTGATATTCCAGAAAGTTTGAAATGTCTGCTGCATTACTGCTTTGATATTGTTGAGTATTACTTTGCTTGGGCTGTAGACTGAGTTTTAGGTAAAGGTCTATTCATACAGTCTTCTGTGTAAGATACAGAACCCCTTCCCTTTGAAACAGTGTTTTATATACAAGGGCAAAATAAACTGTCTCAAGTCAAACTATACATATATGCATGCAGTGTATGTATAACAAAATTGGCACCAAAAGAAACACATATTTAAGTATACATTCAAAATACATCTGTTTGTACAGCACTTTACCGACATTACTTGCTTTTTCATGCCCACCTTCATACATGTTGTAAATTAAATGTGAAATGTGAATATCAACACATTACTTTTTATGAAATGGCTTATTGCATACTGTATCTATGTGCATGTTAATGTTTTAGAAAAATAAATTCTTGTTTCAGGAATTTGTTTAAATCTGACAATCAATATTTCTGACGCATGTAAAAGATACCCAGAATCTATTTTTCTTTATTGTGCCTTAAAGCAGTGCTTTATTTAACATTGTTCATTAAAATAAACATCTTTCATTGCCTGCAACACTTACAGACTGAATACACCTTCCACTGTTCAGATTGAAAATATGCTTAACAGGAATATAAAACAGCAATTCAGTGCATTCAGAATTCTACCTACTCCAAAAGCACACAGGCTGTTGAACAACATAAAAACTGGGACCGTGCATCGGTATCCTCAGTCAGATCAAATGTAAATCCATTAAAATATCGTCATGATTCCAGCTACTGAACTAAGCGAGCATACCATGGAATAGAATTCCAGAACCTAAAGGGTTAAAAAAACAAAAAAAACAAAGGAAGATTGAAATGCTGGGTTATTGTAATTGCCATATATTACTGATACATTTGGAAGAGTGCAGTGTTTACATATAGAAGTAATAGATTTGTTCTTGGAATACAAAAAAGCAGAGGCTACTGTTACAAGTAATACTCAAAATATATACATATATATTTGCTGTCTTCCATGTCCAGTATAACAATCACAGATAACATTATCTCATGATAAATATGTGCTCCAAGTTTGAACCACTGACCCTGCTATGCAAAACCATGTTTCCCAGACTTTGAATACTGTAGTTTTCAAGTAAAATTGCACACACGAGGTGCAATAATCAAATTCTCTCTCATTTAATCAAAAACAGAAATACATACACAGAAGCTGTGGCCGATTTTGCTTGGAAACTTTGGGCATCTTAGATTATACAATAAGAAACAATAAAACAAAACCTTTATCAAGAACGCAAAGACTAAACATACAGCTTTGGCCAAAAGTTTTGCATCACACATAGAGAGAGAGAGAAAGATCATTTTGATATTTTATTTAACATCATGTAATCAAAGAAACTAACTACACGATGATATCGCAAAGGTCTACTGGAAGCCATAATAGTACAATATTTCATGTAAGATTCAGATTATTTTTTTCATTTGTCAGTTTTTCTTTTAGTATATGGAAAACTACAAACCGGTATGTCATTCATTATTCAGCAGGTTTCATTTGACTTCATGAAGCAAAATGGTTATTTCTATAGGGTGATGCAAAACTTTTGAAAACATCAGCTATCTAGAGCCACATTTACTGTACAAACAGGTAATAGAAATCAACTTTTCTTCATGTATTAAGCTGAAAAAAATAGAAATTTGAGTTGCTGCTCAACTTCTTGATAACATTTGTGATGTTTCTAAAACCTGCTGTTTGTGACGGTAAAGTTGACTTACTATCCAGTAATTGTAAACATAGCATATACTGCACCAGTATTAATATTAAATAATCTAAAATCAAATTGTCTTTGATAAACATAATTGGTCCTAAAGTTTACATAACATTGAAAAACCAGCCATGCCTGCAGCATTTTCAATGATCATTATATTGGATAAGTTTTACCATAATTGTATCTACCAAATGCTATTTACACTAAACAACAAATAATGCTGTGACACTTTGTGCCTATTAGGGACAGACATTATGCATACAATAAATATACACACATTATATATATATATATATCTATATCTATATATATATATATATATATATATATATATATATATATATATATATATATATATATATATATATATATATATATATATATATATGATAGAATACTATGCTACTTAAATAACAAGGTAATCACCAAACATTAAGATGTAGTGCTTTACATTCAACACATTGCTTCAGGAAGTTTGTTTCAAAGACAGTTGAACAATTTCAGCAATCACAAAAAAGCAAAGCAGTGACAGTTTACACACTCTCCCACAACACAGCACTATCATACACTCACATTACCCAACAACATTGTCTCAACAAGTACAAATGCAGTTTTATTAATAACAATGTGGAATGGATTACAGCATTCCATCCAGGTTCTTCTCTGCTTCTTTTCCATTGTTGGGATTGTCCTGGGGGTTGTATTTATTATGGTAGTCTTGGAGGATAGTCACTACATCGTGGTGTCCAAAATGGACGGCCTCATCCATTGGTGTGTTGCCCCACCTATGTAAAATACAATACAGAAGTTTTTAAAAAACAGTTGACGTATTCAAGAAGATTGTGAAGATACCATATATAACGTCCAACTGCTACTAATAGCAGTATGAGCAAGTCTTTGGCAGTTGATGTTACGTAGTGCAGAGAAAAGTAGGTATAGATGGGGAGGGAAGCGCATATCCTTACAGCTATAAATCTACCTTCTACCATGATTAAGGTCTGTTACTTTGAGTAAGCAGTGAACACACAAGGCTGAAATACAGAAGTGTGTAGTAAACAGACACCATATCATTTAGTGTTGGTGTAAATATGATTCTGGCAAAGGCTGCGTCAATGTGAAAAATACAAAAGTAAAACTTACCTGTCCTTCGGAATTGGGTTTACTTTACAGGCTTCCAGCAAAAAACGAACAACCTCTGAATGGCCTAAGGATTAAAAAACAAAATAATAATAAATAAATGAGATTATAAATAAGTAGGTTTTTGTTCAACAGCCAACTTCCCAACATTTTGGTGTGTTCAACATGCCTTTGTCAAGGGAAAGTGTATTTGAAAACAAACACTGGAGGTATTTACAGTGCCTTGCGAAAGTATTCGGCCCCCTTGAACTTTGCGACCTTTTGCCACATTTCAGGCTTCAAACATAAAGATATGAAACTGTAATTTTTTGTGAAGAATCAACAACAAGTGGGACACAATCATGAAGTGGAACGAAATTTATTGGATATTTCAAACTTTTTTAACAAATAAAAAACTGAAAAATTGGGCGTGCAAAATTATTCAGCCCCTTTACTTTCAGTGCAGCAAACTCTCTCCAGAAGTTCAGTGAGGATCTCTGAATGATCCAATGTTGACCTAAATGACTAATGATGATAAATAGAATCCACCTGTGTGTAATCAAGTCTCCGTATAAATGCACCTGCACTGTGATAGTCTCAGAGGTCCGTTTAAAGCGCAGAGAGCATCATGAAGAACAAGGAACACACCAGGCAGGTCCGAGATACTGTTGTGGAGAAGTTTAAAGCCGGATTTGGATACAAAAAGATTTCCCAAGCTTTAAACATCCCAAGGAGCACTGTGCAAGCGATAATATTGAAATGGAAGGAGTATCAGACCACTGCAAATCTACCAAGACCTGGCCGTCCCTCTAAACTTTCAGCTCATACAAGGAGAAGACTGATCAGAGATGCAGCCAAGAGGCCCATGATCACTCTGGATGAACTGCAGAGATCTACAGCTGAGGTGGGAGACTCTGTCCATAGGACAACAATCAGTCGTATACTGCACAAATCTGGCCTTTATGGAAGAGTGGCAAGAAGAAAGCCATTTCTTAAAGATATCCATAAAAAGTGTCGTTTACAGTTTGCCACAAGCCACCTGGGAGACACACCAAACATGTGGAAGAAGGTGCTCTGGTCAGATGAAACCAAAATCGAACTTTTTGGCAACAATGCAAAATGTTATGTTTGGCGTAAAAGCAACACAGCTCATCACCCTGAACACACCATCCCCACTGTCAAACATGGTGGTGGCAGCATCATGGTTTGGGCCTGCTTTTCTTCAGCAGGGACAGGGAAGATGGTTAAAATTGATGGGAAGATGGATGGAGCCAAATACAGGACCATTCTGGAAGAAAACCTGATGGAGTCTGCAAAAGACCTGAGACTGGGACGGAGATTTGTCTTCCAACAAGACAATGATCCAAAACATAAAGCAAAATCTACAATGGAATGGTTCACAAATAAACATATCCAGGTGTTAGAATGGCCAAGTCAAAGTCCAGACCTGAATCCAATCGAGAATCTGTGGAAAGAACTGAAAACTGCTGTTCACAAATGCTCTCCATCCAACCTCACTGAGCTCGAGCTGTTTTGCAAGGAGGAATGGGCAAAAATTTCAGTCTCTCGATGTGCAAAACTGATAGAGACATACCCCAAGCGACTTACAGCTGTAATCGCAGCAAAAGGTGGCGCTACAAAGTATTAACTTAAGGGGGCTGAATAATTTTGCACGCCCAATTTTTCAGTTTTTTATTTGTTAAAAAAGTTTGAAATATCCAATAAATTTCGTTCCACTTCATGATTGTGTCCCACTTCTTGTTGATTCTTCACAAAAAATTACAGTTTCATATCTTTATGTTTGAAGCCTGAAATGTGGCAAAAGGTCGCAAAGTTCAAGGGGGCCGAATACTTTCGCAAGGCACTGTATAGGCATTTGATGCCATAGTAACCACACATTTATTTATCTTTGAATCTAATGTCTTCGTGATGTCATTCACTATATAGCTAATGATGTAACGATCTACTGTTCCTTTCTATTTCAAACTTCAGGCATCATGGTATCTAGTCTATTTATCCATTTATTTTCTTCTATACTTTACATTATCTAATTTTATTTTTTCTAAAACCACAAACTTTAGGTCCTCCATGGTGTGTCTGTTCCTTGTAAAGTGCTGAACTATTGCTTCATTTTCTTTTTTATTTCTTATATTTGATAGGTGGTTCTGTATTCTTTATATAATGATGTACCTGCTCTCCTACATATTTTTATTTTATAATATTTTCTGCAAAATATACCATATACAAGGTTGCTATCCTTGCATGACGGATTTTTTAAGACTGAATATTTTTTTTCTTTATTTGCGATTTCACCTTTATCTTTACCAATATATTTGCACACTTCAATGTTCCTTAATGTATCTACGATCCCTTTATGTTTATTGTGGACTAAAATATCAGCCAAATTTGCATCCCTTCTAAAAGCTAAGATCTGTGCTTTTGGAAATAGTTTTTTCATTTTTTCTGAATTATGAAGTATACATAAATGCTTCCAAACTATATTTTAAATATTGGGTAATAATTTAGAATATGTAATTATTAATGGGACTCTCTTAACCCTCTCTTCCCTTTTCTTATAATCAAGTAGTTCATTGCTAATGAGTTTGTCAACTTTTCTCAATTCTCTCTCAATAATTTGCTCTTTATATCCTTTTTATTTACTTTTTAATTCCTTTCTCTGTTTTTTGTAGTGTTCAAATACAAATAGAATCCTTACAGTCAACAAGTAGTTGTGATCACTTAGGTTTTATTATTCTGTTGCCCAGAGATGCTAGTATTCCCTATCGTACAAAATCTCATCACAGTCCATCTCTCTCTAGAATAAAACATCAAATAAAAGGACAACATGAAACATCATTACCTTCTGCTGCTGCAACATGCAGGGCAGTCCGGGAGTCATAGTCTCTCTGCTCCATGTCCATTGAAGACAAAGCAAACCTGAAAAAACACAATTTCATGGAGGTGGTGTTCAGTACAGCAGCTACATATCTGCTCATGCCTGACACCTGGGGGACTAAGCAGCAGCAGATCTTAAGAAAGCTGCTTTTCATAGTATTTTTTTGCATTTAGTCAAGTTAACAAGGCATTCAATTTTAATTTAAACAGCTGTGTCCAGAACATTAAAAGAGAGTTCAATGGCAACACATAACAGCTTGCTTTAAAAACACACAGGGTCATATTTTCAAAGTGTTTACTCCGTTCTTTAAACCGGCTCCTACTTTTTGAAAGCAGAAAAATTCAAAATGAAACCGTTGATCATTTCACTTGGTTCTAGGTTTGTAAAATGAACAGGTTTAAAAATGTTTGAGTTATCAATGAATTTATTAGATAATAAAAAAATAAAAATAATGGCTCACGATATGAAAGGGAACATCTTGCAAAATGTTATTAATATTATTTATTTCTTAGTAGACGCCCTTATCCAGGGCGACTTACAAGATATCACATTATTTTTACATACAATTACCCATTTATACAGTTGGGTTTTTACTGGAACAATCTAGGTAATGTACCTTGCTCAAGGGTACAGCAGCAGTGTCCCCCACCTGGGACTGAACCCACGACCCTCCGGTCCAGAGTCCAGAGCCCTAACCACTACTCCACATTGCTGCCCACACAATATGCAAACACGTCCACTCACACATGCACAGGCATACAGGTTACATACCTCCTGAGGGCAGACACATCACCAGTATATGCAGCAAACAAAAGATTTATGACTGATTTCACCTGCAGGGAGGAAAAAAAAAAAAGAATTTAAAAAGGAGGAAAGTTGACATGACAACACCTTCAAGACCGTCTTTGTGCAGCCCTCTTAAACTCAGCTCTATGCTTGCCAGTTATCTTGATTTTTAACTCTGTACTCTATGAACAGGGTCAGTGACAACGTTGTTTCCAAATATTTCCAAACAATTTTGTAAATCTTCAGTGGTTGAATAATATTTCACAGGATTTATTATATAGGACACACCAGTAAAAAATGGAAGTTACACACAGAAGGTGACTAATGAAACACATTCTTATCATTATGCTTAACAATTTATTTATTTTCCCTAAACATTAAAACAATAATAATAATAATTCTTAACAGCACCTCTGGTGCGAAATACATTATTATCACCACACAACTGTACAAATCATTATTTAAATAACTACACATCATCGCAAACTACTATTGTGTATGTTAAAGACACTTCAAATAAACTACCAGCACGGTTAACCACCATTCTGTGTGTGCTCTACCATGAAATACACACAGTCAAGTACTTTACAATGTTAGTTTTAGTTCAACTAACCCTTTCACTAGTACAATATGGTACTTGCCATGTTAAAAAAAGGAACATCTTTTGTATGTACCCCTTAAGGGTGAGGCCCATACAGCTAGCCTGTAACTGAATCTGCAGCAGCAGTTGTGATGCATAGTTCTCCCCATAGTCTCTGTAAGTCACTTTGGATAAAAGCGTCTTCTAAATGACTACAGTAATTAATAATAATAATAATAATAATAATAATAATAATAATAATAACAACAACAACAACAACAACCTTTATCTTTGGCTGAAAGTAAATACAACTTTACTGATGAATGCATTGCGCCTTGCGTTTTGTGACAAAATAAAGCAAATGGTGAAAGTAGAAGAGACACATACTGCTTTTTAATTGCAAACAGCTTTGTTTTCTTTATTTTAAGTTGCAATTCTATAATACTCTGTGCTAATTTCAAATGAATAAACTTTAACAGTGCTTATTTCAAACCACCACTTGGTGGCAGTAGGTGTCCTTGTTTAAGATGTTCACAGTGCAATAACATCAAAGAAGAAAGAGGTTTCAAGAGACTGCTGGTGCTTCAAAAAGCAGTGCAATAAATCAGCTTGTACTGTGTGAACCTGTTGAGAGCCAGTCACATGGAGATCCACATCTATAGTCTCATGACAGCCACCACTATGCTGCACGAGTCACAAATACGCAGTAAACTGAGACATGGTTATTTGACTCATGAACATACATTCGATGGGACCCATTTTTCTCAGAGGAGATTTATTTGCTTTTCTTAATTAGGGAGATACCAGTTGTTCAGGGGCAGATGTTACAGCAAATCTCCCTCAATCTGTAAGCTTAGGTATCTGCAATATTCATTTGATATATTTACCAAATCATATTTACCACTTTGGTACTTTCCCTGTATAGTATTGGTACCCAAGTCTGTATTATTTAGAGTATATATCCTTATGACAGACACCAATATCAATATTGAAGATGCATAACAAATATTAATAACCTGATGACAGTGGAAACAGAGAACACCCTTTAGCATTATAATACCCCCAATACTACCCTGCTAGAAGAACAGAAGTATACCTCGTGTTGAGTGCATTTATTATCCTGTAGTCTACTCTACAACAATATAGGGAACTAAATAATTAAGCTGCAACTTGTAAAAACATCCTTGTGGGAAGGTGGCAATGGGATCAAACCCATTCATTTCATAATATAACACTTCATGACTCAGACTGGAGGTAGTGGTAGGAAGTGTAAACCAAGCCTGCAGCAGAACTTGTTTAAATATAGAACAAGCAATTGTAAAAAAAACCAAACAAACATTCACCATGCAAAAAACAATTATTATATAGAACTACGGCGATCTCTGCAACTTACTGTGCCAGTCCATTTTTGATGTATTATTTAAATTTCCCCAATTACAGTGGACACCTTTACATTGGTTAAGATAATTCTGGTATTCCATACCTACACCAAATCACTCTAAGTGAGCAGTTACCTGCCCCATAACAACTGAATTCATACTGCAATAGCACAGTCGACTATTAAGGGAACTGTCCTGGGAAATACACATGAACGCTCTGAACCTAAGCGTTTAGGTTCAGAATTGGAGATGCAATTTACAACTAGATTTACTATAGACAGACTATGGCCTTGAAGTGTCTCCAAATGTCAAAGCCAATGAAGGACTTGAATGTTAATCATTCTAAAACCTTTAGAGCTAAAAATAACTGATTGGAAAGATGCAACTACGAGTTATTAAAATACTTTCGTATTCAAGAGATTTTCTCAAATTGGTAAATAAAACCAACAGTCTGGAATAGTTTAAAAAAATTATATATTATATATATATATATATATGATTTAATATTTAAAATGTTAATATAAAACGCCTTAAAATAATAATTAAATTGATTAAAATCTTTTTTTTGACGAGTATATTTTTTCAAGCTTGTATTTAGGGAGCAGAACCCACAGAAAATATTTCCCAAGGACAGTTTGCTTAATTTACATTCTTTAGCCACCACATTGAAATATAACATGCAATACGTATTTTACAGGTTAAAATGTCACACCTGTGTTAGTTGATTCAGGAAAGCATTTGATTCAGCAAAGCAGAGCACATACATTTGTTAATCGCACAGAAGCCAAAATGGAAGGATTACAGAACACAATGCACGAAGACAGAGGAAGACAGAGGAGCTACCCACAGACAACAAGGGAATAAAGGTAAAATCAGGGTCACCAGGTGCACACAGACTCAAACTGGTTTTGTTTTCCCTGGTTTACCTGAACCCTCTCCGGTTTGTACTGTATCTTGAATGTTCTGGTTAACCCACCTAGTTGTATTATTTTAATTAAATGCAGCTAAGCCTATATTAAGACTAAGACTTCTTTCTACAGTGAGCCCCCCAGTTAAGTTATCTTATTTTTTTTTTAATTTAGTCAGGGGTTCTGATTTAGGGGTTAAAACAATAAGGTCTGACTTCTAACCCCAAAATGATGTTTTTTTTTTTACTAGGGTTCAACCCCATTTGACTTGAAAATGATGTCCAAAAATTAAGTAGTGTAGCTATTATAGATTAGGGACATTGGAGATTATTATTTTTTTTTTGTACAAAAATGAAATCCCCCCCTTTGTTTTTGATTCGGCATCATTCCTAATACATGATGATTTCTAGTGTTTTGTCCATCTATGATAGGATGGGCTGATACAGAACTCAAAGCATGCAGATGCTGGTGCGGAGAGCAAATAGTATGAAAAACAGAGCCAGCGCAAGTTGAAGCCTGCAAATGCAAAGTGATGCTAGCTAAGATTTAACAGGCCAAGGGAAAAACTGAAAAGCTACACTGTTCCCATTATGCTGCTGCCTTCAATACTGGATAAAAGTTTTACTCAATACATATTAACTGTGCTGTGGCAGTAATAAAAGTCGGTATCTGTTGCCTGGCAAACTGAATATCTGATTCCTTCGAGAAACTGATTGAATCTTACTAATATAGAAACATTCAATTGAGGAGTTAAACAATTCATAATCCTAACAACCCCTTGCAACTTCTGACTTGAATCAATAATCTGTGGAGCTGCAAAGTGAAAGTACACATCAAAAAGGAAATGATCTATACTTCAAAGCTCTCCATTAATTTGAAAACAGGGAGACCATTTTATTGGCACAGCAAAGTCTAATTAATTAAGGAACAGGAAGCGTAGAATATTGCAAAGTAAAACATTTATATGTGTGACAATGATGTACATTAAGTGTATAAAGCTTTTCTTTTTAGTTTGAGACAAACAAAATAATTCTGATAAAACGCAAGCAGACAACCATTTCAGATGATGTCTCCACTAAAACATGTGCTGAAACGTTTGTCCACTGGACCTGAGAAAGTGACCAACAACTTGGAGCAAGAAATATTTACATCTACAGTTGTTTCTTGAACATACAGAGAATAACAGTACCAAAATAATGATTGCAGCATTTAACAACTGAATCCTAGAATAGGGTGTTGGGATTGTTTGGTGTTAGAAATATTCAATGACAAAATGCAAGTTCTACCAGTATTTTCAATTTTTAAATGATGTTGCATTTGTGAATGCATAGCCCACCATGCAGCGCGAAGAGAAAAACATTCACCCCCTCAAACCCAGGTTTTTGGTCAGTTTAAAAGTGACACAATTACAGATATGTTTATAAATACATCCATGAACTAGTCAGACTTGAAATCACATCACTTTGACAAATCAAGCATTCATTTTTTTAACCATGAATTAAAAAAAAAAAAATGTAAAACATGAAAGTGGGATTTAAAATAATTTATTAAAACAATACAAAATAGTCATGCTGCAAAACAATCATGCAAAAAAAAAAATGCAAAAGCAAACATGACAGTATTGTCTCAAACATAACAAAATAAAGATAAATATGCAACATAGCACTTAGAACATGCAAACAAAAACAACATTTCTAATAAAACCTTGCTATCTCTGTATTCTGGTGAAAATGATTGCAAAAACCCATTGTAGCAAATTATATATGTGCAGTATTTTTCATCCTACTTAAATGAAAAAAAATGCTCCTTTTCACACCAAATTGGTTATTTCCACTATTTAAAACCCTGTCACTAAAACGGTCCACAATATAGGCCTAATTCCTTCATTATCTTTCCAGTTCACGGCATGTTTTTGTCTCAAGATAGCTCAAGACAATATTCGTAAGGCATTTGGACTTTAGTTTTTTTTTTTGTTCCTATACTGGTAACAGAAAAACCTACTATATTAAAACAATTACATTTGAAAAAAAAGAATATAGTTGTGCTTCTTTTACACACACACACACAAAAGTTAGAATAATAACTCTTTCTGTATACTGAAATTACAAAACAATGATCTCACGGTATTCATGTTTTATATACAAAGTCAGTTTTTATTTCTTCCACATGAACAGCAGAAAGGATGTTTCTGCATGATTTGAATTATTATTTTCTCATTGTACAAAGTCTAGAGAAAGTACATTTATCAGGTGCATAATACCCTGCAGCACATTTAGGACCTCTATAGCATTGTCTAAAGCAATGTACTGGATTTACAGTACCTCCTATAAGGACCCTCTGCATATGCTGCAAGTTTAAAACAAAGGCATGCGAGAAAACATTTTGTGCAAATGGCTGCTATTTTAAAATATTTAACGTAGGTATAGCAAATACTGATGCTATACAAGGAAAGTATATAAGATTTTCCCTTTGAGTAGAAAACTGCTTCAGGGGTGTGCAATTTTTGGAAAAAAACTCCTTGTCCAAGGGACAAAATGCTAGAAAAATCTACTTGTCCTTCTTAAAAATCTACTTGCCCCCTCCCCGTCGCACAAAGCTCACACAAAAATGCAGAACAGAACTTGGAGGATTTTGGTTTTATTTAACAGTGAACACAATCAATCAATCAGCCTTGTAGCTTGACCTGTTCACTAAATTCTTCAAGATACACA
The DNA here is from genome assembly GCF_902713425.1 of Acipenser ruthenus. NCBI lineage: Eukaryota > Metazoa > Chordata > Actinopteri > Acipenseriformes > Acipenseridae > Acipenser > Acipenser ruthenus. The sequence goes on from NC_081199.1 coordinate 28,392,498, forward strand.
AAGGTTCCAACAAATGTATAACATACTTTAAGGAAATGATCCTTTCAGTACAGTTTAGAACACATGTGCTAGTCAATTTAAGTAACATACTAAGGGTACAACTATAATAAGCAATATTTGGGATTTATTCAAATATAAAAATAGCTTCTGTCTGTTTTTCCCCCCACTTTCGCTATAAGCTGAATCCATCTCCTGATGTATAGGTGTTTTATTTAGTTTGTTGCATCACAGATAAGAAATCATTGCCAACTATTACTGCTGCTTTGTGGAATTCTGATTTTTCTTGACGTTCTTTCAGTTTTGTAACTGCTGAACCCCAGATTTATGAAGGACTATTGAATAACTGGTCAGTTTTTCTAATAAAATGCATGCAACATTTACAGTTGGCTCCATCAAATTCTGCAAAGACAATTTTTTTCTTTTCTTTTCTTTTTTTCTTTTTAAACTTTACTAGATTGCTGAATTTAAATGTTTGGTTTGTGTATTAAGAAAGCAGTATCACTGATTTGCTACAAAAAACGTAATTAATACCTTCAGTTTAAAAGATTAGTCTGTCCCTTGGCAGCCATTTCTGGGCTTCTTTGTAACCAATAGAAGATCAGCTTTTTCCACAGCTAGCTTTGTCCCTCACATAAATCCTGTTATCCAGGTGTCGGGCAGTATGAATTGCACACCCCTGTGCTTTAAGACCTATTTTCTAGTAGTTGAAAAACTGTAACCCTATTCTCCATGAAATAACTTATAAATAAATATGGAATCAATAAAAATAAACCAGAAACATGTGCAATATTATGGATAATAACACTAGTTTCAAGATTAATGTGAATTATCCTATAATGCACTTACTTCATATACCTTTCCTTTCTTTGGGTTGTGTTCTTAAAATAAGTGTAAATGTATTACACCATTTACAAACTTTAATAACTTAAAGCACAATTGGGATAACACACATTGTAAGCTCCAACTTTCCTCCTGGTCTTTGGTATTCAGATGTATTTACACAATTAAAGCACACATATATAATAAGTGCAAGTAAGCAAGCAAGAGAGGTGTACACAGTGTTGCACAATACAATAATTACAATAACCTACAAGTCCCAAATGGAATAAATACTTTTTAAAACTGGTTTAGTGAACTAGAGATGTCAAGCATTTTGAAACGAGACCCCTCTCATTAGCTGCGGTCGCCACATTTTCCGTTCTATACACTACACTTGTAGATGTGTCCTCATTGGACTCAGGTGACACTTTTTTCCACAGAGTATCTTTAAGAGCTAGCTCTTGCTGAAGACTTTCATAGTCCATTGGTCCTTTGGGATGCTGCTGTTTTAAGCAACATGAATAGTGTATTAGTTTTCTTGAATGCATGGGCATGGCATTGATATTCTGCAAAAACACCACTTTTGTTTTGTATACAAAAATACAGAAATGTTAACGATTTAACAGCAGTTTAAATAATGAGTAAAATAAGATCTGTGCATTGGATGTCGAGAGATGCATGTTAGACACAATGACCTTGTGTCTGGCCCTGTGTCCTGTCAGTTTGTCCTGACACTGTCTTGATGCAACACAGTCAATTACTTCCGCAAGGTTTTACCCCAGGGAAAAATATATTTTTTGGGAAAATACAAATTACTGTAATAATGGTGCAACTGCTGAGCCAGATTTGTTTTAGTGTAATTAATACAATCACTAATGAAGTGTTCATTTAATCAAAATAAATATCACACTGGATTCACTCTATTGCTTGAATTCATAATTTTACAAAAAACAACTTTCAGCTAACAATACAATTGAAAAGGCCATCTGGCCTCCCTCCAATCAATGTAAACATGTTCTTTAGCCTTGGCCTCTCTAGTGTAACCCCTAATGACCGAAATGTATAGCAGGCCAGGCTGAAACATGTCGCTACAATATCGATCATCCAAATGGGTTTCTTAACAAATGTGCATGATGTCAGTGGCTAGTCCCTGGTGGATCTCACATACATAGTGTATTTCTATGAGAAACCACTAGAAGTTTCTGTTTGACTTACCCTTTGGTCCCCACCCTCCCTGCGGGGGTCAAGTTTCTTTGCAAAGTGCCTCAGATTGTCGTAATTGTGGAAATTGCACAACGATACCAGATCCTGAAATATAAAACAGGTTTCTGCAAGTGGTATATTAAACTTGTTACAAGCTCTGTATAAATACTAGTTTTGAGTGATATCTATTGATGGCCTGCGGTGTCTTGAGTGTGTTGAATTAAAATGTGTATCATTATAATACACTTCAGTTCGAAGGAGACATGGATTAAACTGTGCTTGTCTGCAGGAGTATCCAGTGCCATATGTTCAGTTTCTTGAAATCATGTATTCCCTTTACTATTGTGACCTACAGTAAAATGCAACAGAATTACAGTATAACATAAGAGTGCACACGTATGTACTTACTGTACACGTAATCCCACGCAAGGATTCAAGGGTTATTGTACATCTACTGTTACATAAATAAAGCTTTATCCGACTAACCGATCCATGTATAATGGATTATTAGTATTATAAAAGACCTATTTGCAATAGAACCAATATTTAATTCATATGTTATTATTTTCACAATTCCAAACATGCATGGTGTCTAGTTTACTCATAGGACCTCAGTCTAACTAATATCTACTTTTGGAAATGCTGAGGATCTTAGCATCACAGGCTCAGTTATTATCTGGCCATCCTTCATCAAGCACCTCTTACAAAGAAAGCTTCTAGCTAGCTGGCAGAAATAGCCAAAGATGGTTTAGTACCTAAACTCCCACACTTTTTGCTGTGGAAACTGTGCTAATGCAGGAAACAATTCACACAGGATTAGAAGGTCAAAAAGATGCACTTTACAACAGTAATTTATTCTTCATGAGTTTAAGTGACTATTAATGACTAATCAAATCACACCAGAGTAATTTGACTATTATAAAAAAGTAATCTGAAAATATTTGCACTGGGAATTTATAGTATTATTTTTTGTTTGTTTGTGTCTTACAAAACAAATGCTTGGTTAATTTGGATAATACTTTTTAGAAGATCAGGATTTCCTGGGCTTTTTTATTGGAATAAGTATCACTTTACAGACATGAAGACAGCGCAGCTCCAAAAAGTATTTCTTCTCATACAAATTTCCAGGGACCATTTGCTGCCAACAGGTGTTTATAAAGTGAAATGTAATTCCTGATGAAAGCTTACTTGTGGTACAGAATGCCCTTTAATGATTGATAAATGTACTATTCAAAGTACTGTATGTAAATGTTATGCGTTTTCTTAGCGATCACTTACTGTGCAGAACTGAATGCCCCTGACACTGTTGCCAAGTTTATCCAGTGGAGGCGACCAGCACATGACACCCATCACATTGGGTACAACGAGTAGAATACCACCGGCAACACCAGATTTAGCTGGAAGTCCCACCTACGTGAACAAAAGCATTGAAAAATATTACCACTGTATCCAACCATCTACCATTTATGTAAAATATAATAATAAAGAGAGATTATATATATATATATATATATATATATAATTATTTTTATATATAAAAATGAGTGCTGCTTTTAGCAATAGCCACTTTCATTCCTTTGCAAATAACTGACAATAATATTTCAGGAGTTTGTTATAAATACATTCTCATCATTCCCTGTCTACTGAAATATGATCTATAAAATATGAACTAGCTGCACAAACTCTTCAAGTTCAGTCCAGTGCAAAATCCATAGCCATACATTTGTCGTGATTCAGTTGTTTTATTGTAAGCTACTGGAATATCTGCTATGTACACAAGGGAGGCTGAAAACCCTGTAATGTTTGTTTCGGAAGTGTTCTCTGGCTGTGCCTCCAACATTAACAGTTAACATCAAGGATTCTACTCACGTAGAAAGCAAACTGCCCGGAAAAGTCATACATGCCACACGAGTGCATCAAACTTAGCGTGTTCCTGACAGCCTCAGGGCTCAGCACTCGTTCTCCAGTAATTGGACAGAATCCACCATTGGCCAATGTCGCTGCCATTACACTGGCTGACTCAGAGGTCACTTCAAGGGAGCACAGCTATAGGAATCAGGGGAAAGGAAATGTCTTAGAACCAAGAAATAAAATGCAAGAATAGGAATTCAAAATGTACTTTGTTTTGTTTTATACCCTAATAAATCTTTAGTGAACAGTTTATGTATTGTTGTTATGCTAACTCTGCTCTCCACCACAAACAAATCAAATAACAGTTCAAAGCTTTTAAAAGAAATAAAATTAATATTTGAATATTTGCAACCAAAATATTTAGCGAATCACACATATAAAACCTATTTTGCTCCAGAAATGTTGCCGACCTGTTGCAATATATGAAGTATGTATTGTTAGTGGAATTTGATATTCATGCCAAAAATGTTTGCGAAAAACACATAATAAAAGGCTTGCAAATATTTATAGCTTTACAGTAAATTGGAACTGATTAAAAATAACAGGATTGTTTCAGTTTTGTCCATGGGAATATAATATCCAGCATTGACCACTGGAATTTCACTTATATCCTTTTGGCACACAAATCTGCTTTGTCGATATTTTAGTCACATTATTACTGTCTGCCAAAACCTTGCATACAGCACCTCTGGGGGCAACAGGAACAAAATGTTATCCTGGTCTGGATGAAGTGCATGGGAAATTAAAATCTGCAAAAACAGATTTTTTCATTTTTGCGAGTAAACAAATAGATATTTATTGAAAATGAATTCACCTGGAAGTAAAAATCCAACACTCCAGTCATGTCTGTGCCTTCTGGGAAACACTGTAAAAGAAACAAGGTTAGATATAGCTCTTCATGTGCCTGAAAGGTATTTAACTGCTCTGGTTATGTCTTTAAATGGTATAAATTAGATTAAGTAATATAATATAAAGCACATTATTGCTTGTTGTGCAGTAGGACCTAACATGCACTTTAATCAAAATGTGCATTTAACAAAACATAATAAGCGACAGTTAAGATCTGTACAAATCATACTGCCTGTTGAGTAACCAGTTATTAAAAGCTGTGACTTTTGGTCTGCTACACGAAAGCCTGATGTGCTTTAAAATGCAAAACACAAACAATAAAAGAGGAGATAAATTATGAAGCTAAACAGAAAAATACATGTAACTAGTTAAACAAACCTTTTTCTCTTTTAGGTAGTAGCCTATAGCAAAATTCCTATCTCCAGTTTCCCGTTCAGACTGAAACCTGGATTAGAATAAAAAAATAATTACAAAAAAAGACGGTAAATCAAGCAGCACATAAAAAAATAAATCATCTTTACCTTAAATCAGGGGAAGCCAATGTTAGCCCTTCCACTCCTGGTCTTTGTTCCAACTCTGTTCTAAACTGTTTAATTGAACCAATTAAACCTGCATCCAGACGCTGAAGTAGTTAATGATACACTGTGACCTGTTAAACCTTGAGCGGAACAGCCCTCCAGGACTGTGCTTGAGCACCTCTGCCTTGAGTAGTACATGCATATTGTTTACAATAAAACATGTGCACCTTTTTTTCTGTTACATTTACCCCAAAAGTGCGTAAATTCACAACCCCCACCTGAGATGGTGTCGGTACAGAGAGAGTACAGCAGGTCACTATAAACTACATACAGCGTGTGCTGTAGAACACAAATCGCAAAACAAATAAATAGCTCCATTAAAAAAACAGGATAAGTGGCTTTCAACATCAGCCCGTGACCGACATTGAGTGTGTGGAATAGCTTGTCAATGCAAACGTCCAGGCAAAGTTTTAAGAAATGTGCATGACTTGTCTGAACATAGAACTAGAGGTCAGAAGTAAGTCTCTATGACCTACAGTAGACTACGAACTGGCCATACCTCATGCTATACAGTAGTTAAAAGTAGAAGGCTATACATGTGACTTGTGTGTACTGGCATCACTACACTGTATTATTCTAAATCTGGTTTCTTATTCATTAAAATAATAATAATAAAAAACAGCAAAATAGTTTACTTACGTTGCATTACTGAAGCCAACATATTCATTACCAGCCATTTTATTTAAAAAATCCATCACCTGTAAAACAGCAACATGCTATTGAGTAAATCTGTTGAAAGGTGCCTTTACAACTTGTTTTAAAGTACAATATTATATATTACTTACATAATCAAACTTCTCTGCATTGCTCACCCCCTGCTGAAAGACAAAAATATTCAAATAAGCATCACCCTTTTAATTAGGACTATAGTGGGGAATAATATATATCATTTTAGTATTTTATTTTAATATCACTTTTTCTTAGGAACTACTGTGCATGGAATGTACTTTAAAAAATAAAAATAAAAAATAAACCCAAATAGAAACACATTGTCTATAAAATGTTTATAAATTCAATTTCTAACAATATGCACTACAGCAGGGTGATATATTTTATACTTAATATTACAAAACTATCTTTTTTTAGCTTAGCTTTTTTCTGTTATAAAAAAAAAAAAACCATACTGCATATTCATAAAATATCTTATTTAATGCAACAAAAAAATATAATAATTTCAAATGCTGGATTTTTTCAAGAACTATTTTTCCAATAATAAAAATAAAAAATATATTTGTACTGGACTAGTTTTGTTAATCCAATCAGTTTACATTTTTAATGTGTGCCAACCTTATCGTGGTGCTAAATCTCATAGGAATACACTGTTATAGTTTGCTATTAACTGCAGTTAAAAATTTTTTTTTTTTTTAAATATACTACTACACCTTACTTATAAATCAACGCTCAAAACCACAAATGTTTTAATATACAAACTATATGTGGCATTAATTACAGTCCAGACATTTCCTAATACATTTACACGGTTACTGCATTCAGATCTGGTGAATTTAGTAGTGATGAAAAAGAAAAAGAAATCAAACTGGGTGAAGGTCAGCATTGAATTGAATTAGAAGCACAAAAAGTGAATCACACTCTACATGTGGATTAAGGATAATGCACTAATCTGCAGGGCTCCACGCATCAACATTCATTAGCATGTTATGCACTGACAACCTGATCCTGAAGAGACTGTGCAATCACACGCACATCCAGCACCGAGGCTGAAAGGGAAAAAAAGATCATCTGGACTATGCTTTGAACTTAATGTACTCTCTCTGTCAGTCAAATGTCCTGTAGTTTTTTCTTTATTTGTTGTTTGTTTTAAATCAGGCCTAGACAGATAGAACAGCAATGCAAATCTAATTTCTGTGTAGCACCAAAAATGTGGCATCAGAAAGTGGGCTAGGGCATCCCAGCATTAGGACCAGCTTTGCAGGTTCTGCCAAAAGAAAATATTATTCAGGCACATTTTTTGTGTGCCATAAAGCCAGGTTTGGAACCCAAACAGCTCATTAGGTATACTTTTAACACGATGATATTAATCCAAATTCCATCACAACTGTAATTAAAATACAGCTAAATGAGAGCTGTGAAAATAAATCCAAAATTTGTTGAATGAAAAATAATTGAAAGAAACAATTACCAACGTCATTGAACTGTTGCTGTAGTCAAAATATCCCACAGATCCTAATGCTGTAAAATATGTAACAACATTTAAAACCACATAAAAGCCTTCAAATACACATTAAACAATTCCATTTCTGGGAACCTGGAACAGCAGATCTTACTGTGGCTACAGATTTAAAACAGACAATAAAACTGCATACATCATGCTTTTCTCTCCAACCGTCTTCAATCCAAAAGGTCAACATTTTCTTTGAAAAAAATACTTTGACATAAACTGGGTAAGGGGGAGTTAAATTCTTCATTTGAATACTACATTTTGTGCTAAAAAAAAAGAAAAAAGGGGGAAGAAAGTATGTAGAAAAAGGGTTTTTAAAGGGTAACAAAAAGTATAAACTAAGGCAAATTTGTTAAGGTATCATAAAATAATCCTGTCGTATATGAAGGTAAATCTTAAATGTAAAATATACGGCCATCAAGTTCCATACAGAACATGACAAAGTGTCTGTTCATTTGTAACCCTTCCTTTTCCGACAGGATCATTTTGCTGGGAAGCTAGTTGTTGAAATACTTGTACTGTAGTGCAGGGAGCAGATTACTTTAAAACACGATGCGTCTAGCAACATGTGCTACTGGGATGCCATTGAACTGTATACGGTAGCAACGGTGCCAATTTAACACCAATTTGTATTTAATTTGCTACACTAAACAGAAAACACAGAAATATAATACACTTTAGATATTTCTTCCCAGTTTGATGTAAACTTAGTCCAATGTTAAATGCATTGTCAGAGTACCTTCCGACTCTCTATTTATAAGAACATAAGAAAGTTTACAAACGAGAGGAGGCCATTCAGCCCATCTTGCTCGTTTGGTTTAGCTTATTGATCCCAGAATCTCATCAAGCAGCTTCTTGAAGGATCCCAGGGTGTCCGCTTCAACAACATTAAAGAGGGGAACACATTTCTTTAGGGTACAGTACAGTATAGTATAGGCCCTCAAGGTTGTTATATTTAAAAGAGTAACAGGTAATTTTGATCTGTGAATCTGGGCAATTCACTCCCTGTACTACTTGTCTAAAATATAAAGTAATCGCATACAAGGATGGTTTTAGACACCTTGCATAAATTGCACAGTTCTACTAAAACATGGATACAGTACATGATCACAACATTTACAAATAACAAAAATAATAAAATGTACTAATGTAAATGTGCTACAGGTATTCACTGATATTATGGAAGTACTATATTTTGAGAGTACTATACTATATATATATATATATATATATATATATATATATATATATATATATATATATATATATATATAAAAATCACTAATTGTACATGTTAATAGATGTTAAACGTATAGAAAAATAAACCAATGCATGCATGTGAAGACTTTTTCATTGGTTTGTTTTTTTTAAACTATAGCTCAACTTTTGAACAAGAGTATTAGTAGTTTTACAACATGCCTATTCCCAAGCAACACGGCTACAGAAAAGGTAAAAATAAGAAAATACAGGTTTTATTAGGAAACCTTTAGGTTTTAATATGTGCTAAATGATTGCAAGAATACTACTTGGATGCAAATGTAAACTAGCAATTACTGTACCTATTAAGAGCTTGACTTACAAAGATCCCTACACATGTCTTAAACTGTGAGGACCCATTTCTGAAACAGGTCCTGCAATCATAGACATCAAATACATGTCCGATAAAAGGAACATCAGGAAATTGGCATGCAGAAATATTCATGTTTAATATGTTCATAAACACATTAGCATACTGTAATGTGACAAAGAACACTATACAGTACAGTTATTGATTTTGATATGTACACATCTTTTTAAAAACGGCTGTATGTTACTGAATTCAATCTATTACACAAGTATGTCTGGCGCAGTCACAGACCTTCAGCTACTACACCATTGCACAACTTTTGTTAATGTCAACTGGTAGTCCAGGCAGGGGTTTAATACAATAATGATGTCATAACTTAGGGTGCAGTAGGCTTTGTAAGTCGAGCCCCAAGGATTTTTTATTCCCTGTACCAATGAATCCAATATAAAAACCAACAGCACCAGAAGGGAGGGCTAAGTTATAAAAAAAGTCCTATATTATATATATATATACACACACACACACATACATACACACACAGTATATATATATATATATATATATATATATATATATATATATATATATACACACACACACACAGTATATATATATATATATATATATATACACACACACACACACACATATATACACACACATACACATATATACACACAAAGTATATATACAAATACATATACATACACACACACACACACACACATACATACACATACAGTATATATACATATACATATACATATACATATACATACACACACACATACACATACATACACACAGAATGCAGTTGCATTTCCCTCTCTTAAAACTCTGCAAGTGAGACAGAAGTTATGCCCTAAATAAAAACATATGATATTGACAACACAAATTTATTTTTTGGTAATGCTTTGTAAATATACAGTATCTGACATATGTAGTAAACAGATGACTGTACTGCACCCCACAAGTTCTATTTTAAGATAGTCTGGCATTTACGGTGAAATATAGACAGGTTCAAAATATGGGACTTGCGTGTTACATTTGGACTGTGTCTAAAGCAGTGTATTCATAAGCGTAATGCACTGCAAATTCCACATTCATTATTTTCAAGTTCCTTCCAGTTCCTTCTTTACAAAAACATATTTTTTTTTTTGTAAAGGCATCATATAACATTGTAGAAATTCTAGTAGGCTGATACGAGCCTTTTACCAGCCACACAGATTAGTTTGCTCAATATTATAACCTTACATAAATTCTTGTTAGGGTTATTTCTCTTTTAATGGATCGACCGAATCACTTCTCAGTTTAAATTTCTCTGAACCTAAATTAAAGTACATACATTACATTCAGTACTGTATCTGTGAATACATGGCATCACGTCATGCTGCATGCATATTGGTACTAAGCAAAGCCCCATTATTCTCATCATTCAGCATTATTATTTTTGAGGATAAGCTTTGTTTATTCAAGAAGGTCTTTGCCTACATTTTTAACTGTGAAGCATCTATTGTCACTTACAGAACAATCCCTGTACAGCTAACATTTCCATAAGAGAAAAGGCAGGAAACGGCGTTGTTTACCTTTATCAAGGAAGTTATCACGATCGCTCCAGCATTCACCATGGGGTTGTGAGGCTTGTCTAGAAAATACAATTTCAACACACGTTGATGAAATCAGCAGGGCAACATGTACAGCTAGGACCAAAAGTTTTGCATGACCCTATAGAATGAACACATTTTGCTTCATGAAGTCGAATGAAACCTGTTGAATAATGTTACATTACGGTAGACTTTTGTGATATTGTTTAGTAGTATCTTTGATTATATGAAAGATTACATTCGATTAAATACAATATCTAAATGATGTTCATATAGTTTTTTCTATTATTATTATTATTATTATTATTATTATTATTATTAATGTCTCAATCCTAAAATTCTAGGTGATGCAAAGCTTTTGTATACTTTATTAAACAGCACTACCACAAAATTGCTTTTTCTTCCTGTAACCTAGCTGGTGGTTCTTGGTTTTTCAAATTACTGTAGTTGACACGCATATATGAAAAGAAGCAGAACCAGAAATGCTGTACATATACAGTACTAAGTTGTTATAGTATATTATTATTATTATACAAGTCATTATAATATGCCAGCATTTTTTTTAATACAAAATCATACACAATAATATGAAATCTTCAATACTGGATATGAAAGGACAGGCAGCTTTTGATTTAAAGGGCATTGAGAGGAGTGTCTTCCCTTTTGCCCTTCAGGGGGGCAACCCTCACGTCATTTTTTTTTTTTTTACTTTTAACAGTAACTGCTCAAAGATTAATGATGCCTTCATTTATTTTTTATTAGAGGTTAGCAGTCTTAAAAGGCCACAATCAGAGCTTTTGTTTTCCTACCAGAGCCACACTGTAGCTCACTCAAAACCATTAATTAATAACACAATAAAACGAAACCATCTTAGAGGAAATATTTTTAATATCCCAGTTTTAAAAATCGACAGCTTCCACGTTGTCTGTGGTCATAACAATGGGGGACGGGCCCCTCAAAGATAGCCACGATTCAGATGTGTTACAACACTTCCTCTCCCAATCTTATGTAAGATTTACTGTCAGAATCCGAAAGATAGTAAAGATAGTAAAGTCATCGAGTCCAGAGGATTATTGCGAAAACTGTGTAAACACTCATTACAGAAAGGCACAGATTTTTCTAAAGGTGCGAGTGACTTTGTACTGACTTTAACCTTTAAAATACATCAATCTGTTAATCTCCAAATCCCCCAAGGAAACAAACTGTTATTGTGATGCGCAGTGAAGACATCACAGGATTCAGAGTGAAAAAATAACACAAAAAAGAGACCACTTTTTATTAAAATCAGTATTCAGTAATTTTTCTCTTGTGAAATCTAGCTCATAACCAGATTTTTCAGTTAAATATATTTACACAAGCATTTTTAAAATGTTGACACCTAACAGGAGCACAATGCTGGTATTAAAACCATTGATCCTAGCTTTTTTTTTTTTTGCCCACTTTCCTTTTGTAGTTCTTGTTCATAAAATTTTCATTGAAGCACCATGACAACAATGACTGTAAAGGCCATCTCAGCTTACTTTCCATCATCAGATCAGGCAAAATCTACTGGGAATTTGTACGTGCTTCGGGATCTAAATCAAATAAAATCTAGTTTATTACCCAAGACCCTGCATTTCAACTGTATGTCTAATTTAATTTGCAAAGGACATCTTATTTGTAGCCACTGTGATGACAAGGTAGTTATTATTTAATGAACTAAACTAAATGTGTCTATTCAAAAGAACACTGAATCAAAAACAGATCAGCAGTACATAAACTCAAAAATACTGAGGATTGCAAATCCATTATTTGAGAAAAAAAAAAATTGTATAAACAACGTCTAACTCGTGAAATAAATATATTAGGGCTGTGTTCAAAGATTCAAAGGTTTGTTCGCTAGCCAGGAATTCAAAGGTAGTTCTAAACCTTGAAAGGTTCGTCAGACGGCATTCACGCACTGAACGTTTTTTTCTTTTTTTTCTTGGTTTACAGAAACCGTTTGACAATGTGTGAATATAAATCACACATTAAATGTCACTCACATGCAACATTCGATGTTTTGATTTGTATAATGCATATTGCGTAAATAAAAGTTGTTGTATTAAAATCTACTACCAGATTATATGTAGAAACTCTATATGGTGCCGCGGCCATGCATTAGAGCAAGGTATACTATGCCAAAGCACTGGGGCAGTACCTATAGCGATTGTACTGCTTCACTTGCTTGACAAGCGTAAGTTCATATTACTTTTATTATTAGTAGTAGTAGTAAAATGTGACTGACTGATAACCTGCTTGGAACGGTGACTGTTAAATAAAGCTTTGTTTTGCCTAAGTCAGTTGCAGTTCTTTTAATTGGCCGCAAAAAGGTGCTGCTGCAATGCAAGCTTACTATATATCGTAAGCAGCATCAATTACTTGTACATAAACAACGTGTACTTTTTTTGTTATTTAAATTATAACAACATGATTACTGTTCTATTGAATGTACTTTTAAACTACATGTGAATGTTTTATTCAATTTACATGGATTACTTGTAAAATAAAACTAGTAGCTATGATGATGTCAACAGTCAATTATGCAAATTAGTACCATCGAAGGTTCTAATGTGTTCCGAACCTTCAAAGGTCAAAATGTACCCTTCGTTACAGCCCTAAAACATATGCAGACAATTTAAATTTACCAAAATCATAAAACATCTGCAAAAGGCAAGAGGTCCTTGTTCATTACAGTTGATAGTCTAATGCCTAAGTAGTAGACCATTAGAATCCAACAGGAAATTAAAGATTTGAATTACTGGTTGTGATCCCTACCATCTTCATTCAGGAACAGTTTGTTGAATCGTAATCCGCTGGGCTCTTTACCAACATATCTGTGTACATACTCCGTGCCAAGGTCATTCACAGCAATGGCATACTTTAGAGGCTTCACACAGGACTGCAGGCAAAATGGGACCTTCGTATCTCCAACCGAATGCCTGAGTTAGGAAAAGATATACATGATAATTCTGTCAAAAATGTCTAGAACAGTACATTTAATACAACTGACTGTTCAGTTAAATATGCTTGCCGCATAATTTTACAAGACTGCAATTAGTGTAACCTTCCCAACTACCTCTTCTGTTAATAACTGATATGCATAAGATAGGCCAGACTAAAGTTAGCCATTATACTACAGTAAACGTAGCCGTGCAGCTCAAAGATTTAATCATAGTCACTGAATGGAACCCTATTCCCTTAGCCATACTGAACAGAATAGCTCTAAATCTGAGAAATTTACCATTCAGCCTTCTGCATTAATGAAGGTATCATTTTCCCCAAGTATACTGGATTTTAACACACAACTATTTGTTTACACATGTACAGTATTTCTGAAACATCTGAATAGAATATCTCAATTACTGTACAAGGGTACATATGATGGAAGACATTACAACATCTGTTATTAACGATAACTTTTAGTGCAGTGCAGTAAAACAATAATGCAAGTATAAATAAAGCAATCTTATCTCGTTCTCTTACACAACATGTAAATAAGCTCAAAGATCAGAAGGTTAAGCATAACAACTTATTTTGCAACCAATTACAACATAGGCGATTTTAGTCAACTGCATAACTGGATACTATAAATAAACAGCCAAGTTTTCACATTCCAATCATTTTTAAAAAATGCATCAATGTACAAGAGATTATCACAATTGAAATATATGTGCAAAATCCAATTACATGGGGGAACTAAATCACTCTTAAAAGATTAGATAGTTCTTCTTTGGAAATAGCATAGCCCAGTCATTACTGATTAAATATAATACACCATGGCTAAAAAGGGAAAGCATTTCCACTAGCATTTCCTGGCCTACAGATGCCTTGACCAGTCTGCACCCAGCTACCTCCAGACCCTCATCTCTCCCTACACCCCCACTCGACCTCTCCGCTCCGCCTGCACTAGAAGACTAGCTCTACCACCGCTACGCTCCCCTGCCTCCAAAGCCCGCTCCTTCTCCACCCTTGCTCCGCAGTGGTGGAATGACCTTCCTACAGATGTCAGGACTGCCCAGTCCCTGACCACATTCCGGCGCCTCCTTAAGACTCACCTCTTCAAAGAGCACCTGTAGAACTCCTCTGTTTGTATCCTGGGACACTATCACCCTTCATGTAAATGTGCTTTATTTTGCTCTTATCAGCCCCCTATTTTACTGCATTTAATCCTGTACTTCAGAATACTGTAATCTGCCAAGTTTTTAACCTGTAGTACTTTGTATTTAATCACATCCTGATGTAACTATCACTATTTAATCATATCCTGATGTAACTATCACTATTACCTGCTGTATTACTGAATTGTGGTTTGTCAAACTTGTACTTTGCTTGAACAAAAGTTATTGTATTTCTTGCTCTTATTGTATTACTTGTATTGTAACGCTTGAAATGTTTTTGCTTACGATTGTAAGTCGCCCTGGATAAGGGTGTCTGCTAAGAAATAAATAATAATAATAATAATACAAATCTGCCCCAATTTCAAATCACAAGGCAATGCTTTTAAAGTACTGAAGATATTCATTGCAGCAATGTTACCCAGAAACATAAGATTACTGTAATACAATTTTCGTGAAACACTCATGACTGTATAAAAATTACTGCTTTTTTGCTACAACCATAAAGACAAAAAATGTACAGGAATTAAAATACACTTTACCAACTGCCACTTCTATATGAAAATATTCTAAACTGGCAAAAAAAACAGGAACATGTATTTATTTCAACTGGTTAAACACATCACGAATACATTCTCCCTTGTAAGTAGCTTGCCCTAATAAAAAACGCCAGTTACCTTTGTCCATCCACTGTGCAAAGAGAAACTGCCCACAAGTCCGGACTGAACTTGGCAAGCTGGGGAATATAATCGGCAACCTGCAAAACAATTTTCAGAAAAAAAGTATTTTATTCAAATGGCCATAAAATTATAATCAGAAATACATGGCACATTTCAGATATTAATAATTTAAGCACATTACAAAAGCCAACGCATGCATGGTTTCTTTAGCCGTGCCTTTTTTCCAATTTTCATAGAAAAATTCAAGGCAGGATATGCATGCTTGTCAGCTCATTGAGGTAACTGAGTGGCACATTTAGCTTTGATTTTTGCCTTCTGATAAGTCAAAAGTACTTGGGGGGGGGGGGGGGGGGGGGGAATACAGACTTCCCACAGACAGTGCAGATTACAGGAGGCAAAATCTGGGTCGTTTGTGGCCATTCGATGACAACTTCACGTCCTACCCAACAGTCAAGATGTTTGTTATCGAAGTCACAATGACACTGCCTATGTCACGAAACCGTACACTATGCAATGCTTATTCTAAGTCATCTTAAGTTCAACTGAAATGTGTTTGGCATTGAAACCTACCTGCCCTCCAGACAGCTTTTTGGCACTCTCGTAGAGTTCGTCGATGTGTGAAGTGAAAGGCACGAAATCTGGAATGACGAATTTCTTCCTGAAAGCCTGAGTCAGCAGCACAATGTTGCTCTGTACACACCTGCAAGCAAAGGCAATACTGTGAGTGAAAACACAAAACATACACTACAGTAGCTGCAGAGAGGTTAAAACGGAAGAACGGTTTTATGAGAAACTATTTTATTGTTTCAGCATCTGTCAAACACACCAAACTGTCTTCAACCCTGAGGTAAACTGAGAAATGCTGGCGGTTGCATTAGCTAGCTGATTTATGACCAGTGACGTGTGAATACAAATATCAATACACAGAGGTTATGCTGAAAAATATATCCCTGCGACATACACAACACAGACTTCAAGTAAAGGAATGCATTCTTTGTAAACAGTAAAGGGTATTATGTTACCATTTTAACAGTTGGTGGCAATTAAAAAAAAAAACAAAAAACAAAAAAAAACAACTGTTTGAAATATTAGTTTAGCGCTAAGAATGGTTTCCATAATGAAAAAAACATGCATTTGTGGTAATTTACATGTACATATTTTACTGATTACGCTATAAGCATCAAGCAACTTAGTCTCATTCCCAATAACAGCAGTAAACTGGCAAAAAAACACACTAGTTACCATTTTGCCTTATGACTGTGGCTATGTGTTTAGCAACCAAACAAATAGTGTTAGGTCGAAAATCAGCCAAATAGTACCTTAACCTTTACCTTATTCCTAACAACACGCTGAACCCTAACCTCCTGTCTGGAAATTTAAAATTTCTGACTGACAGATATAACTGGTGAACCTACTCTGGAACCCAAACATCCACAGAGTTCTATAGTGACAACTACCAAGGATAAACATACTTTTTTCTTTTTCAAAATGGCATACCTGCAGCTTTGCAGAAGGTACAGGTACTTGATGGCCCAAACACAGAAATTGTGAGGAAGACCACAGAAGGACTGCTCTGTCAGCAGCTTATCAGCTTCCCCATTTCCCCTCCTCCAGATCTGGAAATAATGTTCAATCATATGGTGCCATGTCTGGAGTACAAGGGTAGGAGAGTCGGGAAACTCAATTATTGCTTCTACTCATTATTGCTTATTCTGGCTGCATGGACATTCAACAGCAAGGTGTTGCTATTGTGGACTTTGTAGAAGGCAGGGAAATATACTGTATTTTGGCCATCGGCTCAATGATCGTTCCTTGCATGCAAATTTTGAAGGTCTTGTTATTACAACTGACAGAGGGCAAGGCTTACAAAATATTTGAAACACACAACCTTGGTCCTTTGAGAAAAGGGGGGGAATAAAAAGGATATGCTGGAGGCGTTTCACATAGACACACACCAAAACCACTGCATTATATTCAATTTGCAGATCATGCTTCTGTCAGCTGCAGTTTAACATGAGCTGCAATTTATAGCGTTTTCTTAATAGGTGTGCATGTTGATTTTTCTTCAATAATAAATCCCCTTTGTTTTCCCTGGGCAAGCCTGCCAATTTTTGCACCTCTCAGCCACCATACACGACCGTGATTTTAACTGTAAAAATGCACTGCCTCTCGGGCCACTTCACTTGCTAGCTGCCGTTATCGCTTGGGGGGGGTGGGGTGGGGGGGGATTACCTGTAAGTTATTCTGAGCCGATAGCACTGGAATCACTACTGCAGAATGCAGTGTCTAGTTGCTGCATTTTTTTCTCCAAAGTTCTCAGGGAGATATTATTAAGTGTCTTTTTATTAAATTAGAATAAATCAAAATATTTAGGCTTTTATTTACATGTTATAGTTCAGCTTGTGCTGAAAAGAAAAACTACTAAAAAACCCTGCTTTTTTTTTTTATTTACAATGTTCCTAGTTTGTTTATATTACATTGTGCCAATTTGTACCCTTTTTTTCTGAAAGCACTTTGATTAAAACTGTTTATAAAAGGTTGTTGTTTTTTTGTCATATTTTTTCATGCATTTCTAGCTTCATCATTGCTGTCAATGTAAAAAAACGCTTGTAGTTATAAAAAATAAACTAACTAACAAATTACAGATTTTTAAAACCCAAAAATCAGAAATCTGGAAAAAATAAATCCGAGAATTCAATATAAAATGGATTTCATAGGGCCCTATATTTGTTAAAGTTAAGGAACTGAACATTTGGCAAATCGATTCAACATTAAAAGCCAACTGTAAATACATTTTTTCTGTAAATGTGGTTTAAAGCCTCTTTCAATGACCTAATCATATCCATTTCACAAGGAATATGGAAATGTCCTGCAGGCAAGGAAACAGATGGCAACACTGCTATGCGGCTAGTACCGAACACTGTGCCAAGTCCTGCAATTTCCAACATTGGAGAAAGCCAGAGCCCTCTATTTAAGATCATATGACAACAACAACAAAAAAAAAAAAATACATGTCAGAATCTACTGATTTATCCTGCTGTGACACGCAGGTCACACAAGTCACACACCACTCCATAAACAGTACTTCTTGTCTGGCTGAAACATGCAGTTTAAACTGCAGCATAAAACGACCAATTAGGTTTGGAGAGATAGCAGTGTTGGCAGTTTTAGATGTATAGGCTTACTCATGCGCAACAAAGCGCTCCCACTCTGATCTTATTGTATTAATCATTGGTGGTTCACATACTAAAGCTGCATGTGAAGTATTAGCCGTAAATTACACATACCATGGCAGCAACAACAGAAACCTACCTAATCTTTTTTTTTACTCTGCCAACATTTACTCCCATTACTGGAAGCACTAGATAAGGTCCGGATAAAGAACAGCTGCTAACTGTAAGAAGTTGTTGTTTTAAGCTGATACCGAATGCTTCATTTTGGCCCACTTCCAAGATCTGTCACGTTACTGACTGGTGTCTTAAGAGTGTAAATAAACATCACATGCTTGTAAGTTAATCTGAAAGTAGTGTACGTGGAGCGTAGTGTTATTATATATTCCAAAGGAATAGACCTACGAGGGATGAGACGAGCATCCTTCATAAAGCAACTAAAGGCCTTCAGGGTTCTACATTTACATTTTTAACTACTGGCCCCTTGGGCCACTGAGGTAGTGTTTTTACTGGCCCAAATACAATTTTAACTGGCCCAATAATTTTCTCTTATTTTAAATTGTTCTTATCCATTTATCTGTCCTTGAACCCCTGCTATTCTCCCTGTACACCTCACCCCTTGAAGCTCTTATTTCCTCATTTAAACTTCCTCCATCATTTCTTTGCTTATGACACACAGATTTTCTTTCATTTCTTTACCCTCGACCTTGCCACCCGTATATAAGCTTGTTTGGTTGCTATCCAATCTTGGATAGTGCGTCGATACCCCATCAAAAACTGAAATCCTTTTCTTCCCTTCCCCCTCTTCCTGCCCCACCATCTCATTCCCTCCCTTGTCTCTCAATCCATCCCTCTCTGCTCGTAACCTCGCCGTCACCTTTGACTCTACCCTCTCCCTTTCTGACCACTTCTCGGCCACGACACGCACCTGCCGTTTCCACCTATTCAACATCCACAAATTGCGCCCCTCCATTTCATTTTCTGCTACTAAACTTCTGGTCCACTCTCTCATCTTCACCAGCTCCTTCCATACCTCTCCTCTCCTCCTCCAGCAACACTGGCTCTGTCTATTATTGTTGCCTGTTCAAATTCCTTACCTTTGGGTACAAATCTCTCCATGGTCTTGCCCCACCTTATCTGGCTGCACTGGTCACCTACTATGTTCCCTCATTTTCTTTACGCTCCCAATTCCTATTGTCCCTCACAGTCCCACCCTCACCCTGTGCCCAATCCTGTTTTCATTCCTTTTCACTTCTTGCTCCCCTTCATTGGAATAAACTCCCACTTGACATAAAACAGTCACCTACACTATGTAGTTTCCCCTCCTCCCTCTTCTCCCTAGCCCATTCTATTGATAGTCTTGGTCCCTGACTTCCTTTTATGACCCTGCTTGCCCCGACCCTGACCTAGCCTTTGGCCACCTGCTCTCCTAAAGCAAAAAATAATGTAGGTGTTAAATCCTAAAAAAATGTGTGATTCGAAATTGCCACATTTAAGTAAAGGTTTGTAAATGAACAAGTCACATTTTTGTGTCTATTCTGACATACTGAGCAGACAGTGATCTTATGGTCATAATTTGCAGAAAGATCAGGTGCATGCACCAGCTTTGGCAGAGGCATGCACTCTACCTTTTTGTTGTTGAATTCTGCATATGCTGCTCTTTAGATGTGGGCAGGAAAATGAAAATAAGTATGCATTAGTAAATTTACATACTGGTGCTGAAGTGGCACTTGTGTCTCTGTTCACTTTAGGTTGAAGAGGTGAGTTTTAATAGTTGAGAATGCAGACTGCATGTCCCTATGATAGCTGGTACATGCATCTGTAATAACCATCTTCCCTCATAACAACTTTTGTAATAGCCATCTTCCCACTAGAAATAGCCAGAAAGCAGTGATACGAGTAACTAGACAGTATTTCTTGGCCATCTTCCCTAACACAGTTTCATAACACCCATTTGTGGCAGATTGGCTGGTGGATGACATCAGACCTGGAACAGAAACACACAGACAGGCAGCTGCAGGGCAAGACTGACACGCAACGGTGCTCAGTTCATTATTAAACAACAAAAATAAAAGGTTTAAACAAAATAAACCGGCGCGGTGGCCAAAACTGACACTAACAAACACTGTGAGACCGACAAACAAGTACCGTGCTGGTGCTTCCAGCATGAAATAGCAATTTTTATTTGTATTTTAATTCTCCTTCTCTCTCCCATTCTCCACTCACCGAACACCCAACCCCGAGTGAGTGAAACACTGCATCTTTTATGCAGCTCTACTGAGACTCGATTGCTAATCAATCAATAGCTAGAAAGCAGCAATACGAGTAACTAGACAGGGTTTCTTGGCCATCTTCCCTAAGAAATACTTTTGTAAAACTCATCTTCCTACTAAAAATATTTTTTCCCCCCAGCTTGCCTCATAAAACAATTTATAATACCCATCTTCTCAGCAAACAAGCTTTTGAAAAATGGGTTTGTAAATTCGTTTTTTTCAGCTTTCTGGCACACTGGCCCATTTTCCTGGGTTTTTGAAACGGAAGCCATGTGCACTATACTATATACATTATACAGGTAAAATATGTTAGCGGGCCTGTGGTGCTTCATAACTACCGGCCAACCGGGCCGTGGGGCCATGGTTAATGTCGAACCCTGGCCTTAATGTATTTCTAAATATTCTGCGTTTAGTATTAGCCCTCATTTAAAGAGTTTTCAAAACATTTACACTATCTAATCATTGCATGCTATGTATAAAAATTACATGGGATTTCATGTCCGTTTTAGTTTTGCATTAATTAAGCTCTTGTCTTTCCCCTTCAGTTTCATAGCCTTTTTGCTTCTTTGCTCAAAACCACACAGAACAATGCTAAATACGTGCCAAAGGAAATGCTTAATGTTTGCTTTTTGATGACTGATGTTTCAGATTACGGTAACGCCTGCTTACAACAATCATTATTCAAATAATTTTTTCCTATCCACCTATCCTTACACAAAAGGTGCTGCATCCTGATGTGCTGCTAAGTGTTCACGTACTGTATACTGTGAAATCAATTTCACTTCAAGCGCTTCAAATACTTTTGCACTTACATTTTCAGATGCTCACTTCTTGATTATACATAAATCCTTATAACTAAGCACACACTGTGGTGGCCTTGTGTCTTACTTTTTAAAGAGCTCTTTGTCAAGCATCACTCCATCAGAAGTGTTCTGAAGGGTCAGTCTCAGCACATCCATGCATTCCTTCAGCCTTGGGTCTCCAGTTCTCAATCCTGTAGCTTTTAAAGCCTGTATATATCGAAATATTTAAATATTAGTAATATGCATATACATATATATAGTATTACACAATGTTGACACATAAAAAAAATTGAGTGTTTAGTTATGTAGGACATACTACATAGAGGTACTAAATGGAAACTAAGACACTGAAAAACTTCTTGTCAAAACATTTGTCTATTAAGGGCCCTACAATTATTTAATAATTTGTTCTCCGACATACACATAAACTAGACACTTAGTTAACAAAGAAACACATGCAATGCAGCTTTCCTTAAGGAAAACAACCAGGTTTCCTAGTGTTTTGAATGTGACAGAGATCAAAAGTAGTCACTGTTTTGCTAAAGTAATGTAAACTTTGTGGATGTCACAGTTGAAAACTTTCTATATACCACTACTGTTGATGATTAATGACGAGTACAAAGCATTTTTCTCAGTCTATGAACCCGTCTCTATCAAAAAATTAAAAAAGCAATTTTTGTGTTAATTAAATCAATTGTTAGGCTAAAGACATATTGTAATCCTACTCGACAGCTAATTGATTACTTTGTTTGTCATGAAAGAACTGTTTCATAAGCTACATCAGGCCTACAGTAACTAGAGCAGTACAGTACATGTAGTAACAGGACCACATGGTGAACAATGCTTCCTTTTCTATTTTGTTTTAAACTTCCTGTGAGTGAAATGGAAATTGATAGTATCGGACTAGTAATTTCCAGAAGACAGGCATGGCTGGTGTCGGGTGGAGCGATTACTTCCTGATTCAAGCAGAGATTATCTGTTACCTCTGTGCAACTACAGAACCACAGTGACCTAGACCTATCAGCAGCACTCACAGTGATAAACTTATGAACAGGGATCCTTTCTTGTCCTTCTGCAATTGTGTAGAACAGGAGATCCTCTAGGCTGGGCAAAATACCTGCTTTTCTTCTCCTGGAAAATAAGAAACACACATTAATTGCTGCCCGGAAATCCACCTTGAAGACAAGTGTACAGCCACAGGGGAAAAACAAAACAGGCAGTTACTGGACAGAAGCATAAACTCATCTAAACATGCTTCAAGAACTGCTCAGTGGCACGTCAAAGCAGACACAAACAGATCTGAAAAGGAGACTTAAATTGCATACAGAGCTGTCAATTCTAGGTTTTATTATCAAACTGGTTTAAACACATTTAAGTCTTATACACTGTGTCAGAAAAAAAAAATGATGGTAAAACCTGGAATGCTAAGCAATGGTAGTCCAGGTTAGGCTGTATATAGCAGCAACAAAAGACCATTGGATTGGCCTGTTTTAACAGAAGTACTCTACAGTATAACTGAATTTGATTTAAAATACTTGATCAATGCTAATTAAATTTGCTACATTTTCTTTTGCATCTAAAACCATGTATTGTGCCAACATGATTATGCGCATACAGGAAATAATTAATGTATTAAAATATTATATAAAGTAGAGGAATATAATCAATACACTTCAGGCCACTAAAGGTCATTCAATAAAGCATACATATGAGTGCAAGCTAAAAAAAATAATAAAACATTTCATAACATTCAGATACTGCAGCAATATAAACTGCAGCACAGTAATGCATGAATCACAAGGGTTTGCTAATAAAAAAAAAACATACTTACACACAAACACAAAGTAAGCAGATAAAGAAGGAGAGAGAGAGAAAACATGCAAAATAAACAAACAGGCAGGTTGTATTTTCATCTACTGTATTTAAGATTATACCATTAGGCCTATCAAAACACCTATCGTTTTTAAATGTGTAAAGGCTTGAACAGTTTGATGCAATGTACAGTAGTTTAATTTAAATGAAAAAAATCTCAGTGTTAACAAAAAAATCTTCATATTTCGTTTTTCATACAAAAAATTCAACAAAAAGAGTCAATTTCTAGGGGTCTACCTAAATCGCATACCAGACAAGTACGGAAAAAAAAAAAAAAAAGCAGCCTCATTTAAATGAACTACTGCACAATGCAAGTGACGCAAACTACGTATCTTCTGTCTGTAGATAGGCTTTTTTTTATTATTCCCTTGCCGTCCTGTGTGCATTGAACTTAGGCAAAAACAAACAAAAACAAACACCAACTACCTTAGACAAATAACATTTACAAAAAAAATTCTCCAAAGTGGCTAACGTTCTTGTTTACTGTTCAAATGACAATGATATTTTAATCAGCCTTTCAGTGCATCTGTACTGGCTTTTCTGTGACCTGCATTGTTTTGATTTAGGCACTTCCAACCAATTCAGTGGATGCAGAACGTGCAGTCTCAGTGAATGGGCAAGTCCACACCAGACAGAGGTGATGTTGCATGCTTGCCTTTAACAAATTACAGCACTCTGTTTACTAAGGAAGCAAGTGCCACTATTTTTAGGCTTTTATAGTGCTCTGAATAGTCTACTTAGGCTTATTTAATGTTTAAACAGGTCAGTGAAATCCTAATTTTATTCCATAACATACCGCGAAAAATACATAAATTTACCGCGATTTAAGTAGACCCTTAGCAAGAACTACTGTACAAGTACAAGGTCATACTTACATTACAGTGCATTCAAACACTGATCTATCCACTGCTGTATATGTATAGATTTTTAACAAATACTGAATAATGTTACTGCTGTGTTACACTGACACAACTTATTTATTGAGACCTACAATGTTGGAAAAACCTATGTGCATTGATCAGTTTACAAGGTCACCGAATCGATCCACAAGTAACCTGTACTGGAGACAATAAAAATGTCAATGGGGAGATTTGTGTATTTTCTATACCCCCACACTCTCAGCACCTCCAAACATTTTACACATACCATTATAATACTGTGGATTGTCAGTGTGTCCTTTTGTGCTGCTAATTTCAAACTCACCAGGCTCAAATCCTTGACTGGCACAGGTTTACCATAAATCAAATGCCATAAATCAAATGCTGTCATGTCCATCTGCTAGTACTGTATAATGATTATTTGAGTAAATGTGTAATCAAACACAGTAATTGCTACACTAATATATAGTTAAATATAGTAGTTTTGTATTATTATTATTATTATTATTATTATTATTATTATTATTATTATTATTATTATTAATAATAATAATAATAATAATAATAGACTACAAAAGTTATACTGAAAAGCAAAAATTCGCTATATACAGGGACGTGTGATAGACATCAATTCTGTACATGCTCTTCAGGCTCTGGGTCCACAAATTGATGTGTTAAATATATAAACTGACTCTTGCGTATAATGTTGAAAAGTAGGCATTTAAAATAGTGAGTATTTCGCCAACACATTTTTTGGATGGATGTAGATGGTAATCCTCTCTCAGCTTAAAGACTAAAATAAATAAAAATAGAAAACGCTGCTTCTAATGCAGGAAATGTCATGCAACTTGCATGTGACTCCTGGAGGACAGCTTTAACTACTGGAATGACACTCAGCTGTTCCTCTTTTCAGACTCCTGTGGGTTTATGAAGGTCAGCACACGAAGGAGCTGTGGCAGAATGACGAGTCTTTCCGGTCTGTACTTTAACACAGTGGTTCTCAAACTGAGGGGCGCAGAATGTATCCTGAAGGAGCATGAGAAAGTTCAGGTTAAAAAAAATGATATAATATATATTACTGTCACATCCTAACCTATATATATATATATTAAATTAAATCTAAATCAAATCTAATTATTGCTGCCATCTGGTGATGTACGTTGTTTATTGGCTTACTATGTGGTGTGCACATTAGTAAACATTGGACAAAATCAGTAAACTTATTTGCAGTGTTAAGTTTGCTCTTATTACGATGGATGGGTGGCTGGTTCATGCAAAACAAAACAAAAAAACAGCAGCAGCAGTGACATACAGAAAAGCCAATGTCATGATGGATGATTATTTTATTTTATTTTTTAAATCGGCATATGTACATGTGTGGGGGGGTGGGGGGGGGCAAGTACCACAGACCAGAGGACGGGGGGGTGCAGTCCTGAAAGTATCAGAACCACTGGATTAATAGAATTCTTCTTCCCATTAAGATTTATGTACAGTATGACCTATTAAAGTTATAGTAAATATCTAGTCAAGAGATGTCATTTTCAGTACAGTAATCTGTTGCATATCCGACTGCGGTGGGACCAGAGTAAGGGCAGATATGTAAATAGGCAGATGAATGAATCTTGTTTTAAATACCATTATACACAGCTGTAACAATTACTATATTCACACAATTATTGTTTTGAGATTCAGCTTTTATTACGGAGCTCCCCTAAAGCCTTTGTTACAGGGTATTAAGGTATTAAAGCTTGTGACAGAGTAGCCGTCTGCCATGTGGGTGCGTGCATTTGCTGCTGAGTGACAGGCAGGAGATCGAGACGGACGTTGATACACCCCGCAGGATTTATTTACATATCAACACACTGAACCACTCCCATGACGCTACCAGCAATGGTTGCGCATGGAGCACATACAGGCCAGAGTATGAAAACATTGGTAGTATCTACAATCTCTGATCTAATCTCTGTTTAGTAACAAACTAACGTTTCTGAAGAGATTGATTATAGCGGACTATACATGATGGGTTGCTGTATTACAGTTCTCTCTATTCAGATCCTTCCAATGTATTGAATAGAACTTAATACCATTCAATCCATTGACCCCAATAAACAGCATTATAAGAGCAGTTTTAAAAAAAAATTGAAAAGCTGAAATACCGTTACTTTTACTACAACAAAATATAACATCCAGACCATTACAGAGCACTTATGAAATATAGCCGACAAATAAATTTAATTCAGCCCACACGCATTTTTATTTTTGCTTTTAATTGTACAAAAAAATATGTATCAATGCCAATTAACAATCCTCTAAACCCAGCTGTTGTGGTCTAAGGTGCAAACATCCGACATATTTAACACTTGAATGCCGATGGCTGATCATGCACTGGATGGCAGTGGGGGCTAATGGCGGAGATGTGGTCTAATGACTATTCCTAAAAACAGAGACTATGACCCCGTTCACACTACTGTGGTGGCCATGTCCGTCCCAGGGGCCGCTGCATATTTAGGTCTGAATCCCATTCACATTTGCGGTTTAAGGCACCTTGACGCGTTCACATATGTGGCGGATTGCCATTTTCAATGCAGCACAGTAGCAATTTTATGGTGTATATATATATACAGTGCCTTGCGAAAGTATTCGGCCCCCTTGAACTTTGCGACCTTTTGCCACATTTCAGGCTTCAAACATAAAGATATGAAACTGTAATTTTTTGTGAAGAATCAACAACAAGTGGGACACAATCATGAAGTGGAACGAAATTTATTGGATATTTCAAACTTTTTTAACAAATAAAAAACTGAAAAATTGGGCGTGCAAAATTATTCAGCCCCTTTACTTTCAGTGCAGCAAACTCTCTCCAGAAGTTCAGTGAGGATCTCTGAATGATCCAATGTTGACCTAAATGACTAATGATGATAAATAGAATCCACCTGTGTGTAATCAAGTCTCCGTATAAATGCACCTGCACTGTGATAGTCTCAGAGGTCCGTTTAAAGCGCAGAGAGCATCATGAAGAACAAGGAACACACCAGGCAGGTCCGAGATACTGTTGTGGAGAAGTTTAAAGCCGGATTTGGATACAAAAAGATTTCCCAAGCTTTAAACATCCCAAGGAGCACTGTGCAAGCGATAATATTGAAATGGAAGGAGTATCAGACCACTGCAAATCTACCAAGACCTGGCCGTCCCTCTAAACTTTCAGCTCATACAAGGAGAAGACTGATCAGAGATGCAGCCAAGAGGCCCATGATCACTCTGGATGAACTGCAGAGATCTACAGCTGAGGTGGGAGACTCTGTCCATAGGACAACAATCAGTCGTATACTGCACAAATCTGGCCTTTATGGAAGAGTGGCAAGAAGAAAGCCATTTCTTAAAGATATCCATAAAAAGTGTCGTTTACAGTTTGCCACAAGCCACCTGGGAGACACACCAAACATGTGGAAGAAGGTGCTCTGGTCAGATGAAACCAAAATCGAACTTTTTGGCAACAATGCAAAACGTTATGTTTGGCGTAAAAGCAACACAGCTCATCACCCTGAACACACCATCCCCACTATCAAACATGGTGGTGGCAGCATCATGGTTTGGGCCTGCTTTTCTTCAGCAGGGACAGGGAAGATGGTTAAAATTGATGGGAAGATGGATGGAGCCAAATACAGGACCATTCTGGAAGAAAACCTGATGGAGTCTGCAAAAGACCTGAGACTGGGACGGAGATTTGTCTTCCAACAAGACAATGATCCAAAACATAAAGCAAAATCTACAATGGAATGGTTCACAAATAAACATATCCAGGTGTTAGAATGGCCAAGTCAAAGTCCAGACCTGAATCCAATCGAGAATCTGTGGAAAGAACTGAAAACTGCTGTTCACAAATGCTCTCCATCCAACCTCACTGAGCTCGAGCTGTTTTGCAAGGAGGAATGGGCAAAAATTTCAGTCTCTCGATGTGCAAAACTGATAGAGACATACCCCAAGCGACTTACAGCTGTAATCGCAGCAAAAGGTGGCGCTACAAAGTATTAACTTAAGGGGGCTGAATAATTTTGCACGCCCAATTTTTCAGTTTTTTATTTGTTAAAAAAGTTTGAAATATCCAATAAATTTCGTTCCACTTCATGATTGTGTCCCACTTGTTGTTGATTCTTCACAAAAAATTACAGTTTCATATCTTTATGTTTGAAGCCTGAAATGTGGCAAAAGGTCGCAAAGTTCAAGGGGGCCGAATACTTTCGCAAGGCACTGTATATATATATATTATTGACTATTTTGACTTAATGTTATGGTGTGTAACGGGGTGATGGTCCCAGCTCACCCCCACCCACAATCACAGTATTCTCTCAAGAACGCATTAGAACACATTGACAGGTATAAATATTTATTTTCGTAATGGATACTTTACTCAGATTGCAAATGACTAATAGGTTAAACATACAAGGAATGACATTCACAAGACAAGCTCATGACTGACCACCTAATACTACTGAAAGACAATTAATTAATTCTTCAGTAACCGGTTAGACATGGAATCATTTTATACAAAAATACTCTATTTAACATTCACTCCATTTACAATAAACAGTCATATAATGTACATTACACATGTTTCTTCTCAGTTATACATATTTGTTTAACCTGCATTAATACTGTCTTTGTTTACAAACATGATCGTTAAACTATTCTGTTGTTAACTCATTATTATTATCATTGTCATTATTATTCTCTAGTCCCTAACCATTACAAGTAAAGACTGAACATCAGCATTACCCCTTCTCTTGGAAGATTACCAAACTTATGGCTATAACAAAACTCTTGCTCCACATGTAGCTACGGAAACTTCAGGAAGGGACGAGCCCTAAGCTAATACAGCAGTACACCGTCATATATCAAAGACGCTTTTCTCAACAACATACACGATACATAATAAACCACTGCTCTATAGCCAACAGAATAACATTAATCACATTAACAGGCATTGAAATATCACAGTGAAAATATCATTTTGTACACTTTCAAATTCTAAGCAAGTTACAAGCTATTGTAAAACAGAACTGCAGCATTCTCCAGCCAGATTGTCGTGAGACGCTGGTGTTGAGCACAGAAAAGAATCCCAAGTTTGCTGTTATTTACGTTGTGTTTCATTCTATTTATGTTTAGCGCTTCCCATGTGTTCTACAATGGCCTGCCTATGAGTGTAATCTATAGGCTTGCAACATGTACCAAACAGCACATTACCATCGAAGTGAAATTCATCCTTGCCAAACTCGTTGATCCAATCTGTAGGGGTGCTCGTTATTGTTTTCGGCATCTTTGAACAGCTCTGGATACTGACGGAAGTAAACTGAAGCCTCATTCTACCAGAAGCAGTTTAATTAGACAGGTATGTTTATGCAAATTTAAAGGAAAGTTGCCTGCGTTAATGTTTATATATGGTACGTGTATTGATTTGGTTATTGTCAAACAAACAAAAAAAGACTTGCATGTTTTTTGTCCCTCCTCTAATGTAAAGCAAAAAAATCTGCCATCATAGAAAAATCCAAGTTTTTCCGTGTTATCATAGAAAATGTAATTGGTAATGTGATACGAAAAGGCGGCCGAAGTCTACTTTGCATTCATACATATGTAACAGCTGACCCTGGTCTGGGATTGCAGGTCCTGGGCCACATCGAAACGGCGGCCTAAATTGAGGCCGGCCCTGGGCTGCCTTTTCTTTTTTGGAGCGTTCACATATGAGAAAAGGCAGCCCTGAAGCGGCCCTGAGCCACCTTACATCACAAGTTTGAATGGGGTCTATGATCCAGAAGACCAAACGTAAATGTTAGTAGTCTGATGTTTTTAGAGTAACTCCCACTTCAGTTTTCACAGATCCATTCCCTTTTTTATTTAATGGCACACAATCATATCAAAGAAGTAGGCCTACAGTATGTAGCATTAAATAGATACCATATGGCCAATTAGCAGAATTAAAACACAAATACAGTGAACAGGATGGCAGTTTCAATGTTAAAATAAGTCTATAGTCACACAGAAAGCACCGCAGTAGTGTTTTGTTTTTTAGACAAAAGTAAATTATTATACCAACATCTGATCCCAGCAGATGAACACTAAAAATACTTCATGAACTGCTGTGTAAGGTGCGTGTATATTTAGATTATTCATCGATTATAACCAGTGCAAACAGACCGAATGTAAAAACAGGGGCATTTACATTAGGTTTTAGAAAGAAAAAAAAAGTGCAAATCAAGCTTTGTTGCTTTAGGTTAAGTGGTGTTTTTCTTGAACCTTACCGTAGGAACATAACATTACTGTAATACCATACTGTATCAGTTCTGCTGGCACAACAATGTACATACAAAAAAACACAAAGAACCCATGCAAACAGCTGCATTAAAACTAATTCTGAATTGCTTGGAGTTTCTTCCCCCACCCCAGGTCCCTAAATGTTATTTTTAAAACTTGATACATTTTATGAGCTTCAAAAAGTATGGCTGTTTTGCACAGATAAGTTACCCGGCTTTAGTAAATGTGCACAAAATGTAACCCGATTTTAAATTTCCAGAACGTCAGAAAGGGGTAGGGCAGTATCCACCACAAGATTTGAATTTGTACAATACACAATTAACTGGGCTATGCAGTGTGACATGACCCAAGATGAAATGTCAAAGATGAACACATGGAATCCATTCCTATTGTTAAATAAATTGTTGTGTGTCTAAATGCCACACATGACTAATCTTCCAGACTGTTAATCCACTGGAAAGAAAAATAGGTCAGCTTTTTTTTGTTAAATTCATTGGCAGTTTAACCAAAAAGAACAGAAAAACTGTATTACCAATAATCTCTTTAGGATATTACTTAAATGAGATTATTTGAATAGGTCCATCCAATAAGCAGTATTTCAGAGAATCCCATGCATTCCAAAATGTTTCTAACTAGAACATTTCAATTGCAGTGAATCTATGATTTGCAGCAGTACTGTACATACCATACTAGTACACAAGGGATATGAGCAGTGAACTGCAAGAATGCTGTTGCATGGTGTACTCCCAACAAGATGAAAAAAAAAAAATAAATAGAGCGAGCATCTCCTAATTTGGCAAAGATCTAGCTGTTTCAGATGTTGGACATATGTCTGTAAACAAACTGAACAGACTTGAATGTGTGCCAAATTTAGAAATTAACTATATGTCAAAGGGCCCTATCACTCAGTGGAACTCAAGTGTTAAAACTAGGGCTGTGTTCAAAGGTTCGTTCACTAGCCAGAAATTCAAAGGTTTTTTCTCTGTTAACAGAAACCATTTGACAATGTGTGAATACTATACATCACACATTAAATGTCACCTCACATGCAAAATTATATGTTTTGATTTGTATAATGCATATTACTTACAAAGGTTGTTGTATTAAAATCCACTACCAAATAGTTATACGTAGCAACCCTATATGGCAATGCCTCCATGTATGGAGCAGGGTATTATGCCAAAAAGCATTGCGGGTGGGGTACCTATAGTGGTTGTATTGCTTCAGTAAAATATATAACTAGTGTACAAGACATTGTAAAGGAAGTGTTATGGTAAAATAAGCATGAAACATTCAAAATACAAGCCAACATCAATAATTCTAAATTTCAAAAACCGAGCACCCTCCCCTCCAGCGGCAGCTTACTGCAAGCTTACTGTATATATTGCAAGCAGCATCAATTAAGCGTACATAAATAATGTGTATTTTTATTTAAATTACAAAAACATGATTACTGTTCTACATAACGTATTTTTAAACTACATGTGAATGTTTTATTCAATTTTTATGGATTACCTGCAAGATAATAGGATTTTGAATCAAATATAAACTAGTTGCTATGTTGATGTCACCAGTACATTATGCAAATTAGTACAATCGACGGTTCGAACCTTCGTTCGGTAATGTGTTCCAAACCTTCGAAGGTCAAAATGTACCCTTCTGCTCCATGTTTTTCTTCCCATTACGTAACAGCTTTAACTGCGAGGATTTTTTGTGATTTTGACCTCCGCACCTCCACTGTTTCCGCTACGGATTCATTTCACATGTACTGAACCAGAAGATCAATAAGTCGATTGTCCTGACTGCCCTGCTTTTTCTGTGCCCACTGTTACAGTTTCGTAGAGTAGGGAAAACATATAATATCACTGAATTGATGTTATATATATACTGTGTATATATATATATATATATATATATATATATATATATATATATATATATATATATATATATATACACAGACGTGCTCAAATTTGTTGGTACCCCTCCACAAAAAATGAAGAATGCACAATTTCCTCTGAAATAACTTGAAATTGACAAAAGTAATTGGCATCCAACATTGTTTATTCCATATTTAATAGAAATCAGACTTTGCTTTTGATTTTTTATTCAACATAATATTGTAAATAAGAAAACAAATGAAAATGGTATGGACAAAAATGATGGGACCGCTAACCTAATATTTTGTTGCACAACCTTTAGAGGCAATCACTGCAATCAAACGTTTTCTGTAGCTCTCAGTGAGACTTCTGCATCTGTTAACAGGTAGTTTGGCCCACTCTTCCTGAGCAAACTGCTCCAGCTGTCTCAGGTTTGATGGGTGCCTTCTCCAGACTGCAAGTTTCAGCTCTTTCCATAGATGTTCGATAGGATTCAGATGAGGACTCATAGAAGGCCACTTCAGAACAGTCCAATGTTTTGTTCTTATCCATTCTTGGGTGCTTTTAGCTGTGTGTTTTGGGTCATTATCCTGTTGGAGGACCCATGACCTGCGACTGAGACAGAGCTTTCTGACACTGGGCAGTATGTTTCGCTCCAGAATGCCTTGATAGTCGTGAGATTTCATTGTGCCCTGCACAGATTCAAGGCACCCTGTGCCAGGCGCAGCAAAGCAGCCCCAAAACATAACCAAGCCTCCTCCATGTTTCACTGTAGGTATGGTGTTCTTTTCTTTGAAAGCTTCATTTTTTGTCTGTGAACACAGAGCTGATGTAACTTGCCAAAAAGCTCCAGTTTTGACTCATCTGTCCAAAGGACATTCTCCCAGAAGGATTGTGGCTTGTCAATATGCATTTTAGCAAATTCCAGTCTGGCTTTTTTATGTTTTTCTTTCAAAAGTGGAATCCTCCTGGGTCTTCTTCCATGGAGCCCACTTTCGCTCAAAAAGCGACGGATGGTGCGATCAGAAACTGACGTACCTTCACCTTGGAGTTCAGCTTGTATCTCTTTGGCAGTTATCCTTGGTTCTTTTTCTACCATTCGCACTATCCTTCTGTTCAATCTGGGGTCGATTTTCCTCTTGTGGCCACGCCCAGGGAGGTTGGCTACAGTTCCATGGACCTTAAACTTCTTAATATTTGCAACTGTTGTCACAGGAACATCAAGCTGCTTGGAGATGGTCTTGTAGCCTTGACCTTTACCATGCTTGTCTATTATTTTCTTTCTGATCTCCTCAGACAACTCTCTCCTTTGCTTTCTCTAGTCCATGTTCAGTGTGGTGCACACAATGATACCAAACAGCACAGTGACTACTTTTCTCCATTTAAATAGGCTGAATGACTAATTACAAGATTGGAGACATGTGTGATACTAATTAAAGAAACTAATTAGTTTGAAATATCACTATAATCCAATTATTTATTATCTTTTCTAAGGGGTACCAACAAATGTGTCCAGGCCATTTTAGAATATCTTTGTAGAATAAGCAATAATTCATCTCTTTTCACAGCTTCTTTGCTTTATTCTATGACATACCAAAGGCATGCAAGTATACATGATAAAATAGCTTTTAATTTCATCACTTTTCAGGGGGAATGAAGCATTATTTCAATGAGCTGTAAGGGTACCAACAAATTTGAGCACGTCTGTATATATATATATATATATATATATATATATATATTATATATATATATATAAACAACATTTAAAAAATGTAAAAAAGAGAGATAGATAGATAAATCTGACATCAACAGCCTATGCATGCTAGGTGAAAAAGT
This sequence comes from Acipenser ruthenus, assembly GCF_902713425.1. Lineage (NCBI taxonomy): Eukaryota > Metazoa > Chordata > Actinopteri > Acipenseriformes > Acipenseridae > Acipenser > Acipenser ruthenus. Next base: position 28,427,045 of record NC_081199.1, read on the forward strand.
GCAACTAAAGGATTTTTACTGACCGTAGCAGTTTCTGTACATTTTTCATATGTCAGTTCCTAAGTGCCAAAGAGCCCAATTAGCTCTGTATACAGTGTTTGTTTACAGAAGACAAAAATCACCAGAATGATTAACACAGAAAAAAAGGGCAGGTACCAGCTGGCGTAGGAATATGGTCAAAACGAACATCGATCTCTGTTGCAGTTAACTGATGCCATTATTTAAGCATAACTCTCTGAAAGGTTAATCTAGGACATCTATGGGAATAAAAAAAATCTATTACATCCCCTGTCTGTAGTTAAGTAGAAAAGTAATACTTAATAATAAGTATATACCAGTGATCTTGAAATGCATCTAGCATTGTTGTCAAGGGCATCCATCATTTAACAATAGAACAGCAGTGTGATATCACATCTATTGCAATTCAGCTAGTGGCTTACTGCAGCTCCCTTTGATGCTCTGTGTGTGCGTGTGTTCCTCTGCAGGAGCAATGGCACCAAGCTTCTAACTATGGTATCCATGGCAATGGGCGGTGCCAACACTACATACAGGGGAGCAGTTTCTAGAGAACACGTAATGTGACATTCATTTTAGAACATCCAAGATGAGTCAACCTGCAGAAAACGATCAACCCCACTTCTTCCAAACCTACCTATACAGTACTTACCCACCCACTTAATCCCCTTTCACAGTGGCATGCTCTACCCAGGTTGGAATCTACCCAGGTCAGGACAGGGTGTCATGCAAGTTGGCTACGTGATTTCACCCTGCTTTTGATAAAGCAGGGTTGACCTGGGTGACAAACACAAGTGCACAATGTGCGTATCAATGCCACGGAAGCAGCTTGTTACGGACGCTTTCATCCAAACTTCTCTGGATTGAACTGTCGAGGCCCAAATTCTGATTAGAGCAAATGTGAGACTTTATACTGTACTATATTCAGTCTCTAATAGGCCTATACTATATTACAATAGTTTGGTTTCAATTCATATATTACTATATGAATTGAAACCAAACTATTTGTGTAAGTCCTTATCTTATATCAGTTAACCTTAGTGGAAAGTAAATATTCCCTGTTTGATCAAGCATGACTGACTTTTATATACAGTAATCTTTTTTTTTTTTTTTAAAGACATCTATTGATCTAATTGTTTTTTTGTACAAAAGATAAAGAGATAACAGTATCTCTACATTACCAAGTGAAAAAATAGTACCAAAGATATTTGACCACTCCTGATCAATTTTGTACCAGATGTTTAAGAATGCAAATCTCTCAGTATTTGATCAAAGCTACTTGATATCGGTTATGCTTGCATGACATCACGATACACAGCTTACAGTAGCAGCAGTGATAAGCCACTGTGTTGGGATTTACAGCTTGCTAAACCAATGCTTACCTCTTCTATGTAAAAAAACAGAAAATGCATGTACAGTATTGTATCCCCCACAAAGGCTGTAATAACCATTATAAAAAAAAAATAATTTGTTGTAATGAGTACCCATGGAATGTTTGATCAAACAAATTCCCCAAGATATAGCTTTCTTTAGCATAGAGGGGAAAAAAGCACACGTACCAGTACGCTTAACGGGTTATCCCCTCGGTTTTGGTTAGCAATTGTGAAACTTAAGTCAGCCAGCTTGCATGCTGTTTCTAAAGCTAGACCCATGTGTTCCTGAAATCAAAACAGAAAGTGTGTCCGGTGACTTTGCTTCTGTACTGTTCTAGAACCTGAATGCAATATTTTCTAACAGATGTGTACAGACGACTTCTCTAGATGCTGCACCAGTTTTAATTGGAGCAGTTCTTTTTCAACAGGAATAATGCAGATTTTAAGTCATAGGAGACAGCACACAAACAGGAGCGGTGGAGCACCAGACTAAATCATACTACAGATATCATCTTTTGTAAATAAATAAATTAATTAATAAAAATACAAATAGGTTCAAAACAAAGTCACGTTGGTTGATCTCAAAACACCATGCTACAGCACCTACTAGCTAAACCTCACTATTTATACAACCAAACATGCAAATCAATAAAGTCATTCAAATTGAACACAAAGTACAAAGGACCTTTGCAGATAAATAAATCAAAATCTTTATTAACTATTTTATAAGTACAGGGGTGTGATTTAAAAATTCCTAAAACATGTTACTAATATTAAGAAATGCTACGCATATTACAGCAAGGAAAGATAATACAGCCGTAGAAGTGACCTGGCCATTTTCAAACTTTCATTTAGCATGTGAAAATGCTAAACAAATGGAAACTGAAGCACACACTGCAGGATAAATAAAGAGTTTCTGCATTTGACTGAGCTGATCTCTTAAAAGTCACTGTGTTAGCTTCAGCCTTGTGACTAAGAGCATTAGGCTGGAGATAACTTTTTTCAAATATGCAGGTGTTACAATATTACTTTTGTAAGGCCATACACAGAATGCAAAACGGGTCACAGTGGTACAGTAGCAGTATACATTCGGGAATCAGCCCCCTACACCTGTAAATACGGAATGTGCCAGGAACAACATATGGGCTTCTAGATTATTCTAGAATGCTCAATTTGTAAACGCTCCATATTATGAGATTTGTGAACTATCTATGCATGTAAAAAATCTTTAGCCTTTCTCAAATTATGTATTCGTTGGCCAAATTTCAACTTTCAAGCCGAGATGTGCTGTAAGAATGACTCATCAAACTCTGCTTTAAGCCAATATGCGCATTGCTTAAATTCAAGCAATAATTAGGCATGGCTTGGCATTTTGTTTCCTCAGGGCCACGTTTGCAAACTTATTCAAATATATCGTCTTCGTGTTGTACAGCAGCCGCATTTAATTGATATAGCCAGTAAGCTCATTCAAATAAATTGACTAGTATTTACAGGGCTCCCTACGTTATAATTTTTTGTTTGTAAAAATACAGTTTTAAATCATCACATTTCTAGTCCTCAACGTTCATTGTATTATTATTCTCACAAATACCTCAACAACATAGGTGTTGCCGGTGGAAGATTATCTACATTCCTCAATGTCACCGTGTGACTCTGCTGTGGGAAGTGTTAATAGATAGGCCTACACCACTCCACTTGACCTTATGCAGTGAAGAGGTGCGTCAACGTAAATACATATTTCTTCACACACTATTTCCTCACAAATGTGTCACCTGACATGTCACGTTTTACCGTACCTTCAGTTGATGCTTTCAGTGTTGCTCTGCTGTACCCCATACCTTTGCATCTTCGCCCAACCAAAGACGTCATACATTAAACCAGAAAGTCTTTACAACCTATTTCATTTTTACAGCTTTTTGTTGTTTTATGTTTTACAAAGAATCAGCTACGTTTTAGGTTGTATATATTTACACTGTATTTTTACTGTACATACTTTAAAAAAAAAAGATTTCCCTTCACCGTGGTAAGCAAAGACACATTTTATTTTACATCGTACAATACTTACTTTTCTGAAGCTGCTTCTTTGCTGCTAATATTATCAAGCTTTTGCTGCTGATTAGCAGATACCACGTCTTCCGATTTGGTGCACAAACCCATGTAGCCGGTTCCCAGGGATCTGCTCCAGGCTGACGGCTGAAGCAATTGTCTGTACCGCCCGGCGTGGTGGTACTTGAATTTAGACACCACTTTGAGATCGGGGCAGGCAGTACTAAAGCAGTAGGAGACTGCTAACGTTTTATTTTTACCAATACCCGGCAAAGGACGATTTAAACTGGACTGAAACAATTCCTTTAACACTACGAAAGACCTGAATTGTAGCATGTTTTAATCTCGTAGCGGTAGTTACTTTAAATGTAATTCTAAAACGAAGACAAATAAGAAACTGCCACAACAGTCGCCCTGTTCCAGTTTCTGTGAAATGACTCATTCGCAACATCTCGATCCACTCACAATCCTTGGACTGCACGCCCATTGAAATCCTATTGGTAGTCTTATTTGAGGGTTCTCACATTTCTGTGTTCTGATTAGGGCGGTGATATATCGATCAAATTCATATCTGCATCACTTCCTACACAGACGATTTGCCAGCTGGGTTTTCCAGACGGTGGATAAGAGCGGTAGAAGCATCTGCTACCACGTGTGCACTGTATTACAGATATACAAAATGCATAGTGCTTTATTCATAACACGTATCATTTTTAACATTTCATATTGGTTTGGTTTAGTGTAAACCTTTTGATTCCTATACCTTGCATGGACTGTAGGGACAGGGAGATAAAACAAAAAAAAATGAAATAAAAAAGCAAGACGGGGTTCTAGTTTAAACATAAAATCTTATCCAAGCAACATGGAATGTAATGTTTTGTAGAGTAGATTAAAATTCAACGATTCATCCGCTGTAACTGCTGTCGTTTCTGTAAAATGTCTAATACTCTACCACACCGTAATTGATTCTTTGTCACCCTTTCCCATTGTGTAGCTGTATTTTAAAATGCACGTAGGGAAGTTTCCAAAGAAAATCGGTTGGGTTTTGTTGCCTTTTAAATTGACGCAGTGTAAGAAACTAAATCGTCTATTGACACATTTTTATTTTTTTCCATGTGTATCTTGTCCTGTAGGCCCACTTTTGCTATTTACTCATTTTAAGCCATTTCTTCCTACTGTGTATCCATTTTGAAATGTGAGTGGCATCTTATGAGTTATGATACAAATTAAAAGATGATGTTGTTTAAAAATGGTGCTCGGGTTACAAATGGATGCTAAGTATAAAGGCGTCGGACAAATAAATAAATAAATAAATAAATAAATACAATAAGTAGGAAAAATTCACAAGCAGGCCTACACAGGATTTGTTATACATGGAAACAATAGGAATGTGGCAATTGACGAGTTAATTTATACAAATACACCCTATGGTTATTCCATTTATGGTCAAACAACTTCCATAGTAAAACATTTCATTTTTGGCTGTCGTTGAAAACATTCCCGTTTTACAGACCTGTGTGTTTTCTGAAGTAGAAGCCGGGTGCAGGTGTTCCTGGTTGTGTCAGAGTAATATTGTTTTTTTTGTGCCTTCAACTAAAGATACCCTTGTCATGATAAAGCAGATCACAGAATTCTAGTGGAGAATGTAAAGTAATAAATAGAAACCAATTCATTTTAGTTTACTGTGAAATGGCAATTATGGGACACTGCAGCTTTAATAATCCACAGGGAGTGAGCTTTGAGGCTAGTAAACTAAAACAGGCGTATTGATTTATCATGATGACTCACTAATGAGGTGAAACATAGTGGGTTGTTGCAGATTGAAATGAATATTGATGTTCTTTGTTGGGAGTCTAAATGAATGACGTGCACAGTACCACCACATTGGTTGAACCTGTTGTGTTAACAGTTACTAGCAATTGCTAATCAATCTAATATCATACCTTATGTCATTAATATGGCATGGATAAATATTTTCTAATACTGTTTGGGGCAGATTTACCATCATAATACTAATATGTTTTGATCCTACATTTTAGCTTAATTCATTCCTGTTTGAGACAAAAGAGATCAACGAACATTCTGCAGCATGCTGAAATCATCAACTTCAGTTGAATTGCTATGATGGGGCTACAGTGGGAATAGGAATAAGCACTCTCTGGCATTAATAAATACATCTCCATTATAAACAATGCAGCTTATCTTTAGCTGCTTTAACCTAAGACAGTCAAACATCACTTTGTTGGTGAGTTTACCAGATCGAATTTTTACCCCCACTTGTATTTTAAGTTAGATTTGTGTGTATTATGAAGTTGACAATCCTGGCACACCACAATATCATAACACTTTATTTTTTTAGCTCAGTGTGCATTGTAACATAGCTATCAAATCATATCACCTGAAAGCAAGTTTTGGGAATTAACATACAGAGAAAGAATACACGTAAAAGAATAACCACTTCATTATGTTTTCTCAAAGTGATTTATTAATATTAATTGAAGAATCACATTGTTTTTTGGTTTTGTTTTGTCTTTACAAATAATTAAAATAGCTTGCTCCTTCTCGGGCTGCTCCAGAGGGCTCCAGAGCAGTGGGTTGCCCCCTTGTACCCTGCCTCCTCTCCCAGAGTCCTGCACTGAGGTACAGAAGAAAGAAGAAAATAAACAGAAGAAAGTAAACAGAACACATTTTAGGGTGTTTTTCTATAAAGTAACGGCAGGCCTCATCATTTATTCGAATTCAGAATGTGGCCTCCTTGTACTCTACACTTAAAAACAAAATTTGCTTCACTAGGCCTCTGTAAATCTTAAACAATACGCTGAGTCTGAAAAACCTTCGGGAACTTAACAAAAAAAAAAAAAAACATGTTTTACAAATAAATCTACATTTAACTTCTTACTAATACACTGTCTTGACAGCTGATTTTGAAAATTGTCGCCACATGACCAAAACATAGGAATATGTTTTGACAAACAACGCATTTCTAAAGAACATTACAGACCTTTTTTTCAAGTTCAGTATCACAAATATTAAGTGTTAGAATAAGTGTTAGCAATAGAATAAAACAGCCAGATGTTCATGATGTTTTTAAGTCTCAAACAGCTGTATTAAGTGTAAGATAGTGTAGTCCTGTGTGAAGAGGACTACATCTCCCAGAAGGGAACAACTTGTTAATTGTTTTATTAGTAATTATCCCCTGCACCTGGCTATCATTGTAAATTAGAGCCAGGTGCAGGGTATTTAAGAAAAGCAGTCAGGCTGTTTGGGGCTGCTGTGTGATGAGCCAAAAGAAAAAGGTAGCGTAGATCCTTTATAACATTGTGTTTGTTGTGTTTCGTTTGGCAACAGGTAAACAGCTTAGCTGTCCTGTTTATTTTAGTTTCCTGGTTTGTGTTAAGTTAGTGCTCAAAAAGAGCTAGGTGTTTATTTTGGTTTTGTTTTGTTTTGTTTGGTTTGTGTTTATTAAAAAAAATAGCACAAAGCGCTTTAAACCTCAATCTCCTGTATCCTGGGTCTATTTTTAAAGGGGCAAAGAACCCAAGTGGGTGCGAGTCTTTTACATAATGTTAATGAAGGAATCGCATTGTCTTTATAAATAATTAAGAGGGTTTTCCTTCTTGGGCTGCTCCATCACGTTGCATAGCTGTAAGTCATCCTGTGTGACAGGTTAGCCGAGCAGTGATGACGTTCGCAGACCAGAAGGTTGACAGAGAAACACACAGAGATTGGTTCTGGGCACAGAGGGTGTGACCTGCTGTGGCTTCTCTTTCCCAGACCTCAGTTCGGCACCCACTCCTCCTCCTGCTCCTTACATTTTACAGACAGCTGGTTCTTTACTATTTTCTCCTCATTCTCACTTTTCTTGTCTTTTTCTTTCTTTATCTCCTCTTCCATCTCCAGATCCTCCATCTTCACATCTTCTAGTATTAGTTTCTCCTCTGGCCTCTTCCTGGGTTCTATCCTTCCATTTCCTTGTGTTATCTTTTCTTTCATCCATCACTCCTTTTTTTCTTTTCTTTCTTCTCTATCTCCTTGGTTCTTCTCCCCGTCTTTGTTGCTCACTGTGAGTCCACTTTCTCTGCCTCTTTTCCTCTTCCTCTCTCTCGACTCTCTAGTACCTTCCTCTCCTGCTGTTCCTTTCTATCCACAGCACATACAACAGTTAGCCATTATTATTAAACAGACTATAGCAGCGCTCTTGTCTTCAATACTGCAAGAGATCTGTTGAAAATCATAGCAGTTAATTTATTTTTACGGCCTGCTCCTCTTTATTACATCAGCAGCTTTGTGATATGTAAAAGGAGAAACTGATGACATCAACAGTGGACTGATGGCATAATGCAAGATACTGCATCACTGATGATGTCACTGGTAGATGTTGGTTGTATTGCAGTGTATTTGAGATTTGCCATAAATATCCTTATTGCTAATGTGTGTACACCACTCCTCATCCCAAACAGTTAATACAAATTCAACAAACTGCGTATTTGTTTTAATAAATTTACACTCATTGGTTCTTATTACAATTATTAAAATATTGTTTCATTTTTTTTCAGTTTTAGTTGCCTGCCTTGACAGGCAAAAAGACAGTGGTGCGCTTCTAAAAAAATGTATTTTTCATTTTTCTTGATCTGGATTTCTTAATTCCCAGAGTTTGCTTATGGTTAGCATACCTCACTCAATGGAGTGTGCTTTTGAAAAAGGTGGTTGTATATCAAGTGCAGCCTTGGTTTAGTTCTCTTGCTGCATGTATGAGAGCTGTAGTTTTGTGCTACTCCCTCCAAGCCTTGCACACAGTCACGTGTAGTCAGCGCCAGCACAGTACTCACTGACCAAGCCCAATTCCAGATTCTTTCAGCATGAGTCACTTCAAGTTTTTTTCCTGTGGAGATGCAAGCAAATTCCATATGAAAGATTAGAAAAAGTCAACAAAACAATGGAATACTTGTGGTGGAGCATTTTTGGAATCCCAAAACATCCATATAAGCATTAAATGAAGGCATGGAACATTTCCTCTGATGAGGCAATGTTCCATGCCTCATCACAGCCGGTGACCGCAGGCGATGCAGAGCTGGAAGGGGAGCCCCTGACCAAGACGGCGGTAGTGGGAGCTCCACTTCTCCCTCGTGCTGCGTAGCTGGTGGCTCCCTTTTCTGGGGCTCCCTTTTCCGAGGCATCCCCGGGGGGCGGTGACGTGCAGGCATGCCTGGGAGGTGCGGGATAGGCAACCTCAGGCAACGGCAGCAGCGGACCCTCGGGAAGCGACGGTAGGAGGGGAGCCCCCAGCCAAGCAAGAGGCAGCGGGAATTCCACTTCTCCCCCTAGTGAAGGAGGAGGGAGCTGTAGGTAGTCTCCCAGTGGCAGTGGAGGCGGAAGCTGTAGGTAGTCTTCTTCTGGTTGTGAAGGTGGGAGCTGCAGGCAATCTCCCTCCAGCTATAGGAAGGTGCAGGTAGGCGTGGCTCCTCCTGCCCGGAAGTGGACCTGTTGGGGCAGTCCCATCTCGGCAGCCAAGTAATTAATTACTATGGTTACCATATCTGAGACGGACGCTGGGTGGTGTTGTCGCTCCCAGTGCTCCCACTGCTCCCCATCTCGGGCCCACAACCGGTCGACTGTCATCCCTGTTCCAGTTGAACATCTCTTCTGTCTCCTCCCTCAGAGCAGCTAGGTGCTTGGGCTGTTGCAGAGCTTGCTGCTGCTGCCTCCTGCGGCTGCTCTTTCTCATTTTCTTTTTTTCAAAAATTCCAAAACAACTACTGCAGTGAACCAGTATTTGTAAAACTTGAGATGCAGCCTTAAGCAAAGAACTGGGACATGTGACTCAAGATGGTATTCAGTATCTGCCACAAAAAACTGGAATATACTTTTCCATTATATAGCTTTGTAAGGATCATTGACTAAAGTAAACACATAGTGAAAGCATGGTACGCAGAGGTACGGTGAATGATACGGTTAAATAACATGGCAAACCATGGTAAAATATGCTAAATACATAGTATTCCCATGTGGAAAGCATGAGAAAACTACAAAACGAAGGTGTAAAAGATAGACATATCCCTTAAAGTTATCACAACAGTTACATTTAATATAAATATAGGGTATATATCTTAAGCAATACATCCCTGTTTAATATTTTAAATTCATATGATATTTTTGTACTCTTTGTGAGTTCTCTGTAACAAAAGCATTCATTTGGCTAAATAGGTTTTGCATATTCCATCTCTGCTGCATGAATAATTTAGGCATCCACTTTGAATGAAGCTTAGTTAAAAAAAAAAAAAAAATCTGAAAATGCCTTTTGAATCAGACAGTTAAAAAGTAAAGCACCTGCTGGTGCTGTTTGGAACTGCAACCACTGTCAATACTTTTAATTTAGGAAATTCTGAAAATTCTTGGGTTACAACACCCTCTGCTGGCCTACTCTTGAACACCAACATGATATATTCCAAATTTTGGAAAAATAACTGAGAACCCATTCAGTGTAATGGCTTCCCTTTCCTAGCAGAATGAATGACATAGCCAGTTCACATGACTGTCTGAAACAAGGAAAGCAAAGACACAGGTGGCAGGCAATTACTGTAATGCCAAAAACACTAAAACTTAAAAGAAATGTAAAAATCAAGCAGACAATATAATACTGATAAAGGCACTAGCTGAAACATTTCTTTTTGATTTTCTCATCAATGGCATTTGATCTTCATACCCTTTGACTCTTTTTAACCCAACATGTTTTGCCTGTATGTGCTGCTCTTTCACCAACACACCCTGCTGCTTTATCACGTTATTCCAAAACACTGGGCCACATTTTCTGTGTTTACTCTGGTCTCTAATTAATTTATATTTTGGTAAGAAAAAAAGAGGAAAAATACCTGTTAGTATTACAAAACTAGAACCAGATAACTACATTTTATACATCAAGTTCTCTTCTGAAAAAAGGGGGGAGGGGGTATAACATAACAGTTTAAAAATAATGAAATGCTTGATAATGTTATTGTCTCGTCTTGTCACTGCAGAGTTTACAGTATATTTGGCACATGCGTTTAAAATACGTACGCTTTGAAGTATATTTAGCCCATCTGCCTGATGACTCATCAAGTGCCCTTTGCTAGGCTTCCTAGCTCTGTAAAACCTAATAACAACAGTTATAATGAAATGCAAAAATTGATCCACCCATGGCTTCGAGCAGTCAATCACTAACAAATTATACTATGTAGACAAACATTCAGCTTGTGTGATTAACAGCATTCTGGAAACATGTAAAATCAATTTTCCGGATTAAAATGTCCTTTTAAAATGTACTGTGGTGGAACATGGTAAAAGCATAGCAGTAAAGCAAATAAAAGCATTTGAAAGCATGATGGGCTAGATTCTCAAAACTATTTACCACAAATTGTAGTAATCTCAGTATTTTTCTCAAAGGAGAAAAAAACCTAACTGGTTTCTGGTTCAGTAACTGTATGGGCTGGATTTTCCTTTAAATAATGACAATTTGAAGTAGGAGCCCAGATATCTGTATGTGTGTATGTCACATTTTACATGGTTAGGGTATATATGAAGGAATCTGTACAGTACATGCATGTGTCTGTATGCCACACTCACCTATCTACAAATTCTTGATACTGATAGCTCTCATTTTGCATTTATGGTGGACATGTTAATACTGTATAATGCACATGTTCATATTATTTCCTCCCACTATGTCTAATATTTATTTTGTCATGCTCCCAATTTTGTATTTATCATCTATGGTCAGTCTTGTTATTTTTGGTCACTTCCCACGTCTCTGTCTCCACCCCCCCATACATACACGCATATTTGGCCAGACACCAGAATTGTGAGTTTGTACAGGTAGCTCCCATGTTATTGCAATTTGAACCCTCAGAAAGGAACAGAACTAATTTAAAATTAGCATTTAACTGAGCATGGAACTAAGTGTTGAAGTTAAGATCTGGGCCCTTCTTCAGCTGGGGGTGATGATAACATTGTTCTGTGCAGAGTGATTTGTGGGGAGTGGAGTGGGTGGACAGCTGCATTCTCACACTTTTGAGAAGCCCAGAGATTTTCTTCCTGTAATCTGTTATCTTGAAATGTAAGATGGCATTAAGACTGTAGAGAGGCAGTCAGGATGGGTTCAGTGTGCAGGCCCATTTGAGTGGTGATTTATGTTTGTGGCTCGCTTTACTGCGTGATGTGTCTGCATTCTGGGCTTACTTTGGAGACACAGCTGCACAGCTGTAGCATGGTAGAAATGACATGCACGAGGTTAGAGAAGGATAACCAAACCACTGAAATCCATGTGCTTACCTCAATTTCACATTTATTTAGATTTAGAAAATGTAGCATCTACTAATGAGACCATAGAGGCCAGGGCTTAGAAGTGAAACACACTGGGTTCCCGGGTGGCTCATCTGATAAAGGCACAGCAGCATGGTCTGCAGGATTAGTCATATAGTCAGGGGAGCGCAAACAGACACCTGCAGGACTGACCTTTCTCTTCCTGAGACCGGTAGCTCACTGACATCTGCTCTTGAATTCCTGAGCAGAAAAGAGGAAATCGGCTTAGTCGTGGGATCGGAGGACGCCCACTGAACCTTTAGTTCTCCTGAGCTGTGTGGGGAGTTGCTGCAGTGAGGGAACATAATTGGGCACTTTAAATTTAAAAAAAAAAAAAAACTAAAAGGAAATGAAGCACATGAAGTAAGGTACAGGATAGCAGCAATTTAACTTCTTAAACGATTATGTTGTAATCAGAAAATCTGAATATTAAAGTAAAAAATATATATATAAAAACAAGCAAATAACTTAGTGATAATTCTAATGAATGCCATCAAAAGAGAAGTGCCTGCATTTTAAAATTAGGTTGTTGCCCAAGACTGGGTTACTGAATATTCACTCCACGTGTTTCTAAATAAACTGCAGCACACAATTGTAAAGCACAGGGGTGTAAAGCATTGTATAACCCCAGAACGCATTATGGATGCACGGGAAATGCAAAAATGGTAAACTTTTCTAAAGCTGCTGTAGGAGAATAACTTTTTAAAATACTGAGAGGTATAATTTAAACGAGTGGTTCTCAAACTTTTTTGTTCCAGGACCACCTGATTTTTTAGTCTAGGCGGACTACACAATAACAGTATTGGTGACTGAAAAATAAGCACATAAAGAATCACTATAATACTAAGAATAACCGTAGACTTACCTTTCTTTATTTCAATGCGATAGGTGGGCCTGTTTCTGTGAGCAAAGTTATTTTAAAATTGGAGTTTTAAAGAACGGTTCTAGTTTACTTTTCATTAACACGAATTTACCGAGAGGGGAAAAAACACAGTATTTAATTTTTAAATTGATAATTACAGCAGGAATTGATTTATTTGAATTAGTATCTGTGGTTACAATGCACCCATGAGGTAATTTACCAGCAGTCAAAGCCGAATGTCCAGCTATAATATTTATTTATAAAATGGAATGTTTGGATGGTGCACGCTGATTGGCTGTTTAGGATTTTTTACCATGCAAAATAGTACAGCGCACGGCAGAATTAATTTTTGCCGAAGCACAGTTCGGTTAATTATCAATACACAACATATAAAACTCGCAATAAATATACGCGTTGTTTTAAAAAATGAGTGACATTCCTTTCGTCACATTTGATCTTTTCGGAGGCATGACAGTGTACAAATGCATCGAATTACAAGCAAAACCGCTGTTGGAAAAAAATTTAAAAGAGACACAAAGATTCAACAAGTCAACAATTCAATGAAATGGAAGAAAACAAAAATGGGCAGCTGGTGTTTTTATTGATTTGGTGAAACGGTAAAGAAATGGTAATCGACATAAACACAGTTTGTCTTGAAACGGTATGTTACGATAATTATATGCTTCAGTGCGTAATTCGGCTGGTCAAAAGTGTTCAGTTTTGTTATGTTACAAGCCTCCGTGCTGGTCTCAATTGCTCTGAACAGTGCTGACATAAACCGCAATGAGTGTTAGTGACCAACCATTTAAAAATGCCAATAACGTATTTTTCTGTTACGCTTCTCCAGGTCAGCGGCGTGGATAGTGAACTTTGTCTTTGCCTCCTTCTCTTTATCAATAAAAATACATTATTGGCATTTTAAAATTCTTGGTCATTAACAAGGCTAACACTGCAGGTTATGTCAGCTTTGTTTATGGAGCGATTCAGACCAGCACGGTGGCTTCATTCGTTTTAATTAATTACAATAAATGGAAACGTTGAAAAACTCCAGTTTAATGTTTTCAACAAATATACTGCTTCGCTTCGTGCATCCAACCCAACTACAACCGTATGTTAATGCAACACAACGCACGCCCTGTTGTGTGCTACTTTACAAGCTGCACGTGAGCGCAATACACGAAAACTCCCCAATAATGAATACATTTTAGACACTCCAAAACTATATGACGGAGTTTTTTTTACTTGAAGATATTCTCCATGTATGCATTGTCTTCCTGCATCTGTATCTTAATTATTAAGGTATCAAATTTTGGGTTTGCAATGGGATCTATAAACTATGCTGCTGCTTCCTTTCTGTAATTATGTAACTTTTTCAGGGACCACTTGAAATGAGCCGGAGGACCACCAGTGGACCACAGATTGAGAACCACTGATTTCAACAGTACAGTGCTGGTTATTACAAGTGAACATTTGTATATATATATATATATATATATATATATATATATATATATATATATATATATATATATATATATATATATATATATATATATTAATTTACATAAATAATTAAAACTTTGGAACACATTTCACATTTTCTTGCATACTAAAATGAAAGCCCCCTGAGATTATATAACACAATATGTACAATACAAATACAGAAGAGGTATATGACTCAAACACAACCATTATAAGCAGTCTTGGTCTAATGCAACAGCAGGTAGGACAATGCATGCTCTTTGGGAATCTGTATCACACAAATCTAGAATGCTTTTCATCTACTAGTATGGGGAAAATATTAAACTTTAAAAATACTACTGCAGTCCTGGTCCAACCCTGTTCTAAACAATTTAGTTAAACCTCGATCCAGACCCTAAAATACTTCATTTAATTTGTTGTGTGCTTTGTTATCACTGTCTTGCCCAGCAGAATGTTTTTTTTTTAATGTTTCATAGTAAAATTGGTCTAATTAGATAGCAATTGGTTGAAACTCCTTTTCTGCATTGTACATGGGGAATATACTGTACAGTACATAATCGCGTAATGCTGTAATTGGGAGTGCTTAGGCACAGTTGGAGCAGATTTGTTTTTCTCCTGAAAAAACTTAATTAAAAGCACACAAACCAAAAAAGAGCTTTCAAATGGCAAATAAATGGTAAGCATACCCAATATGTCTTAGGAAACAATGCAGAATTTCAATAAGGCATGCATTTTATTAGACAGATTATCAGCACTTCATACATAATTATTTCCAGGAGGCAAGGTAAGGAGCACGTGAGAAACTTTGTTGACAGGTTAAATCAATTGTGACTGTAGTTTATCAAACAAACACTTTTTGCTACAACAGTTCCTTTTTCAATGTTTTCTTTCAAAATGTGTACTTTAACAGCTTTCAGACAGTTGAAGCACTCCGTCCTAAAAGGCGTATTTTTGTTGTAATTTCCAGAGCAAGCCCTTTGTTGCCGTACTTTATGAAGATAAACCCCTTACATTTTGACAGGGCTTACATACTGTAAGAGCACACAGGACGTTCCACAGCAAAGTCAGTGTGATGCCGAGAAACAAATTCATTTGGACTTTATGCACAATGACATTTTTTCCTTTCACATTGTACAGCAGAAAGCTTTGATAAATGGGGGCCAAGTTGTGTTCTGAAATAGATATGAAGCTTTTCCACAAGAGGTAAGCAGTAAAAATCCCCTATGGGACCTGCAGCATCAGCAAACTCGGAGCCTAATGAGCACATTGCTGGAACACAGCATCATTGCACCAGTTTGCAGTCGGTAAAAAGCATTTAATATTTAAAAAAATAAACATTTGGTGGAGTTCTTTATCCCACAGTGTGTATATAAAAAAAAGCATTGCTGCCTACATGCATTCACGCTGCTTTATTCAGCACTGCATACACTGTCCATTTCTAACGTCTCAGTGCAACAATAAGGTTCCTGTCACTCTCCCACCAGTGAGCTGCAACCTACAAAATGCGCAAGTGCTGTGACCTATCTCTCAGTCCTGAAGACAGTCATCTTCGAATGGGACCCGTACATGTGGGTGTTCACTGTGGTACTTTTTCAGGCGGTTTAGCACAAAGCAGTAGAGAGCCCTTTTTCTTTTGTGATTGCGTATGGATGAGTCATTAATCAGTTTCAGAATGTGTAAATATGATGCACATGCTAACGAACAGCGACGCAGGAGGCCAGCCCACAGTCGGTTTGCTTCGTTCAGCTAAATTTGTCGTGTGAGAATAATCCAAGGTACCTGTGCATCGTAATGAGAAATTTGCCAAAACTTTTGATATACCGTCAAATTTTTAATCTTTACAAGACAAAAACAAAAGTTTGTGTGCTGGCTGATCTCCCTGTCTACCCGTCAGTGGTTGTTAAGTTACCTTTTTTTTATTGAGGTGATGAACCAGGATGCTGCTCTGTCTTTAAATGCATTTTTTCAAATAAATAAAGTATTGAGTTTACAGTTGTAAATTAGGTCAGATATTTACAGGTGTTTCTGCATTGCAAAAGATTTGGTGAATGTTTTGAGACTTGACTTGCTTTAGAATTTCACAGCAGCCCTGTAGCCACATGAAAGTGTAGAAAAAGATATTCAGTATGCAGTAAATACCGTGAAAGCATGGTAAAGCCATCCAGCCTGGACCGTTTACTTGCTGTGATCTTAGGTACATATTGAAGGAAGCAGCATTCTGCACCAACTGCAACCTAGAATCTGCTACCTGGAGCCTGGCAACACATCATTGTAGTAATCAGGCATGACTAGGCCTACATCTTATCTGAGTTCACGTGCCTTTAGTTTTGCCGCATCCACATTGTGATATCAGGAAGACCGGGAATATCTTACAGACACCCTGCTGCACAGTAACACTATTGTTAAGCACAGAAATGAAAACCTTCTCCATGCCAACATTAATGGAATGCAGAGGCAACATGTGGACAATAGCATATCCCCCACTTAGAGGCCTGGGCAGTGCAGAATGCCCTTGCAGCAGACACTGTCGACCTCTGGGACTTGTTCAAATCCAGCCACATTGCTCTGCATCACAAAACCGCCTAAACAGATAACACTGAAATACAAAATAGCAAAAACATAAAGCTATAGAGTATGTAGGACTGTTGCTGCACATAAAGTCTAGTGATGCTTCAGTGCGTGACATGCGACTAAATATTGATCATTTTGATCAAAATAAATTAAAGGTGCTGTCTGCTGGAGGCAGTACTAGATAGACCAGTGTTGTCCCTCCAGGGGATCAATACAATAAGGATCCTGTAGTTAACAGTGTGACACACTGGGACCCAGGAGGGAAACAATGAACACGGAGACAGAAATAGAAACCATGCGCAGATCAATAGCCACTCCAACATGAGCTGTCATTGCTGTGGCTTGCAAACCAGAGTGGAACATGCAGGTCACAGCGGAAATGGGGAGCCACTAACACTATCTAAGACCTTAGTCAGAAATAGGCCTAGTTACATCAGTGTCAAAGATGTTTTTTTTTCTTTCTTTGTTACCAGTCATAACAATTTAAAAAATGAATAGACACCCACTTATTTTTAAATAAACATTTCATTGGGTCATTAATCAGCTTTGGGATTAAAAGCAATGTCATTTTACTGCCCACTAGTCCTACTGTCTTCTCAGAAAATCTCAAGTGAATGTCATGCTGTTTTTCACTTCTGTCTAAATGAAATCTCAATCTCTATTGCAACACCAGTGGTTAAGAGGGGCTTTCATTTGTGATGTTTAAATGGGAAACTGGACATTTCCTACAGAGACCGGTGTAGGGGTGGTGTGACAGGGTGCTCCTGTCAGACGTGTGTGGGTAGCCGCTGCTTAGGCAATACAGAGAGACATGGGAGGTGGAGTTGAAACGCCAGCACAGGCGGGCAAGATTTATTCACACAAAACAAAGTAAATAAACAGGTCATGTGATGCTACCAACGATGGTAAGGCACAGAGGACACATACAGTAAACTGTACAAAAGGCAAAATAAAATACAGTACAAATAAAAGGTGTCACACAGGGCGAGCGCTAGCCTTATAAACGAGGCGTCCCGCTCCAGGAACCTGCTCCACTACATAACCCTCGCTATACATTACTTGGGATCACTATCCCCTAAGCTAACCTACCTATGAGCCGGTATCCATACGACAACTCCTGCTGCTTCATAGGGTCTTGGCAGGGCATTGCCAGGGCCGGATTAACGCAGGGGTTTTAGGGGCTGCAGCCCAGGGCCTCAGATTTTGAGGGGCCCCAAAAAATATATATAATTTATAATACAATATCTAAAAAATGAATAAGTAGCGTGTGACTGTATGGATCGGAACAACAGGTCTATTTTACCAAGCCGTATTGCGTTGGAGAAGCAGGGACTGCCAAGTCACGTGCCACTTTTATCAGGTGTGCTGCGGCAGAGCAGAACCTGTAAATGTCTGGCAAAGCAGCACCTAGGAAGTATGAGAGCGACGCTGAAAAGCAGAAACACAAGTACAGTCGCGAGGAAGGTATGTTAAAAAAACAAAACACCAACGCTGACAAGCTATTTTAATACAATACCAACAAATGTATGTGAAGGTACCAGTACTTCAGAAAATACATTGGAGAGAAATCAACAGGAGGAAACGACCTTGGCTTATAGGGATTACAGTGGTGCAATCTCCATAGAAAATAAGTCTCACATTTTTCTTACTCTATTTTGGTAGTAATTTCAGGTTGTGTGTGTTTCCATGTAGTTTTCTTTTAGACTGAGCAATTCTCGTTCCAAATGCAAATAAACTAATTCATATTAAAATATAAGAGGCTATGTTTGTGCCTTGCGCGACTTACTGATATCGTACAGCTTTCTTAAACTGGGTTTCCACGAAGTTTTTAGGTTGTCTTAAACACAGCCTGCCTCATTTGGTCTCCAAAAAAACAAAACAAAACAAAAAAACAAAAAAATACGTCATTTCTGTGTGTGCAGCTCTGTGACACATACAATAATAATAATAACAACATTACATAAGAAAGCGCTGTGTACTATCCTTGTATTATTTGCTAAACATTTTCAGGCTTCATATATATATATATATATATATATATATATATATATATATATATATATATATATTTACTAAAAACCTATTATACACGTATATATTCGTAAGAGATAAGGACAACACATTTCCAGATAACTTGCTTTACCGACAAAAGAGTCTGCAGTTTGCACTTCCCATTTTGTATTTGAAACTGCCAGTAACTAACGCTGTGGCCAATGCTCACTTTCAAAACTGGCGCTACTTCAAACATCGAATCAGGTCAAATATGGATCAGCTAAGACTGAATAATCTGACATTAATGTTAATCGAGTGTGGTGGTAGTAAAACTGTAAAGGGAAGCAAATGAATATGCAAAGAGGGGCCCTATTAAATTTAATCTGGCCCTGTGCATTGCCTTCACAAGCAGCGCTTGCAGTTTCAGGGTTGCGTATCTGTAGTTCCTGCAGAGCGGACTCTCTCTCCCCTCATGTGTGCGCAGCGACTCCCTCTGAGGCATGGCGTTGCAATCGCCCCAAGCCATGTCCACAGGATGTTTTTAAACTGACGGACACTCGGTCAAGACCCGCCCACGTGCTGATCGAGGACCGGCACAGCCAATCATCCACTGTCCCTCCTCTCAACCGAACCCAAGAGGCAGGCAAAGTCTCAAAGAGAGCCTGTCTGTAAACAATCCGTTAATCAAACAAATAAACTAAATGCACACGCAGTAAACCCATTTCCCCATATAAATTACACCAATTTCCACATGTGCAGGGCAATAGCCCGGCTACAGGTGGACAGTGAAATGTGGTTGCAGTTTGAATAATTAGTACGAATAAAAAATGATTAACTAAATAAATACATTTGCAAAGGGGCTGCCACAGTATAGCTGGGTGGTAAACTCGCATACTGCAGATAGTCCATAATCCCATGTTAACTGGTCTGTGGCGTCATCACCAGAGGAAAAACCAAAAAAACAAAAAAAAACCTTCCATATTTTCTTTGAAACATTATCAGAACAATACATAGGGAATTCCCAGGCTCAACGGCTTTGGCTCAGTACTGCCTAAAAATGAGTCCTAAGTATCTGGAAATACCCTCTGTATCACATATCATAGCTTAATTTAAGGATGTAGAAGGGTGTGCATTAGGCTACAATTTGTACATTATATATATATCTTAAATCTTGCAGAATTTATGAAGGAGGATCTGGAATTGGAGGCTGCAGTTCTCCGTTTCAAACAGCTGAAGAGAGTGGGTTGTCCTATGAACATTTTTACATTACTAAAACCACATCATATGTTCTTCAAAAGCTGAATTGTTTGTTACCGTTGATACCACAAAGCAAGTCCATCTGATACGCTGAGATGTGCAGACCTGCCTGCTCAGTGACTTGTTGGAAATACCCAGAATCAGTCAACTTGTTAATTTACAATAAATACAAAAAACACACTTATCTCTCACCACTAGGAAACAATGTATTTGTGCTACCATTTCCGTCACAAAGAATTTTTACTGCATCAAGTAAACTGGTTAATAGCATAATAATGTAGGCTTATTCAAATAGACAGAAATGGTCAACCAAGAATAGGGAAGTGATCAGGCTTGAAGAAGGGGAAGAAAAACTGTCTACCTAATAACAGCCCCCTTTAAAGAGTATTTGTATGCTGCTGTTTAGCCTTTATAATCCTTCCTCAGTAATGTATTTTCCTTAATGATTAGGCTAATAAGTCATTTATTAATTGCTGTCACAATATTAACTGCTCTTAATTCTGCATAAACTCACTACATCCACCTGCTCTAGTTGCTATTAAAGAAATTGTCTTTTGTTTCTAAGCATCTCCTTTGGATTATAAATCTGTTGGGGAATGTGTACGATAAACATGCTTTCTGGCTTAGCCTTGGCAGTTTCAAATAGAGGTTTGACACATCATTCCAAGCCTGGTTCTTTAAAAATGTACTGTAGTATTTAATTAAGAAATGAATAATAATAATAATAATAATAATAATAATAATAATAATAATAATAATAATAATTAATAGCACACTATAAGCTGCCTTAAAAAGGCTAGCATCTTTCTTGTTTGAAGGCAAACTTTCAGATTTTAATGAGAAATGCCACTGGAATGGTTTTTGTGGAATGAGACCCTGCATTGTCTTAAAATCATATAGAATACACTCCTGTTATACTTACTGGCTGTCACAGTCACACATCAACCCACCACCTGCTTCCACCTTGCTGCAGGCAAATCCAAGGGGAGGGGCCCTATGGTCTGACCACATTTCCAGTCTGCTAGCATAAGAGTAATCCTATAAAGAGGCTATTCTTTCAGTTTATCGGTGGGTGTCTCATTTCTAAACTGAGAATGCTGTAGGCCTGTGTGTAATGGTGAACAAGGGAAAGTTTCCCAGTAGCGTTGTTAGTTTTCAAAACACTTACATACCTGTGTATATTTTAATTGTTAGATAAGTAAACAAAATTTAAAAAAAAGACACACAGTCCAAATTAAAAAAAATATAGTTTAATGTTTATGTGCTGTATAACAAATTAAATATATTAGTGTTTACAAAACAACTAGTGCATACTACACAGACACAAACATCATTTAATTTACCACTGCAAAAGTGATAAGAACAGAATACAACTACAAACCATCAACACTGTCTTATCCTATAGATAAAGATGCATGTTTTTCCTCTCTACTTACATGGAACACCTGCTAATGAACACATTTAAAAAAGCAGTTACTTAACAGGAAAAAGGACACCCTCTAATGCACAATACTAAAACAATAGCAGAAGTACACTTTTGAGGAAACAGTTGCTGACAATTAAGACATTATAGCATTATACTCTACAAAATCCAATGGCAGTTGCATATACTGTATAGTGCTATGGTGCACAGATGTCTTTATCACACACACATCCATAATCCGTTTGGCACTGCAGAGGACAGGAGTCCATGCAGTGTCTTTCACAATACTTTCAAAACACTTTTTTTTTTTTTTTTAGTATTCCACTGACTTTTACACCCTGCGTTGAAAGTTGTATAGCGAATGGTATGGAGTGTGGTTTTAAGTGCAAGAGATTATTCAGTGCTGTTGATTATCACACCAGTAAATGGCAAGCACTCAAGAAAAAACACAATGACATATTCCAAAAACCGAAGAGTTGCATTAAATAAAACAAGTAAGAGGTATCGGTCTAAAACCCGAACGAGAAACAAAAACATAACATAAAACCCACAGGGACCCAATGCTCTGAATATGCAAATGTTTCTAACTACTTATTACCAACAGTGAGAAATTCATTTGAAACACAGACTCTGAATATGCTCTATACTAAATCGAACAGTACACACTTTGAACCAAGCAAACATTTGTGCGTAATTTCATAGGTAATAGATCTTGAACACCATGTGAACTACAGTTTCTAGGCTATTCAACACACATCTACTACAGTGCACTGATCAGGAGACAGGAAAAGACGATCACCATTATTAAGACTATTCAGTATTGCTCTACTACAATATACATTTATTGAAACTGGTTTTGATAACATAAATATCATTGTAAGATAAATTGAGGCATGATGCTGCTATTGTTTAGTGGTCCTGGTATTAAGAAAGTCCATTTGTAAGCACAATTATATCTTTAGTACATTGTGCATGTCATCGTCATGATTCTACTTTTATATATATATATATATATATATATATATATATATATATATATATATATATATATATGTAAGTAAAATCACCTTTTCTTACCCTTTGATTAAACTCAAAAGAATACATGACACCTTAAAAAAACAAAATGCTAAAATCTTCAGCACAAACTGTAACAGAGCCCACCATTCAGTAAAGAACAAGGCTGAACTGATTTTCTTTTTTTTTTTTTATAACTTTCCTAGTAAATAAATGTACTTTATACACAGCACATTCTTAAATAACATCCTCCAGTACAATATTACTCTATCTATCCACATGTAGCAACAAGAAGTGTGACCAGCAAACATTTGTACAGCCAGTGACAGTTAGCTTCTTTGCTTCTTTGTGAGCAGACTGCCAGTTCCAGGCGCTTTGGCAAAAAAACATGTTTGAGGCAAGGTTGGTTGTTAAGGCTCTACTGTAGCTGTGCTTGTTTAGTATTTACTAATAGACACCATGTTCAGTACAAAAACTGAGGCAATGCAAGGTTATCTAGAATCTTCTGGTTCCGATTTGATGGGCTTCTTCTCAGCAAGGTTTAGGACTCTGTGGCAGAAATCTGTGAAGCTGCCATTTTCTGAGGGGGAAAAAAACAAACAAAAAAAAAACAAACAAGAAACAGGAAAACCATTAGTTTCGAAGCAGCAACAAAACAAAATAGAGGTTCATTAAATGTCGCAGCCTGACAAAACACATACACAATGTTATGACATGTTCTCGTTGCCGGTTTTGCCTATATGCTTGCAGGTTGACATTTACATTGCTTGTGGTTTTGCCCACATAAAAAGACCCCCCCCCCCCCCCCCCCCCAACTCCCTACTTTATCATATACTGCAAGGAATCTGTTTGTTCTTCAAAAAATGAAGCTGTGAAATGAAGAATTAATAATGAAAATGACGCACTGATGAGTTAAAAG
This sequence comes from Acipenser ruthenus, assembly GCF_902713425.1. Taxonomy (NCBI): domain Eukaryota; kingdom Metazoa; phylum Chordata; class Actinopteri; order Acipenseriformes; family Acipenseridae; genus Acipenser; species Acipenser ruthenus. The sequence continues at coordinate 28,450,333 of NC_081199.1, forward strand.
AGAAATCTGGAAATTGAGCGCAGTGGTATCTGTTGTATAAATTCATACTATAAAATATATTCACGATACAACAATTGTGCTCACAAGACAACTTTGGTAATGCTTTTTGAATACAAATGTATAAATATTAAATCTGTTTCTAAAATGTAAAAGCTATGTGGGGAGAAAGAAGGAGGGAATAGTTCTTCATGGCATACTAACATGTGTAGAGCAACCCACTAGCTGTCCACCCAAGTTAAAATCCATCTTAGGTCTCAACAAACAACCAAGACTTCAAAACTCATGTTAGAATGGAATTTGACTTGTTGATATTCATGTACAAACACAACAGATCAATTGTATAATGGGTGCACTCAAGAGAAATGAAAACTAGAGTGTGATTTATTCAAAGTGAAGATGCTCTAGAAAGAGTGCAAAGAAGAGCAACCAGAATTATTCCTGGTTTAAAAGACATGTCATATGCAGACAGGAAACAAGGACCAGGGGTCACAAATGGAGATTAGGTAAAGGGGCATTCAGAACAGAAAATAGGAGGCACTTTTTTACACAGAGAATTGTGGGAGTCTGGAACCAACTCCCCAGTAATGTTGTTGAAGCTGACACCCTGGAATCCTTCAAGAAGCTGCTTGATGAGATTCTGGGATCAATATGGTACTAACAACCAAACGAGCAAGATGGGCCGAATGACCTATTCGGTTTTGTAACCTTTCTTATGTTCTTATGTAAGTTAGTAACCACAATCACATTATCCATAATTGAATATGGCAGTGCAGTTAATGAGACAATGATAAGAATGTGTACAGCAAAACATGCCACGCATAAAAGGGACACAACATTTCTTACTATACATTGTAACCAGTTTCAGAGGCTTTATACAGCCATAAAAAAATAACCGATTTCAGAGACAGTATTTACCAGGAACAGTATGTACTATATTCTGAACCAATCTTCTGGCATAAATTTGAAGCAGACCTCTTTTACATATGTTTGAGTCTTCAATTATAACCAAACTATCATAGTATAAAAAACATAAAATACTTAAATAAACTCCCACACTTCCTTCCCAGTAGAAATCTCACAACCAGCACAGAATAGTCAAACACAATCTTTAAAAGGCAAAGATCAGCCCATTCCTGTCTGTACTTGCGCCTGCTAAGACACACTTTATTAAAGGTTAAGGCTGCTTTGCAGAGCTAGTTTCTTAGATATATCTTAATATGTGGAAAAAAGTGCTTGTATGAGATTATTTCTAGAAGCTTCTTTTGCATTAAACAATGTCCAGAATGGGCTGGCATGCAAACAGCAGCAACTGTAAAGCTGAGGGAACATAAAGCCACTTTTTCAGCTTGAAACCTGGTTCCATTAGACCGGGAGACCTAGTCTGAGGCAACTTTGCTGTATCAAACCCCAAGTCTTCCCTGGTGTGCCATGCAGTGGCCTGAAACCTAGGGCCGGACCAAATCAAAGTTAGCACTTAGCGAACGAGGACGCAAAAGCATTTGCGGTAGGCAATACAACACAAGAACAATTCCAAGTGAAATCTCGTGGAACCAAAACAAGCCTTTTTCGCCCTTCAAAAAACAGCTAACTTGTTTATTACAAGTGGACTGAGAAGGGGGAGTGGTTTGCTAAGCCCGACCAAATCTACACAATTCCAGCTATAAATCACATCGCAAGACTTTTGCTGGACCGGATTTTATAGTCAACTTCGAACTTGTCAAAAGCTATTGTGTATTAAACAAATAGTAAAAAAAAATAACATTAAACATCCTGGTATTTGCAAAAAAAAAAAAACAGTACATGCCTAAAGACACTCCAATGACCGCATATTTCGAACACTTGCACACAACACTGCATAATTAAAAATTAATAATTTACAGTATCAAATATTATTAGATGTATTATTCCTATCATTATCATAATATATGTTGTGTTTGTTGCACCCTTAAACGAAACACGCACAAGACCGTTTTCTTCTTTAGCCTACTACTTTTTTTTTGCCACAGTTCGAGTTAAATGTTTAATAAAACAATACGTACAAACAATAAAGTATTTTCTACTCAGTGAGAGCTTTGCATGGAGCAGTGTCTCTCTCAGTGATGGTAAAGCTTTTTAGATATATTTTCTTTTAAGCACTTTAAAGATACTAACTTTTAGTTTTTAACATTTGGTTACTCTTGTAAAGTACTTCAACATGTTGGCCTACACAGAAACATTATGAAGCCCAAATTCTCAGCATGTAAGAACAAGCCCACCATTCCAGTACAAGGGAGCACACATTTCATTTTGGCTATACCGTGTCAGCATGCCAAGCGGTCCCCTCGAAACGTATAAATCCATGTAGATAACAAAATTACATAATACCTGTAATACCTGTAACTGTCATCTCAGAAGCATCAAGATGAAGTTTTTACATTTGTTTTGGGTTTTTGACAGAAGAAATAATAATAATAATAATAATAATAATAATAATAATAATAATAATAATAATAATAATAATACAACTACCCGACTCTGTCTGTTTAAAAAAATTAAAAAATCTGCAATCAACTTTTTTTTTTTTCCCAAGGCACTGGATAGCATTTCATTCGATTTCTTATTGTATATAATATGTACCGGTACTGATCCTGGCGACAGTGTTATGTTGGTTTTTGAATGTTCTATTCACACCAAGTTTTTATTTTTTTTTATCAGCATTTTATTTATAATACTCGCACAGAGTTTCTTTGTTAACAGACATTTTTTTTGTTGTTTTTTAATCTTCGTTCTTGTGCAGTTATAGCCTACTATACAGCCTTGTGCACAACAGGGCTCTGGGCAGCACCGTTCTCAGCTACACAATCCTACCTGTAGACTGGGTTTTCCCCTCGCTGGTGGAATAAAACCTTTTCAACTCATTTGACAGCTGCTTTCCCAGGAGAGGCTCCCCTTCTGCTGCTGTCTGTTGCTGTCGGTGTCTCTGTTGACTGGGGACCCTCAGGTTTAATGGTTTTTCAACTGCGGAATAAAAACAAAAGATGCTTGACATGCCACTCGCTGTAATAGCTGATTTTCATAGCCCAGAACATCTGCATTTTTTATTGTCAAGAGTGCTCCAACAACAATTGAAACGCTTCACAGTCACCCAGCGATCTGTTACTGCCAAATTCATTTATCAAGGTACTGAATGAAAAACCATATTACTGTACAAAGCAAGAAAGCTCTGATGCTGCACAGCACGTCAGATTTCAGGATTTAGAATGAGCCAGATCATTATTGTAATGTAATTTGACGTTTAACAATTAGGAAACAAAAACCTATAAATATAAAGAATGACTGAGCAACTACAAGAGGGTCATTAATAATCTACACTTACTATGTCTCTTACGTCAAAGTGAGCAAAGAGAAGTTTTTAAAAAGTTTTGTCAACAGGTGTGTCTATAAATCTATCCTCCACTCAGCATTTAAACAGCTCTAGAAGGCATTTTCAAAATTTGTTTCAAGTTTAGGCATTAGAGACCACACTCATTAATAAGGGTTATTGAAAAAAAGGCAGGAACATAAAGGGAAACCATATAAAAGTCAAAAAAGCGTGCCTCAATGTGTTTCACGTCTTGTAGCCGTGACCATACTTCTGAACCTTTAATGTACCATACATTATCACTGCTATTGAATGGTAACATTGCAAGGAAAAGCACACGCACATAAATGTCATGAAAAGAACCAAAAGCTCTTTGCTTTGCTGTGCAATACTTATGTAATTCAAGTACCTTTAATTAATACGATGGGTGATACAAACAGAATTATTATCGGTGCTGCAGTGTTTAATGGGAAAGAGAGGGTAAACTGTCCTAATTAAAATAGGCGATCTGTAATATATAAGGAAGGCCACCCTAAACAGATCCTCCTCACAAAGAGGAATTCTTCTTTCTTTTTGTTTCTATGTCGAATGATAGTGTTGCAAAAAGCTGCATAGTACACGCAGTTTACATGTTGCCTCAGCTATTCAAAGTTTTTATCTTGTCTCTTCAATATCCCTTTTTCTGTTCATGAAACTCATAGTGTAATAAAGAGATGAATCAGAAACTAACCATCATTAAATCAATACAGTTGTGAAACTGGTGTTGAAATCTCAGAGATGAAATCACCAATTCATATTTTCTCAATCTCTGTGAGCAAGTATAATGTAATACACAAATGCATATATTTATCATTCATATATATATATATATATATATATATATATATATATATATATATATATATATATATATATATATATATATATATATATATTGAGCTGACTGGTTCCAGGCTTTGTGATAAAGTTCAATTTAATCTTTGTTTCTGGTCAGCTACATTAAAGACTGAGTGGGTGGAAGCTGGATGTCAAACATGTTACGACATGTTGTCAGCACAGTTCTCCAATAAGGACCTAGGACCTGAGGGATTTATTATAATATTTTGAGCATGCACAAAAAATAAAAACTGATAATAGCACCCTTGGAATTTATTGAATCTTTTACAGCACCAGTGAATCCCCAGCTATTTTTCAGGGTGATTCCCCAGTTCTGTTATCCCATAGGTGGATCAAATTAACCACTTAGTGCCCACGCTTATCCCTGAATTACATATTCTTTTAATATTTGTTTATATATTATACCTGGAACTCTCCCTTTTCCCATTTACTGATGTATACTTGCTGTCAACAACTACCTAACAAGAATGAAAAAAAAAACAGGCAATCAGCCTTGACATTTTTGGGGGACGCCTCTCGACATTACATTATATAAATTACCAAGGGGGTGTAAGAGATGAAAGGCTTTCTTTCTTTAAAGGTGGTTTTCACAGTTGTGATTAATTTTTCAAAGCAAACTGTATTCTTACTTGTAACTTGTTTGTGCAATTTCTGAGACAGCTCCTCCTGCACTGGAAAATGTTTTAATACCAAGCTCCCAACCTGCAGCTCCTGTTCTGGTTTAGCAGTAATAGCTTGAATAACAGTGGCCAGTGTGAGCCATCGATTAAAGGCCCTGCTGTGCTTTTGCTGTTTACAAAACGAAGGTGAGGCAAATTGGTCTTGTTGTACAATGATTTACCCCCCACCCAGACTACAGACTGCAGACTGCAAAGTCATTTAATTAGCTCAACTGTACCTTGTCGCTCTGACGCATTATCAGCAGACAAACCATTAGAGTTGTGCTCCTCTGTACTGCGCTTAAAAGCAGTGGCTGGCAGACGCCACTCCGAGAAGTGAAGCCTCTCCTGAGCTGTGGCGTTGTGAAGGAGCTCCATCTGCTTTTTCACCAGTCTCTCCAGCTGGACCTGAAGCAAAACAGCAGCTGTTACTGTTCACAATATTGTAAATTATGAGGGTCACTGTCAAAAAAATGCTGTGACGTTTCGGTCATCATTTATGTCTTCATCAGTGAGTGCTCCAAATGTCTATTTACAGTTATTAATTACTTATATAGTCACATGCATTTTCAACCATAATGAATCCTAATATGCCACTCAACGATGAAGTCAAAATGTCTTGCTTTTATCTTAAAAAGTCATTCAGTTTCACACTTTTTCTAAAGCAGATACTAATCAATAGTGTCATCCGATATTGATTTAAAAAGGCAAAATGCTGTGTGAAAAGATAATTACATTTCAGATTTTAACTCACCTCAGAAACAATATGCTCTCCAATGAGAATACTTTCAGGCTATTTGGCTTCACACTACGCTAAAAGCAGACTAAAAGCTAAATGAATTACTGGTCCGTTTTAGATATCTGTGCTACAGTGGAAAAACAAGCCTGCTCAAAGTACATTTTCGTAGTTTAAAAGGATCAGAGTTGAATCTTAATATAGAGCTCTTTTGTTGTTATTTTATAATTTATAATGTATTTGTTTTGATGTCTTTACTTTGACATAAAAAGAAAATTAAGTATTGAAAACAGTGAATTTGTTAAGGGGCCTTATACAGTGAAACAGAATGTGTGCTTCTCAACAGCAATGGTGGCCGAAGTCTAAACACACACACAGCCAGACTAGTTTTTTTTCTGTTTACCTGAATATTATGAATCACCATTTCTTCACCTTTAGCCTTTGCCAATGTTAGTTGCTCTTTTAGTGCTTCCTGTTTCTGTTGTATGGTATGCAATGCCTCCTGAATATCAAAAAAGGTATCCTAGAAACAAACACAAAGACATTAAGCCCCAAATCAGAGTCGTTTATAGCACACAAAAGCTGACCGCATGTCATTCTCTGCAACAGTCTGGGCAGATAAATCCCCTTCATTATCAACAGGTCATTTAGACCCTTCATAAGGCCTTACCTATTCCATCAATCATTACACCTTTGGTTCATGTGGCAACATGTAATACATCTGGCAGTGTGACTTATTTTCTATAAAATTGCATGTTATGATTTCATTAACATTAATGTATTTACAGACAAACCACTCAAATCAGCAAGCATTCAAGTGCCGGGTGTGAAGGCGAGTCTTCTTAGTTCATGCTGACGTTTTTTTTATTGGCTTTTCAATGACAACCATTACTTTAAAAAGTGCCTTTCGTTAAACCCTTTACAAAGCACTGTACGATTGCACAAGAAAACAGGTTAAAAATTCAAATGAAACACAATAATAAATAAAAGGAACAATATTTTCCAAACCAGCCCTTTGAATTTGCAACACCGGTCCTGCACTGGTAGAGTCCAGGTCTATACTGTTCCAATTGAGCAGGCCAAATATCTGATGCAAACACTAATAATGTCTGAAACATGATTAAATACAACTAAACAGATTCAGCAGGCCTGATAAATTGTGGGAAGATATATTACAGAAATTTGGAGCAGGGTAAGGACAATCTCTTTAACCCTTGGTACACAGTTGAGCCAGAACATTTAGCCAGGTCAGGTGTTTCTGACTTATCCTACATACAATATAAAATTCTATTTTTCAAATAGAGTAGATTGGCCCTCCAATTATTGGTATAAGTACAAAGCTGGTGCTATTCTAAATATGAAACTGCCACCTACTAAGCCAGCGAAGACTATTCTGATTTTAAAATGTAGCCACAAATGTGACCCTTCAGGGTGTCTGGTCATCTTTTCAAGTACACTTTCAAGTCTGGGACTCCGACTGTCTGGAATCGTGGGGCACCTGACCAGTAGGGGGTGCTGAAGCACAAACTAAACCTAGCAGTGCTCCCTGTGGGCCACCAGTCAAAATCGGCAACTCAAGATTCAAACGAGAAAACCCCCTCAACTCACACGGTAGTGCCTTTACTGGAATGGTCGGCAAGCAGCTATTAAGATTTTTTTTTTTAGTTCTACTATTAATCATGGGTTTACTTTTGCATACCTGCATACAATTGTATCACTACTTGAGAATGCAGATAAATACTGTATGTGCATCTAAAAAGATTGTGTACATTAAGGGCTAAACTACACTAAAATGTGTTGTAAAAATAATTATTTAAACACCACACTGAGCTTTTTTTTTTTTTACATTTTTACTTCAGCTAACCCTGGCTCTGTGTACACATTTTAAATTAATTTGCAGTGACTGTAAACTGCCATGGGTGTGGGTGATTCCTAGCGCACCCACTTAATGATGTCATGTGTACTTCAATTATTATGGGTAGGCGCGACTGATCTCATCTGGGCTTTCCTTTTCAATGTGGGTGAGAAAGTCAGTGGTGGGGAGGGAGTCTTGCATTACTTTTTCTAAAGCATAGACAACTATTTCAGAAAGACACTAAATAACCTTGCAAGTTTACTTTTATATTTCATTTAATTTTAGTTAGGAAAGCATTCTATATTTAGTTAGAAATGCATAATATTTGAGAGACTCTTCAATGCATTTGTTCCATTTATATAGATACTTTCAAGCCTCCCTCTGATCTTTTGCCTAACCCTAACCCTGACATATAACTCGTCATTTATTGAATACTGTATGGACATAGCAATAGTGTGAATCCTCATAGGCCTACTGAATCTGGAATCATTAAAATCCCCCAAAAGTTGCTCATGTGTTTTGTTTTTTGTTTTTTAGAAAGCAGCACAGATGCAGAAATATGAAGGATACAGTTGCCTTTTCTATGGATTTTTTCCAGATTGAAATGTGTTGTTTACAGCAGTAGGTTCTGGCTGCCAGTATTATGTTGTCCAAAACCCAAGTAAATTACATTACCTTTAAAATAATAAAATGTTGTTACAAGAGCTCGCTTATTCTATTAAGAAGCTACAGAATCTTGGAGAGGCCCCATGTTATTGTATACAAATCCTAGTGACACCAGGATGCCCCTTAGTAAACACTAAACAATAGTGGGGAACAGAACACTGGGGCACAGCAGTCTGACATAAGTCTTAGCTATTGTTACTACAAGGGTACCAAACTAGAAATGCTGCTTCAAACAAATATTAATTCATTATTTTTTTAAATATGGAAACCTCAAGATATAAAATATACGGTCCAGTGCTTTGCTACCACTTTTAGTATTCTGAAGAGAAGTTAAACTGTATACATTCCTGTGGTCAGTTTCTGTTATAAATATATTATGGATATGGTATGTGAATGTTATTTTATACAAGATTTGATTACAACAAATGTATATTGCTAGTCAACAGACATCTGCGTCCAACAGAATGAACTAAACACATTTCCTAAATTGAGAAGTGCTGTTGTTAAACATACAGAGTGTTAATAGGATCTAATGTCTTGTGACAATTTGTCCTGATGGACACTCCTACACACTCAGCCCACAGGATTACAATCCCATTCCACAAATAAAGAACGTCAACATTCAAGGTCTGATCCAAATATGAAAAAGCAACAGCAGAACAGTGTGCTAATACTGTCCTTTTTTTGTTTTGTTTTTTGTTTTGAAAGATTGAAATGAAAAAAAAATTACCTCTGTTTTTATTCTTTTGGGAGATGGTTCATCTCTTTCTCCACATTTAGACCTAAAAAAGCAAAAACAAAACTGTAATTATATATATATGCATTACTGGCCAAAACCAACTTGAGATATTTTATAAAATATCTCAAGTTGGTTTTGGTCAGTAATGCATGAGTGGCCGATCAGCCACCATGAGTGAACTACCAGCCCAAAACCAAAGAGAAACATGTATTATTGTGTGATAATAATATTTTCTGACACATATTTTCTATATCGTGTTTCTTAAAGCATACACAAGTGAATAATATTTAAAAACCAACTACCACCATTATCGCTCTCTCTCTACAGCCAGCAGAGTAAAATGGAGAAATTGTAAATTCAAATAAAGACCTTGTTCAAAGTCTTCACCATTATTTATTTCTTTAATTTTTTTTTTTACAAAATGGAATTTGAAAAGTGTCTGTTCTCCCATTGAACGTAAATATGACCTTGTGAGGTTTATATCCACAAGTGTGTGTTTTTTTTGTTTTGTTTTTTAAACGTCTCCTTCAACTCTTTTGTTATTGGTCTTAACCTCATTTCTCGTAATAGTTTGGTTGAATGTCCATGTCTTTATTTTGAATATATTATTTCTTCTCCTTTGCACTATGCTTGTTGTAGAGTGATAATGGGCAGCGGTTTGTTTTTTTAATTGCTGCCAACCAGGTAACGTCATGATGTCGGAAAATGTATAACTACAAGAATATATTTTTTGCATGTACGTGATACAATATTATAATAAAAGTATACTCTAGTCATGGAGTAATATGCCCTATTCAACCCTATGAAAGTATCTACTTTGTTAACATTTACTGCTAAACTATCATAACAAATAAATACAGTATCATTGTTGTGTAGGCTTTATCCCTTTTAGTGATTACATTGAATCCAGTCAACAATTTACCAGTATAAACTGGAGCCAGGGGTCTCAGATAACACGCACTGCTTGCTCACTGCTCAGAGCAACGCAGTATTACAAAAGCATGAATTGAAGAGGCATCAACTCCTAGACCTTAATCTCCGGAACAAAAGAAAAAAAAAAAACTTCCCATAATAATGGATAAGTGCTATAGTCATCAGATAACAAAAACATGATGCTGAACCCAGCTCTATGGAGGACTGAGAACATACAATGCATGTTTGTACAAAGAAAAAAAAGCCTTTAGTTGACATTTCAATTGCAGCAAATCATAGCAGAGTACAATAAGATCATATCAGATCCTGAGAAGCTGAGAAATTATTAATTTAATAAGATTGGTGGGATATTTCATTTCTGTGGCTACAGTGGATTTGATTCTTGCATACAGTTTTATCTGAATCATGCAACTGAACAAAAAAGCACGTTCTGTAGTGGATATAATTAAATGCGATTATAATTATGTTGATTCAGGCACCATTGTGCACATGAAGGTGGTATTGACAATGTTAGAGTTATATTTAGCCTGATTGATTTCAACGCTATTTTTGGTGGTGCACAAAAATCTTCTAATGTACTTACTTGCTAGTCCTATAGGTGTATTTGTATGTGACTTCCCGAGAGATCTGCCGAGCCAGTCCAAACAGCTCGTCTCTCCGGGTCAAGAGTGCATTGTCCTTAATGCACATCTGGGCAGCAGCTTCATTGACTGTCAGCTAAAAACAAAAGCAAGGCAAAAAGAAACATGAAAAATCCATTCATTGTTTCTTTCAAGATTTGTACTTTTTAAGTGAGAGCTGCAACGTAATGCACATTCCCAGCATGAGTGGAGTATGTTCCATTAAATGGTACACTTTCAGAGAACAACTCTTGAATTAATAATTATTACTACTTCATGTACAGGTATATGCCTCAGAAGCTGAGGGATATTTAAATGCTCATGCGGGGCATTTATAGAAGTGTCATATATCCATTTTTTTTTGCATGAATAGCATACTTTTAATTTTATACCTGCAGTGCCCCACAATCGTGTTCAGTTTTACACTAAAATAAAATTGTCAGCTGTAGCAGGTTAGAAATGACACCTTCGGGATCAGTTCAGCTCATGTTGTACTGATGTTTTTCTGTAGAGACCAGGCATTATTTTCAGATTTCTTAATTATACACATCGGGGCACTGCACCTTTCTCCTGAACAAGATTGCTTGCTGGTAAAATGCGGAACTCACTGTCTCGCTGCAGTGAGACTCAGAGCCCTGCCCTGTTTCCGTACCTCATGCAGCGTCAGGTGCTTCCCATCTTTCCTTTTGGAGTCGAAGCGCCCGTAGATGGCGCTGTACTTGCGGATCTCCTCCTCCTTGTGGGGGTCCTCGTCGCTCATGTCAAAGATGTGGCCGATCATCTTGGCCAGCTTCTTGTTGTTTTTCAGCTGCTCCTTCACCTCCGCAGAGTCCGTCTTTGGCAAAGCCGGGGCCATCCTGTCCACACACTCGGCCACCGACTGCACTGCCGCTGCGTCCAGGCTCTCCAGGGTTTCTCTCGGAGACGAGGGGGAGCCCAGGTCTGCAGGGGAGAGGCTTTGCTCGCTCTCAGTAGCGTGGCTCCCTTGCCAGAACCTCGGCTCGCTGCCACTCTGCACGGGGGAGCTAGACGACGCTTCTGATTTGCTGGGCCCCACACAGGTGGCAGCAATGCTTTTGGGGATCTTAACGTGAGGTTCTCTGGTGTTATTGTTCCTCTCGTAACTGTTGCCTGGGGAGCCCTCTGGCAGTTTATAGATGGGGATGCTGCTGACGGGCAAGGAGGTCAGAGGTTGATTGAAAAGAGCAGGGTTGGTAACCCAGTCTCGCAAGGACTTCTGTAGCCTCCTGACATGCAGGGGCTTGCTGGCCATGCCCACCAGTGCCATGATCTCCAAGAACTCCTCTTCTCCAGCCTCACACAGCTGCTGCACGTCGTCGCCGCCCTGCTGGATGAAGGCTTCGTAGTAGAACAGCAGGTTGGCTCTCTGCAGTATCCGGTAGAGCTGCAACTCCCCAAGGGTCCTCGGTAAAGTCGCCGCCATCCCTGACCCAGATCACAATCTGTTTTAAAAATGTAAAAAAAAAACAGTCAGTAAGTAGAGGGAGCAGATGAAATGGTTGCTGCAGTTAGAGAACCAGAAAAAAAACCTCTTGTCTGTTGGACTCCTTAACTGTTTTGAGATCTACATACCACACTCCACCTCTGCTATCCGTGGGTGGCCTCATACAGACGCCGCTTGTATTCTAAATGATTGTCCCCTGATGTTGGCAGCAGTGATCTCGATAGCTGAGTGCACAAATTAATAAAATAAGGGGGGGGGGGGGGGGGGGGGTCTCACAGTATAATGGAAAATATCTCATTCTGAGCAAGCTTTGGCTAATTTACTTGCGAGAAACAGTCTGTAACAGTCTGTAAAGGTGCTTGTCCTCCCACCCTTCAATCAGTTGCTAATGATCACTCAACCGGTCATGTGTTTATATTACCACACTTAGAATTAATAATGGCTGTGGCTTCTGCTTACATATCCCCTTCCCGAAATCACTCATAAACCATTTGATAGTTTTTACAACTTAAACTTGGGTTAGACGGCGCATTCAGTAGTCAAGAGAAGCATGAATTGTGATGTGCAAGAAATGCAATATGAGCTGTTCTTTTATGAGCATTCCCATACTCACTTCTCAAGCCTTAATACTACAGACTATTTTAACTGAACAGTACATTTGTTTGGAGGACCTTGTAACCTGATTTTTACTCAAAAATGTCTTTCTATGTGATATAATATATCAGTCCCTGTTGAGCCCTTATGAATAAATACCCAAAGAAAGAAATTACCAGCGTGTCCTCATGGCATTTTTTATCCTGACCTCAATAAGCCAATTCCCATTGCTTTGAGACCAGCTCAAAGATCAAATATTCTGGTGACTAAATTAAATATGCCAAATATCAGCGAGTAATAAATTATTATTAAGAGCATATCACTGGATAAAAAATATGAATATGCAAATTCAGAGCATTTACAGCTTGAACTATCTGTTAGTAGGTACCGATACTCTAGTCATTTATGAATGTTTACTGTGGTAGCCTACACAGATAAGTGTACAGAAAGTGTAGTAAATGCATGGTAAGACCATGGAAAGCATGGTGAATCCCAGTTATTATAGTAAAGGATGGTAACATAATACGTGCATGGGAAAATGGTAAACTGTTACATGACTTTGTACATTGTTTTCATATTTCCATAAAAAGATAGAAAACCGTGAAACTAGGGGGACAGAGTAAGCAATTGTACCAGGATGAAAAGAACGACCTTTTTAAGTGACATTTCTAAAAAGATCAGATCATTATTTAAGTAAGGAAGCAATTTACAAGGAACTAATAAAGCAAATTGCAGATATTGTCCTCTGTTGTATGTATACTAGACAACGTTTTGTCTACCCCAATGTAGTTAGTTAGGCTTTAGAGAAAATGTTTGGCTGGTAAACTCAGTTGCTTGGTTTAACCTGATTATGACTGAAAATTTTATTTTATATTGATGTTGTTTTATTTTATTTTTCAGAAAAGTTTTAAATATCAGGAAGGCCTGTTTTGCAATATGTATACAAAGCAATTGCTTTCTGTTTAGTCAGTATTAGCACACACATGTTATTGACATCTCAGGGAATGTATGGCAACTGTTTGCATGACTTCCAGACACATGCCACAAATCACAAGTACAGTATAAAACTATGGGCAACATATACTGCAAGTGTATCACATGATTTCAAGTTATAACCATTATGCATCAGGTTTATATGAACAGTACTGAACGTAATAAAAAATTACAAACTTTTCAAATAATAATACCATTGTTTCTATGATTAAAATATATTTTCAAAAACTACTGCAACGTAATACCTGCTAATAAACTTTCCCGAAAATGCCAGGATTATATGGGTGCGCCACAGTTTAACTGGACTTCAATTATCCTTGAATCCTATGTAGTCCTTAGGCCATTAAAAGAATTATCATTCCCACCCAGAAACTCGCTAAAATAAATGTTTGGTCTATGAAGTACTCATTCAGCTTAGTTCATCAAGCAACAACGGATGAGTGGGAAAATAGGATGACACTAAAGGGCAAGTGAATAGGTGTGTATCCTGTCTGGCTTAAGTTCTTAACAATGTCACAGTCCTGAATTAATTATAAAGAAATAAAACAGTGCTTTTAAAAGAATAGTGTAAATCAGATTGACGTTATATAACACATTAAAGTTATTACGATGCACACTCATTTTAAACAAGTTATAACTAAGTTTTCAACCTTTGCATCTTGTTAAAAGAAAAATACTTTTTGATATGCGTTTCGGGGAATAAGATGAAAAAAAGCCAGGACTGCATTATTTAATGCTTTCTTCTTTGCACAGCTGCTGTTTAAAACGCCCACTTGAGCCTTTCCCTGCTTTTTGGATTTCTCTGGGAATCACCCACACATCAACGAAATCCACCCCGTCCTTCCTGTCAAATGGGCAAGGCTGCACTCTTTATTATAAAAGTCACAAGCACATATACTAAAATATAAAGCAAAACCCCCAGCTTAATAAAAGAAAACAAAAATACCTGAACACCACAAACCTACAATAAACGATTCATAATAATGCTGCCATTATTAATTGCAAATGCACATACCTTTTTACAGTTGAGTTGAACAATTTCTTTCTTCACTATATATATATATATATATATATATATTTTTTTTTTCAGATTTCGAGTCCAGTTAGAACTTGCAAAAATGATAGTCCTCTTCTTGGGATGGAGACTTTTTCCAACTTCCTGCTGTAAGGGGTGAATGAGTACTCCGCACAGTATGATTCTGCCACGCCACCAGAGCTGTGTACGCAGGCTTTGATGAAAAAACGCACCGTTCACTGTCTTTGGGTTGTCCTTACACTGTGTGCGTAAATGTGAGGGTTTTAGAGTTTTTAGTACGAAGGGCCTGGGAGCTGTTGGTTTCCCCCTCCTCCCCTCTGTTGTGATATTGGGATATTCCGCTCTTGCTTCATTGCACTCTCACTCCCACACTGCAGGGTGACGCAGATCCTGGCGTGGGAGGATGCGGGGCGTGGGAGGCTGCTGCAAGGAATACCAAACATCACAGCACACCAGCGGCAGCAAGAAGGGAGTCAAGCACAAACGCGCCCTCACTGCCACGAACATACGGAAGAAAGCAGAAAGAATGACCTCACCTAAAATAACACGTTCTCCACGAATTAAATACAACATTTGCAAATGGCTTACTGCGTGTATCAGTGTTTGACGTTCTCCCCCTCCATTGATGTCGGTCCTTTAATTGTATTTACCTGTCATAATAATTTGTGTTATTCGCAGTTCACCACCATACAGCGTCTTTCATTAGTTCATAAACTTTTATTTATTTTTTTTGTACACTTTGTAAAAAAAAAAAAAAAAATCCACTGTCATTTCGCGTCTTGTGTTCAGTTGATGAAAGATCAGCGTTGCGTTTCTAATTTTCTTGTAAAACTTAAGTTTTACATACTTGGTGTCACAAAGCTCACTAACACCCCCGTAACACCCACGCACACGCACATTCAAAATAACAGCTACACCTTATTCTGATAAGTGTTTATTATCATTTGCTTTCCTTTGAGCACAATCAAATAAAAATATACCGGATTGACATGTTTCACTGAAAACTGAGGGTACAGCAGAAACTCTTCTACTAGTTCACAACATTTACGATGACAACAAAACGTAGCCTACTTTTACAGGATTAATACACATCTTGTAAAATAAACCTCAAATGTGATCATGTAAATGTTTCAAGACCTCAAAGTCATTAAAGTCATACTCTGATGATTAATGCAGTGTTTACTAACTGTCATGCTATATTCCTCTGGATATCATCTGCTTCACTTTTTATGCATTCATGAAATAACGATCATCAGCTCTATATTTTGTGAATAGGGTTTTTTTTTTTATTATTTTGGCCTAGAAAAGCTTTAGGCTTTTTATTGATACTACGACGAACACAATTGTTGCAGACGTGTTATATGTTTAGTACATGTACTGTATATCAGCAAAAGACTGCACACAGAACGTGTGCAGCTGTCTAATATTTTTAATTATTACAATGTGTTGTATGTGTACTGTGTACTGTATTTTAAATTGTTAAAATGCATTTTATTGATGAACACTATTGTAATCAATGGAATGCTCGTTCTATATTTCGAGTTCCTCAGGAAAACAGGCGTATATTTGTTGCAGCAACTTTGTTTTAATGTTTATTTTGCCAGGTTATTGGTGAACTTGACTGAACTTTCCATTATATTTAAAATATTTGACATTTAGTAGCCAGACAGCATATTTAAATCAACACGTTAGCCAAGGCATTTTATAAATATCTTGTGTTGCTTCTGCACCTGGCCACTGCTTGCTCCAAAATACTGCTTCCTGCCTTTGCATATTGAATGTTGTTCTGCCCGAATTACACATACAAAGTCTGAGATGAAAATGCACAATGACCACCAGGGGCACTGCATGTATTTGGGCAGTAACAACTACTCGTATTTTTTTAAAGAATAATAATCTATAGAATAGATTGATTCGTGTAGCATTTGTTGACATGTGATGCTCTTTTGAGGGTGTGTAACTCAATGCACAATCCAGATGCACTATACCTGACAGGGAGGTTTCAAATGTGATTGCAGCTTTGTGTGCATCTAATTAAAAAAGGGAATGTTGAAGGGGTTCTACTGAAAGGATGCTTTCAGAACATAGCTTCTTACTTGTTGCAAGGTGTCCTTTCATCTTTAATTGAAACTAGCTGTGCCGAGAAGTAGCAGTGCCATTGTACTTGCTTTAAACAATCCGCAGTACCTTTCTTTTTTTTCATGAAAGCCAGTAGTGTCACTCCAAATGATAAAGACATCTTACAGTGTCATTCATGTCCAATGAAAACAGCAGGCCAATTATCTTAGTTCTTGAGAAGCTAGTAGTTATGTGGAATAACAAATCGTTGTCTTGAATTAGCTGTGACAGGAATCTTGTTGAAAAGCGGTGGAGTCATTCTCTTTGTTATGGGAAATTAGCAGTCATTCTCCCTGTTGATAGAAAATGAATAGTTCTAATCTGCATGATGTCTAAATTAGTGACAGTATACCCATAAATATTCTTAGCTGCAAAGCACTCCTGGTAAAAAAAACAAAAAAACAACAGCGATATTCAGTTTGCTTTGTTGAGCATGTATGTTTCTTTACTTGTGAATCAATGAGCAAGACAAAAGCTCAGATAAAAGTGAGAAATAATAACATTTATTAGATGTAGTGCTATATTATTACACTGTGGCTCAGGGTCTCACCTTATGGCTGGTGAAAGCCGCGCTCTTTTGAGGTGAGCCTCTGACAGCGGTCAGAGGGCATCCAAGCCTGGGTGATGGGACTCATCGACCCCCCTAGGGAGGGAAGACAGCTGCAAAGGGGGCGGTGAGGTGGAGGAAGAGAAAGAAAATCCAGGCAATTTAAAACTATCTGACAAATGATATGATAGGGAGGAGCTGTACCCTCGCCCCCAGAATCACGACAAGCCTCTCACATACAACCCTTTATTAAGGATAACAATAAGTGCCATTCATTTTGTTAATAGAACCTAAAGGGGCTATATGTTATACAAACTAGTACCAACACTATTGTTTTTCTTTATAGAAATTAACACTTGTATACTTTACTCTTTCTGTTACAGTTCATAACCCTAATAAAAAGGTTTCCATAAATATCATGACATTGCCATTCCCTATATATGTCTCATATTCCGGGGTTTGCTTTCCAATATTATGTTTTAAAGTCAAAATATTGGTTGTATGATGTGTGTTGCTTTTAAAGCCATAGAGTTTGAGACTTACACAGAAGGAATATAAATGTTAAAGGTAAGATATAAACCAGCGATGCTATACATTAATTAAAAGTAACAATGCTGTCTGTTCTGCTAATGGGAGCCAGCAGTGAAATGCATTTCCTTTAGAAGCTAGCAGTGATCTGCTCTTTGTTAGATTAAAAGAGCAGTGTCACCTTATCATTGATGTAGCCCAGTGCCACTTCCTTGACATTGTAAATTCATATTGTATTCCCTTATCCACTTCAATGCACCCAATGTACTGTATTCATCCAAAGAATGTCTCAGCATTTTGGCAACATACAGTGCAGTTGTTTTCTCTTCTCCTTTTTCTGTGTGTCGGTCATAGGGACAGAATTTGCTTAGCGATATTTCTCATATAGTTTTTAATGCATGAAGGCTGACATTTTCACAAGCAACAAGTTTGTTTCTATACATACAGTATATTATTGCACTGGTGGATTCAGTCCCTAAGCGAGGGTCGTGTAGGGTGACCACATGGCTCTATGTTCACCCTGACAGTTTGGGGCAGTCTTTTAAACTCACATCACAGTCTGGTAAGTGTAGACCTGCTTCTCTTAAAGAAAACAAAGAAGTGAAAAGTACCTGATACAGTTTAAATGTACCAGAATGTATTCAGAGGGAAGTTTAAAAAATTGAACTGTCCCAAACTGCCCCATGGAGTCATATGGTTACCCTAGGGTCATACCGAGTTGTGGCAGAGCCTGTAAATAATTGGTGTTTTTTTGTGTATGTTTTGGTGGTGGTTGGCAGGGATGGGGTTAATTCCTGTCCCTGCCGAAAACATGTGAGAATGTGGCTGCTCCTTAATAGAATAACTGGTGCTAATTAGGAGCATCCACATTCTATATAAGGAGAGCCCAGGGCTCCATTCAGGAGGAGGGAGTTTGGAGAGTTTTTGTTCTGTGTGTTGCTGTTTGTTTAAAGATCTGTTCAGTGAAGGCGAATGCCCAGCCTGACAGCAGTTTGTTGAGTACATTTGTGTATTTTTTTAAAAACATGCACTTCCTGCTCTGTCTCCAGGGGGCACCATCCCACTTCTTACACCAATGTGGTGAACTGCAGTTACCGCAGGCAGGGGCATTTCACAGGCAGAGGTGAGACACGAACCCAGGACCTCCCGCTCTGAAGCATAGCGCCGATACCACTGTACAAATGAGCCAGCTCCCTTGCAGGAGCATATATCAGGCTTATGTCTTTAAGATTGCGTCACCTACCAGCCCTGACCCCTACCCCCGTGCACACTACACTCTCCCCTGCTAGCCTCAAGTCCACCTTTGGACTTGCTCACCAGGCTACAGGCTTCCAAGTGCATGCCAGGGTACCTGCGTCCCACTTTTAACACCAAGTGTGACAGGATAGTGCTGTGGGCCCAGGCGTTACCGACAGGGAAGGAGACTCAGACACAGGGAAAACTAAGTTTAAGCACTGATATGCATTTTAATAAACAAAAAGAACTTCAAACAAAAGGGGACAAGGGCCAAAACAAAAGGTTTAAACAAAATGTACACAGAAAACTTATGTCAAGCTGTGCATTAGCCTTCACTGAACAATCTTTAAACAAACAGCAACACACAGAGCAAAAACTCACCAAACTCCCTCCTCCTGAACGGAGCCCTGGGCTCTCCTTATATAGAACGTGGATGCTCCACATTAGCACCAATTATTCTATTAAGGAGCAGCCACATTCTCACTTGTTTTTGGCAGGGACAGGAATTAACCCCATCCCTGCCAACCACCACCAAAACATACACAAAAAAACCCCACCAATTACAGTATTTAGAGGCAGAGCTCTTGCTATGCCACTGTTGTGTACAAAACTATTTGATCCATTTAAAGCAAGTAAGTAAATGTACCTCATCTCACCAGCAGGGGTCAGTATTCTCTATAACAGAAATGTCATTTTTAGTCCCAATCCATTATAAAGTAGGAAAGTCCCCTGTGGAAATAGGGCCTAGAGCAGGCTTCCCAACCCTGGTCCTGGAGACCCCCATGTGTTTTCTAGCTTTCATTCCAACTGATCTCTCGATTAGTTAACTAGACTTAATTTAACTAATAATTTGCTTAATTAGACCTGTTTAGTTGTTTTCTGCACTTAAACAGCTGCAGATTTCAAGTTAGCTATAACATTTATAGGTAACTTGAACTCTGCAACTTTTTAGAAGCTGAGAACAATTAAAAAGGTCTAATTAAGCAAATTATTAGTTTAATTAAGGGTTTAGTTAAGTAATTGAGAGCTCAGTGGAAATGAAACCCAGAAGACCCATGGGGTCCTCAGGAGCAGAGTTGGGAAGCCTTGGCCCAGAGTGTTCATACAGGTAAACGATCTTCAATGTTTAAAAGCTTCAGTATTCACTCTTTCAGTTTCAGCAATAAATACCTTTTGCAAAAAAATAAATACAACATAATGTTAAAAAAGCCTCACAAGGCTGTGCAGAACAAACAAACTATTCAAATAGAATTTCAGTCTTAGAGTCACAGAACAAAAAAGAAAGATTGCAAATATCTAACATTTAAATCAGCATATCAAGTAATATCTCATACAATAATATTGGCTGTTACATATGGAGTCATTGTTTCCTAATATTCACCTCTAAGAATTGTGACTACAGAACATTGTAGACATCTGGTATAATGTATACATTTAATTAATTTTCTTTAAAAAGGAACATTGTGTATCATAAGTTAGCGAACCTAACATATACAAGCGGTTATTGCTGCAGAACTTGGGAGTTCACAGAGAAACTGATTTGATCCACCATCTCACTAAACTCTTTTTTTCCGCTTTGTGCAAAAACAGGATGTTTGGTTATATTTGAGAGGTCTAGGTAAGTGTTTCAACTTTTGTGAAAGCCGTCTGTTTCTTGTGCTTGCCAGTCTAAGGTTGGTGTTTCTTTTGCTGATAGTGATAGTTAGTTAAATAAAATACAGTAATAAGTAGGGATGGGCACTAATATCGATATTTTGATATGATATCGATATCGTTCGATATCAATAATAATTTCCATATCGCGATATCGTAGGATTTAATTCACGTACGCTCGCAGAGACTTTTTATTGTTAATACCTCTAAAAATACAGACGCAGTATAATCAAGTTTATTTTATATTAAGATACAACAAACCCTATACATACCAATCATTGTTAGTCTCATAGGCAAACACCACACAAGTATTGTAGCGATCTCCGTTAAGGCAGGCAGGCGCATCACACAGGGCGAGGCAATCCACACACAGGCGGAGGGCGGGTGTGAACTTGGGACCTCTTGCAGTTGCACTGAAGCATAGCACCGATACTGCTGTACAAAAGAGTCGGCTCAAATGGTTCTAGACCCAGGGGACCAGCCTGAATGTAACATACCCAGTTTTGTAGCAATTCTTTACAAAAACTATTTTCAGGGTGTTCAGCTCCATTCATGTCTATGGCAGTGTTAAAAAACACATTTTCAGGCATCTCTCTCGAACCCGAACACATAGAACCACCATTCAAAGAGATATAGACTCAGGGGAGCGCCCCAAACCACCTCCTAAAACGGCATGGTGGTTCACCCAAAAACAGTCGTGACGCAACAATTCACTTTGCCAAGCTGTCCTGGCACCTAGAACTGTGACTCCTTGTGCGGGGGCCAAGGAAACAAATAAAGTTCCTAACCCCAACAGAACCAGAGATATGCCCCATCAAAAATGTCCAAAAACGACCCTTCTCGGGGTCATATCTCCATGACCCCAGGGCCTAGAACCCGAGTTGAACTTCCTAGGGTCATGTCTGGGGGCCTTCTTTCACGTGGAACCACCCATTTTTAAATGCTACATTTTCAACAAATGTTTACATTTTCAGCATGATGGACTGTAAAGGTTGGATTTCTAATAGCTTTTGAGCTCCAGGTTGGCAAAAAAAGTCTAAATTGGGGTCCTTTCCAGCTGGGTACATGTCACTTGGAGGGATCGACAGGGGCCCCGAGGTGGACCCCTCGTACTGATTTTCATGTCTCAAGGACCCCCGGAACCTGAGATATAGCACCCTGAAAAATGTCTATGGGAAATCCCATTATAAAACACCTTCAGGGCAACGCGTGCCATCTGGCGGCGGGGTGGCGTACGAACCCGGGTGCACATGAAGAGAGTGCTCTCGAGTTCCATGCCCCAGGGGTCGTGGAGATATGGGGCATGGCAGCAGCCCCCCCTTCCCCGCCCGCAATTCCCTATGGCAAATCCCATTAAAAAAGTCACGTTGTATGAACATAAATGTTTCGGGGTAACGTTCGCCATCTGGCGGTGGGGTGTCTTACAAACACGTGGCCGATGTCTTTCTTTAACTAAGACTCTTGTGCACGCAAGAGTTTGTTGGCCCAGGGGTCGTGGAGATATGGGTATGATAAGAGACCACCCCCCTCCCTATGGCAAATCCTATTATAAAAACACCATCGGGGTATGGGACGGGAAATGGCGGTTGTGGGTTGTACGAACTCAAAGGAACCGGAGACAACAAAAAGCACTATATACCCTATTTTTTAAAATATCACTTTGTAGTGCAAATTTGAGGAACACAACCTCTTAGCAACTTGCAAATTGGTACAAAATACCTGTAGGATGTGCAGATAATGAATCTAGAAGCACAAGTGTCTAGCTCTTTTGCTCCCCATGCAGTACCATCTCTTAGAAGCATTGAAATGCAGTATTGCGGTATACCGTTACAAGCAAGTACAACTGGGTGTGTGAATGGGCTAGGAGTGTGCAAATTGCCACGGAGCATCTGTAGTACATGCAGATAATGAATCCAGAAGCATGAGTGTCTGACTCTTTTGGTTCCCATGGAGCAGCTTGTCTTAGATGGACGAAAATGCACTCTTGCACTATACTTGTAAATGGCAGGGTTTTTTTTAAATGTTTTTCAGCAACAGAAAGGATTAAGAAGTTTAATGGATATGATATCAGACAGGTAGTCTCTAACTGGTCCCAGTGTTTCTGGAATGATTCCTGCAAAGACTGATTTATAAGAAAAAAAAAAGATTCACAAACAGCACTCTGCATTATATGCACAAACGGGCATGTATAACTGGGTGTCAAACAAGCAGTGAATGTGCTAGGAGGCTGGAAATTGGTACAGAGTACCTGTAGGATATGTAGATAATAAATCCAGAAGCACAAGTGTCTAGCTGGTTAGTTCCTATTTCACAGCTTGTCTTAGATGAACGCAAATCACTATATTGCAGTGTACTTGAAAACCGTCCCTTTTTAAGTGTTTTTCAGCCATAGAATGGCGTAGGAACTCAATTTAAAGGGCTGTAGTGTCAGACTGGTAATCCCTAACTGATTCAAGTGTTTCTGGAATGATTCCTGCAAAGACTGATTTATAAGAAAAAAAGAGATTGACAAACAGCATTTTGCTTTGCAGAAACGGGCAACTACAAGAGGGTGTCAAACAAGCTGTGAATGGGCTGGAGGCTGAAAATTGCTACATTACATGAGCAAATGAGATGTCCTTTTTTTTTGGAATACCATGTTCCTTCTCAAAAATGTGTTTTAATATTAGCCTTTAATAAAGGAAAACGACTGCTTTGGTATGTGCGTGCAGGGGTTGCATGGTGGTGTGTGCGTGCAGGGTTTGCATGGTGGTGTGTGCGTGCAGGGTTTGCATGGTGGTGTGTGCGTGCAGGGGTTGCATGGTGGTGTGTGCGTGCAGGGTTTGCATGGTGGTGTGTGCGTGCAGGGGTTGTATGGTGGTGTGTGCGTGCAGGGGTTGCGTGTGGATGTGTGTGGAGGGGAATTGGAGTGCAGGTTTGGCGCAAAAGAGGGGGTGGGAAACAAAAGCATATAAGGGGGTGCAGGGAAAAGGGTAGGGTAAAAGAAAAACTACTACAATTATTTATTTTCACTTTCGACTCCCAGTCCGCTTTCCTTCACTTGATGATTTTATTTTGTGATTATTTAATTATTGTCATAATCAACAGCCTTCATCTACTCACGGTTGCAGTCTCATTTCTGTCCCAAAAAGAAACCGAAATGCTACAATATGTTGATGGACAATGTGTTTTAATATTAGTCTTTAATAAAGGAAACCGACTGATTTAATTAATTTTCATGTATCTATTTCAGTGCAATATAGTTTTTTCATTTCTGTTTCTTCATAAAAAAAAAAAAAAGTTTTCATACTTTTTGAGGTGTCTTGTCTGCATATTCACAGAGAAGATGAAATTACTTCTGGGTTGTGTTCAGTGAAGTAGAATCATTTTGGGTTTGAGTTGGCTGATGATGGCATGGAAGGAGTAATAAAGTAAGTTATTGTGTAAATATCTGTTAACGTCTATATGTATATATGTTTGATATTGCAATTGTGTTATTATATTATTCTGTGTTTTGGAAGACTTCGATATTATTGATATCGAAATATGTGCACAATATCGATATACAATTTTCATATCGTTGCCCACCCCTAGTAATAAGGTGTATTTTTGACATTTACATTGGAGAATAATGTGTACTCTAACAACCCACGTCAGTCCCTTTAAATGACATACAGTGTATACAGTGATTCCCTGCACCTGTGCCCTGCCGTACAATTCAAGTGTTCTCATTGAAAACTGAAGAATTGTGCAGCAGGAATATGTCTTCACTTAGACTAAATATATCACACCATGGTGTATGGTTTTTGGATTATAATTCAATCCTTACAGCAGCCTGAGAGTTAAACAAACAAGAAATTGACCAAGAAAACACATTTTTTTAAAAAAGCTACAGTGTCCCCCTGTTAACTGCATTCTTCACATTCTACTTTATCAGAAAGTTTGTTTACATTCCCCACCTGTAGGTTTAGCTCCACCCCCTTGGAACCTGATTGGCACCATGGGCAGACACGCCCACTCTTCCTACAAGTGGCGGCGGGTTTGAAAGAGGCTCAGGAAGCAAAATAGAACTGATCATCAGCCTTCTGAAATATGTAAGAACTCATTTTAAAACTCAATGGGACAACTGTTTGTTAATATTTTGTGGAACTAAGCTTAGCATGCTTCAGTTGACAGAACCATTCAAGTTTTATTTTAACTTTTTCTAACGGTGAAAAATGTACCATTATTTGTAGGATTTGACAACAGTTTATAATGCAGTTACATATATTTCTCCAGAATTTACTTATCTTAGATTTTTTTTAAATAAATTGCACTATTTTAAAGAATCACATACCAGGCCTATGTTGGCTCAACAAAAGCTTTATGAAGCTCTTTTAAAATGTGTCTGGGACAGTAGACTGTTTTCTGGACTTGGGTAAAGGGCTGAGGCTCCCACTGCTCAACTTCAGTGAAGTTCATTGTCTTCCTTTCCTTGCTGTGCTTGTTGTCATGCGGCCCCACATGAAACCCGATTCATACGTGCATAAACTTTCCCAATTACAAAAACTGCAACCACAAACCCACACGTCCGCCTGAAAGACCCTTACTCTGTTATGAAGACGCCCACACAGCTCTGTACAAAACCTGTTCTGACTCTCACAGCTGCCAGATACCCTGTTATTCGGCACTCAGCTAGCCATGCATACAAAGGCGCCATTCGCCCCTCCCTCTGACACCACCCACACAGTCAACTAGGCACTGCTCCCAACCTAATGTATTTCTGTGTGTGTCTGTCTGTGTGTGTGTGCGTGTAGACTATGTCTATGCCTCATTAGCACATTAGATTAAAAATGTAATTACAGTAGGTAGCACTTTAGACTGCGGAAGTGCATTACAATGTTATTACTGTGGAACAAGTGCAATTACAGTGTCATAGAGAAACTCAATATAAAAGGTTACCAAGCCAGATATCTTATTGATATAGAATACATATATAACCTTGGGTTACCTAGCTATCTTATTTTAGTTGATGCCAGACAGGGTCATTTTTAGATAATATTTTTTTGAGCCAGTTGACATTTCTCATAAATGTGTTATATAATAAATAGCCTTTATGTTGGCCCCTTTATATTAACATTTCAAAGTGCTCTTCTGTAATATATTTATTGTGAACACATTTGTTTCAATACTCAAACCAATTTTATAGAAATTACAAAAAGAGCAGTAAAACAATAAGGGGCTTGCTACCATATAACTTTATAGAATTTTTTTTTTTTTTTCAAATAACAAAAATCTATGATAATCAACAAAAATCTATGATAATGTTCAACAGTAACGAAATGTATGCATCTTTAGTTACTGGAGCATGCAGGTGTCTAGGCAATAAGAACTACAGCAATTGTTTTCCACTTAAAAATGTGACCTGGGGTTTGTGTGGGTGGAGAGAGAATCAAACTAGATTAATCTTGACCCTGTCTTCCCCCAGGCCTGCAATATGGTCAATAGCCTTTCTGAGAAATATATTTTAAGATATTAACACCACTGACCTTTACTTCTCTGTTACAGTAATTGGGGGATATGTGAGTGTGGGTGAAGTAGGAGGATGTAGAAGCACTGTAGCAGTTCTGCCTGGACTCACTAAAAACCCCTTTTAAGGCCTTGCAAATGTTTTCCCTTAATTATCTCTACCAATTAAATTAGTTAATAAATAACCAAGGTTTTGACATTCATTTTCCTCCCACTTATTAGCATTAGTAACCTTTTCAGCGGCCTACTCTATATTGAGACTATTTTCTCTGCAATGAAAAGAGAACCAGTGATTCCGACTCATTCTAATACATTTTAAGTGATGTAGAGTTGACCTTTTCAACGGATTCATCAATTAATCACACAGCCTCACATTCAGTAAAATAAGACATTTTTAATTAAAAATGAGTTCTAAAGTACCGGGGAAAGACATATTCTGTAGAGAATAGTAGAGTCTTCCTCTACTAATACAAAGTTATGTACACATCCTGAATCATCTGTTTATACATCCTTTCAGGTAGCCCTAATGAACCAAGTAGGAATGAAAAAAGACTATTGCTCATTTTCATGCCTACATACATACCCACCCACACAACTAATATGTGCTATTATCTGTCCATCACACGCAGTCATATGTGGGACACCCTACTTATCTTACCTTCAACACTGACATTATCTCTCCAATGTGAACACCACACTCACCAGTGAGGTGATGGGGGAACTCCAGAGGGTACAAAATACACTCTTGCTTAATAAAGTGATAACAGCCAGGTTCAGAAATACTGTTTGAAGCAGCTAAATAAAGAGTCATTGACACTCAGTGGGAGGGACTAGCTTGAAGGAAGCTCGGTGTGAAGCAGCAACCTTGCACACCTCAAGCAATCATCTTAATTACTATACAAAAGAGCCAGGCTCATCTGCATTCGTGGTTATAAAGCTTTTAACTTTAATCACATCTCACCGACACGGGACATAATCTATAACAAAGCACATTATGCCACCGTACTGCAAAGACAACTGCAGACATCTTGCTGAATGAACAGCTATAATCTGGGAAGGGTAATACAATCCTTCCTTTTTATCCACAATGGAGGGACAGCTCAGCTTTAATGGACAAGAAAGTATCCTACACAGATCCCCAAAACACCAGAAGGGTTGGAAGGTTTAGCAGAGGGACTAGATATTGTTATATTGTTGCCACCATCCTACATGAAGTGTCTAATTTAAGAGTTTCCTTGTTTGACAGGCACTTTGAAACCCAGCATTCAATGTCGACACTCAGTAAGCTAATGTCTGCAGAGTCCTTAGTCTCTGCTATAGACTATGCAAATGGAGTAAGACAACAAAAGCATTGGTGAGCTTCCCCACATTGGAGGCTTGCTCTTGGAGGACCACACTCGTAAAGCCTGGTTACACAATGTGATGCTCACAGAACTCTCATCTCCTGTAAGTGCACCGTGTAACATCAATAGCCTGTGATTTAATTAGTGCACAACACTAATTAAATGGACCGGTGACAAACAGGACACCAGTAAATTCAAACAGCCCTGAATTCTATTTTCAAGCAACTGCTTTGGTCTTCACAGACACAGACATGAATGAATCACATTTTCACTATTGTCCATGGCGGTTTGTAAACAACAGCATCAATGTTGATGTAAATCGATTCAACACAGTCAAACCCGATGCTACACAATTTTCTCGCATTGATCTACTGTTCATGTAGCCCACAAAATCAGTACCTGTAGTGGCATGCAAATCCCCAATGATCTTTAATAATGACCTCTATTAATGAAATATTTTTTAGACAGTATGCAAATAATAAAAAAGTGTAAACTGAGAAAAAACGGCTGCCCCATTACAAAACAACCAAAGTGTCAAAGAGTAAGGAGCTTTAAATGTAATTTTAGTTTTACATTTCCCTTACTATTGAGTGGCTATGGTCTCTTTGCTATCCAATACTGAGCCGTTATTAGCTGTTTTCTTTTGCACATTTTCAATTAATCATTTTTATTTTTTGGTTGCTTTTGGTCCCTTTTGTATATATGGCCATAATTCCTTTATTTTTTTTTACCAATGTGTTCATTAGCTGGCCATGCAAAAATATTTCTTACAAACAATAAATGTTTTTTTTTCTAAAAAGTGTCTCCCTTTTTCTGTGTTTTTTGTTATCTGTATTGAACAGGGTGAGTTTTTACTTTTTTTTATTAAAGCCTCTGTTTTTCCCCTGGGACACACATCACCCTTCCTTAAATGTGCTTTACTTGCTCTTCTCTGCCCCCTATTTTACTGCATTTAATCCTGTACTTCAGAGTACTGTAATCTGCCAAGTGTTTAATCTGTAGTATTTTGTATTTAATCATATCCTGATGTAACTATCACTGACACTGTTAACTGCTGTATCATTGAATTGTATTTTGTCACACTTGTACTAGCTTGAACCAAAGTCATTGTATTTATCTTGCTCTTAATTGTGTTATTACTTGTACTGTGCTTACGATTGTAAGTCGCCCTGGATAAGGGCGTCTGCTAAGAAATTAATAATAATAATAGTGTGTGCACATTAATTTCACGTATGACATGTACCTATAACCTTTATAGTTAAAGAGTTATAGCCATAAATCTAACAACAGTAAAAAAAAAAAAAAAAAAGCTAAAAAAAAACAGGCAAAAATAGCTCTGACCCTAAAGGGCTAGACGAGCTCAAAGCACCTCAAAGCTGGTTAATGGCAGATTTGGAGAAAAAAATTATCATAACTGGGCAAAAGCCCTCAATGTAAAGAGTGTGTGGGTGTTGGGAATATAGGGTTGCCAGGGAGTGGGTTAAAATCCTCCCTGCCATAAAACTGGGAGACTGTGGCTAGAGCCTTAATTGAATGATTGCTTAATCAGACTCCAGCCACATGGTATATGTGGGTTGGTGTGTAGGTGAGTTGGGAACTTTGTGTATACTGTGTTGGGAGGTCTGCAGTGAAAGGCGAATGCCAAGCCTGCAGTGGGTAGTATATATTTTTTGGTTTAAACCTGATATTTTGGCCCTGAACCACTCAGAATGATGGCTAAGACCATACAACAGTAAGGGAGACATGTCATTTAAATGTAATTTACTTACTCTTTAAAGTGCACACAGAAAGTTAAACCATCTTAACCATTCCTTAAAAAAATGACTCAGACTTCCTTGTGGAAACCTTTTTGAATTGTTATTATCCTTGGGATCCAGCTTCAAGCAGGATAGCTAGCCCAATAGGTGGCACGGGGGCCTGAACTACACTTTTCATTTTGAATTGCTCAGATGCCAGTATTACCCCGTAAGCCTTTACAGATCTATCCCTGCCTGCAAAAGCATTTTCCTACTCTAGCATCTCTCTAAAAACTTTATTGGTTGCCTCACCCATTTCACACCTCTTGTTTGATGCCTTGTAGTAATGAGTGATGTTAGAAGATTGTTTTATCAAGTGGTTTCCTAATGATAAAACATAAAGCTCTTGCCTTGAAGCATTCTTCAAAAAACACAGAGCATAGTTTTTTTTTTTCCATAACAAGATTTTTTTTACAGTGGTAGCAAATGTCTGTCAAACATAACAGTACAAGCAATTTAAATAGCAACAATTTTTTTTTTCTAATCACACCTTGTAAAATAGGACAAAGACACCGAAGCGGACTTAATGGAGAGTGATGTAAACATGTTGTTTATTGTTATTATTTTGTTCTGATAAGTCCCAAGACTATCTTTTAACTTCAGTCAGATTTCACATATAACAATGAATTTTCTCAAGTGTGTAGGTGTGCCTGTCAAGGAGAGTGGTTACCAACCTGCTGTTAAAATTAGTACTCTGAAAACAAGTTTGTATACACTGCTGACACAGCTGTAAATACAAAATTAGAGCTATCAGTGTCATAACAAAGTACTTGTACAAAAATATGTGTGGCAAACAGACAGATGAACAATATCCCATAATTTCGATACTCTAACTTGTGGTAAATAATGTTATATGCATTGTCTTCTCACAATTGGAGAAGTTGGTGTGACAGCTGCAAGAATATTAAACAGACCGCCCCAGACTGATAACCCCAGACTGTTACTGTGAGGGAGAGTATGTGCCCATAAAATCCAGTCTTATTTTCTTAGACTGGTTGTTTAAATAGTCCCCATTTCCTCTCATATTTATAATCCCCCAGTGCTCAACCAAGCTGGTAAAGGGAATCTGTTAAATCATTCAAGCGTAATTTCCAGGAGGAAGCTAAAATTAGGGCACCTAGATATCAATTAACTAAATGAGTCAATAGCTTTTGCTGGAATCTTCTAGCCCAGTATTACTGTTAAGAAGGGCTGAGACATACAAGTGAGGCAGTGACTGGGCTTGGATCTTCTTTTGCTGTAGAGAAACCTGCTTAATGTCACCATCCTCTTATTATCATCACGTTGAAATGTCCCAGCCAGGATATATTGTGAGTCGATGGTGCTGGTTAATATCACACACATTTATTAGTCATGAAACAGATTTCCAACCCACATAATATCACTTAAAAGCACAAGATTAGGAGTTGTACGTCATTTTCTGTAGTGAAGTGGCCGTTTTCTTTGTTTTTAATTATTACACTGTATTGCAGCATATTGAACATACATTGTATTACTGAAGACTATTGCAATCCATACATGCAATATCTACTGCTGTATTTGACTGTGCATTCATTTATTCATTTATTTATTTATTCATTCATTCATTTGTGGTGGGAGAGAACAAAGGGGTTTGTGGTTATTTGTTGGTTAAGGTTTCATACCATTGTCAGTGATACACTGTCGCTCCAACATTTTATATAGCTGGTTTCACAGACCCCGATTATCACCAATCTTGGATTAACTAATGTTATTTTAGATAAAGTAATGGAAGACTAGTGGTAATAAGGGTCTGTGACCCAGCCGATACTCATACCTTTTGTTCGAGCTCAACCTAGCTCTCTTGCTGGTAGGTTCCCCGACGTTCTATAAATTACGTCCACTAGGTGGCTTATTTTATGTAAGGACGTTTTTTGAGGAATACAGGCCATTTTATCGTTGATGTTTCTCCTTGTTTTCAAAAAATGCATTGCCTTGAATAATACATGTACAGGTTTATTATTATTAATAATAATAATAATAATAATAATAATAATAATAAACAACCTTGTTATCAAGTCGTACATTTTCAAACATCATAGGTGATACATGATAACGTAACTTTTTGTTTATCTTTTTCGTTCTTCTTTGTTTAACCCGGTGGTATTAAAAAGGGACACTGCATGACACAATGTGAAAGTAAAGCACGGTCGTTCAGCTTCAAGACCAAACTAGAAGATCTCAGATACGCACACTAGCTATAATTATTTTACTTTTTAGAAAAAAAGAAAAAAAAAACTGTTACATGTAAAGCAAAGTATTAAACAGTATGTTTTCGTATAATACATCTTCTGTTTGGTTAAGTTAGTTTCTACTGTATATTCCTTTCTGTGTATTATCATCTGCCTAGTGTGATGGACGCGCCCAAATTCCACCGAATTTGAATGAAACTACAGTATTTCTATTTCATCATGAAGACTCTCTCCGCTTCAAAAAAGTATATTCAGATTTTAGGAGTTTGTTTATTCTGGTTTGCACAGACGACTTGGAGTAACACATTTAAAGGTATTACATTGTGTCATCAACCGTATGCGATGTTTTGCTAGTTGCTAAATCATTTCCGTGTTTTTTTTTTATTTTTAGAAACTTTAAGATTGTTATATATTGGTAGGCTACGCTTCATCAGACAGTAAGGTATATTGTTTCTTGTTCAAAGTTTTAATATGAAAAACATTAATAAAAGCCTCACTTGTTAAATGTTCCTTAATTCTGCATGTTCACAGTAATTGTAATAAACTGCATAGTGTCAAGTGAGAGTGACATAAAAACAGCCTGTACTGTTGCATGGTGTTGGTACGAGTGCTGTTTACATGATACGTAGGTAGCCTATACTTACTGTACTGTTCGGATGTTGGGATTTTGCCAGTGTATCATCATCATAATTCTTAAATAACTTGCCTTATGTCCTATAAAGTAGAGCTATACAAGTTAAACATTTTCCTTCAGTGTTTTCTTTTATATCGAATGTTATGCAATCATCAGTTATATCCTGCCTTGTTTTACAGAATGTATTGAAGTGATAGACAATCTGGAAATAAATCAATACCAGGAGCACTGTTTTTGCTACAGATTAAATACGACAGTAGGATGGAAGGACATCTGGTCAACATTCCAGGTATATGCATTTGACTTTCAGCAATACCAAAACCACAAAAAGATCTATTTCAATCGATTTGCATGTTCTTAACTATGTGAACCTTGCTTTGATGTCATTCAATATTAACATACATTTTCACACGTAAGATGAACATTTCATATTACAGATACTGTAGGGTTTATTTTATTTTTTAGGCAGGTTTACCCTCATGCTTCTATCTATCTATCTATCTATCTATCTATCTATCTATCTATCTATCTATCTATCTATCTATCTATCTATCTATCTATCTATCTATCTATCTATCTATCTATCTATCTATCTATCTATCTATCTAGGAGGCTGTGTGGTCCAGTGGTTAAAGAAAAGGGCTTGTAACCAGGAGGTCTCCGGTTCAAATCCCACCTCAGCCACTGACTCATTGTGTGACCCTGAGCAAGTCACTTAACCTCCTTGTGCTCCGTCTTTCAGGTGAGACGTAATTGTAAGTGACTCTGCAGCTGATGCATAGTTCACACACCTTAGTCTTTGTAAGTTGCCTTGGATAAAGGCGTCTGCTAAATAAACAAATAATAATAATTATATATACTGTATATATATAAACAACATACCAGTATTGTGAAGTTAATAATAACAATCTTGCTTAATTGTGAATTATAGGTCTGTGATGTATTAAATGTTAGTTTGTGGTTTGTTTTTTACTGTAGGTCTGTTCAGTTTGTTTTACTTTTTAAAGATGTATTAACCCTTTCTAGCTTCACTGATCTTACACCAGCCACTCATGCACTATGTGTGTTTCTCCACATTATTTATAGTAAAATAATACAATTGCTGTCTTGTTTGTCATTTTTGTTTCATGTTAACTCTCTTAGGTGAATGTGCAAAGCCGTGACGATGTCCACATTGTTTTTCCTATGGAAGATAACAATTGTAAAGACCCAGAGCGATTCATACATTTTATTCAGTGTGTTTTAAGATTTTATTGGCCTTTTCCAAATGCATCAGCTAAACCAAGCTTAACTATTGCACATACTGATGAGGAAGTCTGCTTTGGAGTAAAATCAGTCAAGCCCTCTGTTAAATACTCAGTGCGTGTAACCGGAAAAAGTAAGTGGAAATAAATTGCTTTTCCTTTTAAATCTGGGAGCTAATTTTGAAGCATTTTACCCTGATTAATTTGATGATGTGATGCAGTTTACAATTTCACTCAAACGCTAAAAAAAAGACCACCCATGGTGTTGTTAGATTTCCCTGGATGAGCCATTATAGTTTAGAACATCTGCGCTCTAAGTGAAAAAGATGGTTGGAAAATCAGTATTCTGAAGGAAGAAATTCTGAAAGAAAGTGTGTAATGGGTTGCACCCATCAATAGGGGATCTTGGTGATTTGAATTTGTGACTTTTTTGATTACAAAGCTCAGCCTTTACCAGATTAAAGGTTGAAAGAGCAGCTCCTGAGCTATATGTTTATGGTCAGTATTTTCCTAAGGTGTGCCACAGCCCACAACACTGTTCTACTAGCGTACAGCAACAACCTGTGCCAAGAATTCACACTTTTTGCAGGCTGCACAATTTAAAGTGGTTTGCAATCTTCCGATTTTGTAATATAATATAGTTTAAGGAGCTTTGACCTGAGTTCAGGGGCTGCTCTTCAGTTCCAGTTGCAAGCCACAGATGTATATCACAAAGGTTAGATCATCCAAAGTGTCTGTACAGTCATACCATCTCGTGAACAGCTGCTGTGGATCACGTTTCCTTTCATGTTGCTGGCTATACGCACTAGAAACACAAACTAAAAAGACATGTTGTATTTGCTGATCTAGCCCGTGGTAATATGTCTGTGGCCAGCAACTGGAACTTCAAAACGTCATATTAAGATAAAGATAAGGGGATAGTTAATGTAAGTGGAGGCTACTTACTCTTGAAATAACAGCTAAATGTTTCTCTCTGTTTCAGAGCATGATCTGTATCGTTTTTCCCTGTTTGTGATTGGAATATTGCTGTTCGTTTCTGCACGCAGATTATGCAGGTGAAGATTTACCATTCTAAACACATTCTAAGATTGCAATATTTGTCAGATGGGTATTTATATCAGATCTCATAAGTTAAAAGAAGTTAAGTCTGATCAGTACCTAGAACCCCAAGTGCTCCAGTAATGGTATTAGTGGCTCAGTACCAAGGGAGCTATCCTTGTAGTGGGCCAGAATAGTGTAATGTACCAAGCAGTCAATGGTCCTGTCTATGGGATGCACAGTTAATGTTAATGCATATACTTTGCTATTTTAAAGTGTAAGAGGGATGTTAACCCTGGGTGTCTGATTAAATTCTTATACAAGCTGTAAGAGACAGAATAGCTTTTTAAACTGTATTTCATGAAAATTGAGGAACTGTAACAGCATCATGTAGCTATACAAGTATTTAAATAAGTTACTGTATTGCAATATTAACTTTGAACTGTACAATTCCATATAATAAACAATGATAACATTTTAAGAAAAAAAAACAACGTGGACACACATTCACTTCCAAGTTGTGTGGTTGTTGCCATGGTAATTTCATGATGTCTTTTTTTTTCTTTTGACAGGAACACTGTGTTTTATTACACTGTAGGTATTTCTCTGGGCGTTATCTCCATATTCGTTCTTACTTTGTTCGTACTTAAAAGGTTCATACCAAAGGTAAGTGCTATCAGAGTAAAACTTTAGCTCAGAATCACAACATGCACAGTATTTTTTACATTTATCTTCTTAGACATCCTCAGTGGGTCTGTACAGTTTAAACTATTGTGACAGAGAGCGAATGAATCCTAGTCAACAGTCTCCCCCCGACCTGTGAGGGCGCTGTATAACAGCAAACTGGGAGCTGTCGCTGTTAAGCCAGCATCCAGTCACACTTAACTGCAGGAGGCTGTGCGGTCCAGTGGTTAAAGTCCAGGGCTTATAACCAGAAGGTCACCGGTTCAAATCCCACCTCTGCCACTGACTGACTCACTGTGTGACCCTGAGCAAGCCATTTAACCTCCTTGTGCTCCATCCTGTGGATGAGATGTTAAATCAGTGTCCTATTGTAAGTGACTCTGCATATAATGCACAGTTCACAGCCTACCTCTGTAAAGTGCTTTGTGATGGTGGTCCACTATGAAAAGGCACTTTATAAAAATAGATTATTATTATTATTATTATTATTAACTGTGTATTCACCACCAGCATGGGAGCACCGCGAAAGGATGCAGAGCCGTGCCTGTACATTGCCTTTGTGTATTATTATTTCGGGACTGAAACCCTGTATTGTTTGGCTGTGCAATTACACATTGCTGTGTTGTTGCCAGCATTATTATTTAACAGTGCCAAACCGTAAAAATAAATTAAAGAAACCGTTTGGACCGTGATCACTGTTTGTTGTCGTTGTCTGAGCACTGAATCACCTCTACACCTGTGCACTGCAACCCAATTTGCCACACGTGGTGTCAGAACACTGGATTATGGACGTCACTACACTTTCATTGCTGTTACAAGTGAGAGATGGGAGGCTGTGGAGAGAATGACAGAGGAGAGGTACACGGAGCTGATCGAGAGAGTCAGCAGCAGGGAAGTACCCCAGGTACCAGCAGGACCCGTGATTGCGCCCCCTAAAGCAAGGGCGCAGAAAATGACGGCAGAGGATGACCCGGAGGGATACCTGGTTGCCTTCGAGCGGTTGGCTACCACCATGTCATGGCCTCAGGAGTACTGGGCTAGCCAGCTGGGCCCCTGTTTAATCGGGGAGGCCCAAGCAGCCTTCCAGGCCATGACCGATGAAGCGGCCAGACAATACAATCTGGTTAAACAGGCCATCCTCCGGTGACTCAACATCACAGGAAACACATCGGGTACAATTCAGGGAGTACCTAAGGACACCGGAGACCCGCCCCAGGGTGGTTGCGCAGCGATTGTGCGACCACATGGTGCACTGGCTTAGCCCCCTCAGGAGGACAGGGGTACACATGTGCAAAGCCATTGCCCTGGAGCAGTTTTGCCATGTGGTCAGCACCGAGACCCAGGTGTGGATACGGTGCCACAATCCAGCCACCCTGGCAGCCGCAGTCAAACTGGCGGAGGACTTTGAGGGCTCCTTGATCTCCTCCAAGACCAGCCTGTTGACCTCTCCCTCACCACCATGAGCAGCCAGGGACTGGCCACCACAACCTTGCTTCGCTCTGGAATCCAGACCTCCCAGACCACCGACCCCAATGGACCAGCCCACCTCCTTACCATGGAGGTAGCGGTTGGCCTCCAGCTGGGGTAGATTCAATGCCCCTTATCTTATCAGGCTTTATTTATAGTCCCAGGCGAAGCTGAGGATGATTTTGGACCCTGTATAGAGGCTCCTAGCACTCCGATGGGGGAGCAGTTACTTCCAGATCAGAAAAGAGAGCTGCGTAAGTTAATTGAGGAGTTCAAGGATGTTTTTTGTGACTTGCCCGGCAGAACTAACCTTGTTGAATATGACATTATCACTCCCCCAGGTACCACAGTTTGAGATAGACCTTACCAGATACCGGAAAGTCAACGAAATGGCGTTAGCAAAGAGATGTGTGCGATGCTCAAACTTGGGGTGATCTGAGTCTTCCAGGAGCGAGTGGTGCAGTCCGATTGTGATAGTCGCCAAAAAGGACGGCACCAACCGCTTCTGCGTTGACTTCCTTAAGGTAAACGCTATTGCCAAGTTCGATGCCTATCCCATGCCTCGGGTCGACAAGCTTCTTGACAGACTGGGAATGGCGAGGTTCATCTCAACTTTGGACCTGACGAAGGGATACTGGCAGATCCCATTGACCCGCAGATCATGAGAGAACTGCATTTTCTTCCCCTGATGGTCTGTTTCTTTTCATAACCATGCCATTTGGGCTACATGGTGCGCCCGCTGCCTTTCAGAGACTAATGAACCAGGTTTTACAACCATCGTGAGTATGCAGCAGCGTATATTGACGAGGGTAGCCCAGCTGTCAGCCAACTTGGGTAAATGTGCATTTACCAAATTAGAAACGCAATATTTGGGATTTATTATGGGACATGAGCAGGTGAAATCTGTAGCCACCAAAGTCCAGGCTTTGATGAACTTGGCAATCCCAAAAACCAAGTCCTAGGTGAGTTCTCTCTTGGGGTTGGCTGGTTATTACCGACACTTTATCCCCGAATATGCCACAGTGGTCAGCCCTATAGTAAACCTCACTAAAAAAGAGTGCACCAAATTTCATTAAATGGACAGGAGAATGTCAGGGGGTGTTCGATACCATTAAGCAGAGACTCTCTCAAGCCCCTACCCTTATCACACCAGATTTTGATAATGAATTCATCCTCCATACCAACGCTTTGGATGAAGTCTGGGGGCAGTCTTGTCCGAGCAGGTCGATGGAGTAGAACACCCCATCCTCTATATAAGTAATAAAATGCTCCCCTGGGAGCGTAACTACTCCTTCATAGAGAAGGAATGTCTGGCCATTAAATGGGCCACTCAGACCTTACACTACTACCTCTTGGGACATTAATTCAATCTCGTCACTGGCCACGCCCCACTAGGATGGTTAAGTACGATGAAGGATAGCAACGCCCGGATAACTCCGTGGTATGTGGCGCTGCAACCCTTTATGTATTTTTTGGCAGTTCATTCCAGGGTCTGTGTAGTTGACAGCATTATTATTTAACGGTGCCAAATCGTGAAAACAAATTAAAGAAACTGTTTGGACCGTGAACACTGTTTGTTGTCGTTGTCTGAGCACTGCATCACCTCTACACCTGCGCACTGCAAGCCAAATGTATAGTTGCCACTATACATTTAGAAGTTTATGAATCTTTAGTACAGTTACTTTTTCCCATACAGACACCTGATAGGCTGAGCTCATGAAGGCTATGTAAGATGTATAGAGATGATATTTTACATTAACTCCTGCTGTACCCATTAGGGATGTAAATGCTAATGGTGTGCCTTTAGCAAAGTGATGCATTTTTTCATCTTATGGCTTAATGGTGCAGCAGGCTAATTCTCTAGCCTCTTAAGCCTTTCATCTCAGGAGGCTTGAGTTCAGAACTGGCTCAGGTCACAAGTAAAATAAATGAATGAGTCTGGCCATCTCAACCTAGCCCCCAGCAAAGTCCACAACTCAGAACCACCACACATTTTCGGCTTAATTGGACTATTATTTTGTTTTATAGAAAAAGACATTTTTGTTTATGCTCAGTGGATGCTCTTATCTATCCTACATGGCGGTCCAGCAGATAGTGAATCACTGGGGTGAAATAAGGACAGATTACTGGAGATACGCAGTTGGTAAGTAAAGTGAATTTCATGAATGAATCAAATTTATAAAAACAGGAATGTGTAAATAGCTGTCCCTCACATGACTGATATATTTATTATCAAAATTGAAAATCGTAAACACATCCCTCCCATCACTCCGTCCCTACATTTTCTCCCTGTTGAGTTTTTTTGTTTTTGTTTATTATAGCTTTGACCATTTCACAGTTTCATATCCTCACATGTACCTGTTCACCTATTGAGGTCTGCGGATATGGGTTGACCTGATATTGGCAGGAGTCTTGCTGTGCAGAAGACATTGGTTTTGCAAGAGCCTTTTTTCTTCATTTTCAGTAAATCTTTTTCAATGTTTTCCTGTGTTTGTTTTTAAATATCATTACAGGTTACCTGTTATTTTCTGGATTTCTCAGCTTTGCTGTCTGCTATAAGCATGGACCAATAACAAATAGTCAAAGCTTAAACCTCCTGACCTGGACACTGCAGATCATCGCCCTGC
Organism: Acipenser ruthenus; assembly: GCF_902713425.1. NCBI lineage: Eukaryota > Metazoa > Chordata > Actinopteri > Acipenseriformes > Acipenseridae > Acipenser > Acipenser ruthenus. Next base: position 28,489,478 of record NC_081199.1, read on the forward strand.
TCTTAATGTACCTCGGGATTACATATCCTCCTGCTGCATATGCAGTCATCACCATTTTAGTCGCTTCAAAAACCCTGGCTTTTGCAAGGTGTTTGATTTGCAGGTTAGTGGGTCTTCAGACTGGGGCTGACTTATTCAGTATGCTAATTCCAAATTAGTGCGGTTTCATTTTTTCTTTTTTTTTTGGTAAATAAAATCTATTATTACTTTTGAAAATGAATGTTAATACAGAAAGTAGATTCATTAGTTCATTGTATTATACAAAAATCATTACTGTAATACATTGTAATAACTCCCTTCTTACAGTAGTGTAAAGTCATTGATTAAATCCTTTGGCCACTCCCTTATTCTTGTTCATATAAGTTAAAACAATATGTACCGTGTCTTCCCCTGTGCGGTTTCATTTTTTATGTAGTTACCCTTTTATATCTAGCAATATAAGGAAAATGATAACTGAAGCCAAGTGTTTTTCATGTTATGCTTTTTGCTTAATATGTTGTGCCTTTCCATTAATATACAATAAGAAAGTTATTATGATTCAAAGGAATGGCAAACTGGTCATAATGACTGCCCTTTTATGTATCTGCCACATTGCCAACCTTTGTAAATTATAAGCATTTTGCGGTGTTATTTACTGGTATTTTGTACAGGTAAGTCACATTGACATCAGTCTAAAATAAAACAATAAAACATGGTATAATTTGTTAACAACATGTAGTTTTAATAGTAAGAATTATTTCCATATTGTACATCAGGCACATTAAATTGACAACAAATATATGGCAACAAATGAAAAAGTAGATTTCGTTCTAATAACTTGTCGTTGTGCTCTGGGTGTTTTGCTAATTAAATCATTTAAAATATATACAGTACATAAGCATGCACTAACATTTGCATTAGGTGACAGGAAAAAGCCACCTCTCAAGGAGCTGCTTGGTCTTTTGAGAGGCTTGCCATATGCTGGAGCGTCACTAGGTGGCAGCTGTGGGTATTTTAGTGGGATTTGCTCTTTACTATTCAAAGTAGTCTTGAAGTGTGTGTCTGTATATTGCTGTGAATTAGATTTCCCAATAAATTCTTAACTGCCTAAAAAACGAAAGTTTAAAAGACATTTTAAAACAAATAGAGCCCAATCATGATCTATCTGTTCTCTGTCTATTTACTTATCTGTATCTTAGTGCTAGTGACATTGAAGAAAGATGGCTTCTAGCGAATGTGTTTTCTAGAGCAGGTTTAACAGGACTGGGCGTTTCTCTATGTTTTTCTTGATAAGATTTGAAATGTGTTTAGAATAAGAACTGATTTTGGATGTGTCACACGATCAGAATGAAATGCCGAGCCCTATTCACAATGCTCATGAGACCTGTTTTTGACAAACCTCATTAAATTCACCAAAACAGACTTTTAAAAGGTTCTTTAGCTTTATCAGTAGAGCCCATTAACACAATACTTGTCGAAACATAAAAAAGTACTAGTCTTTACTGTTTTAGTCCTGTAATGTTTAATTTCAGCAAGTCAGGTTAACAAAAGAAGCTTTAATGATAGATAGCAAAATAATGTGAAATGACATGAGTCCTCTACTGAGATATACATGGTAGAGCCCTGATGTCAAGCTATTTCCTAAAAGCATTTTATCACTTTAAGTTTCTACAGAAAAATAAGAGGGATGTTCCCAATTCCAAAAAGCAGCTTTAAAGCAAAGGAACTGGAAATCAGACTGCTTAGTGAAGAGGAATACAGAGAACAGGGTGACACTGAGACCAGAGCATCCTTGCAGGAGCTGCGTGAAAACTGTTTGAGGCCAGGATTCCCTGCATGGGAAGCAGTGTCAAGACTCCACTCTCCTAAAAGGTAAAGACTTGTTCCACTGTATGCTAAGGGCTAACCATGAAAAAATGTATTTGACATAAAAAAAGGTTTCTGCACCCTGTTAGTTCAGCTATAAGCATGTTTAAATATTTGTAGAATTCTACGATTGCTGTCTACAAAATTAAATGTGCCTGTTTGCTTTAAAAATGTGGAAGTTCTTTGTAGATCAGCTGGTAACAGTAACCAGTAAGATACCAATGAAAGTATGTTCACAGAATCAGACTGCACCAGGTTCATTAGAGAAATGCAATGGTACATTGGGAAAAAAGTAAGCAACCTCTGAGAGTTTATTTATGCATATATCAATTTACTATTTGAATCCATTTCATTATTAGTTGATTAAACTTGATGTACTTTTGTCAAAGTACGACTCAACAAAAGCTGTTGTTGAGTAACTGATGAACGGTACCTGGTAGCCTCAAACACAATCATCAATAAGTGTGCATTTGTGTGTGTGTAAAGGTGTTAATCAAATAAAAACTGTATTATTTCAGTACGTTGAGCTGATTCTCTTTAAATAATTCCTCCAGGTTGGCTGAGTTTATACGAGGGGGTTCCCATGTGACTGATGAAGAGATCCTTGAGCACGACAAACAGTACTGTTTGGGCGGCACCTACTTTGAAGACTGGATCTTTTCCACTAGAGACGAGGAGCAGGGTGATCAAGATTGGCCAAATCCACTGCAATCCCAAGAGGATGTTGATGAGGGAGACCTGGAGTATTACGAACCCACGGAACAGAGCAATTTAGCACCAGTTGATTTAGATTTATTCTAAAGTCACAAAGTGGTCTAGCTGAATGATCTCCTATATCACTAAATAAAATAAAAATGTGTAGAATAAAGATAAACACTGATTTAGATGATCAGAATAGACCGTCGCCTCAGAAAAATTATTTTCAGATCTTAGCTTCATTAAGAATTTAGGTGCATGTTTTAATAATATTCTATCCCGATTGCCTTTTTTACTTGACAATTTGCTTACCTTAACTTTGTTTTTATTACAATAACTTAATCAGTTATCTAGATAACTGAATACCTTGTTGAAACATATCAGGCTTGCCTCGGCATTGTGAGGTCATTTTAAATGTGCCATTGATATTAACCCGTTAAACTCAGGTCAATGTTGAGCAACAGCCATTAACCCTTTAAGGTACAAGGGTGCATGAAACAGGGTTTACAATTTGCCGACAGGTTGGATTTGTTTTATCCAAATTGCCAGTTTCCTTGTAATACTTGAGTCACTCTTAAATGTCTTAAGAAAAAAATGTTAGAACAACTGCTCATTTCCTTGTGTACTTTAAGGGATTAAAGTACTCACAGGTAGTTTATGTTGTTTTTGCACTAAGAGGACCATGTTCTTCTATGACACTTTTAAACTGAGTGTATATATTAGACACCCACTGAGGTTTCTAGAATGTTTGATACAAGTACCTGTCCATTAGACTCGTGGCAGATTAGCAAAAAACTAAATGTAAAATACTGCAGGAGGGAATTATCTAAATTAAAACACACCAAGTGCTTTTTTAACATTTTTAAAATGCAGTTATTTTTTTTTTATCAGTCCAAGCTCCAAATGTTTGATGTATTATGAAAAATAGATTAAGAGTGGCTGCGTTTTTGTAAAAAAAAAAAAAATCTCAAACTGCCATGCAACAGGAGTCCTATTTCCAAATACCGTGGTATATTATAAATAGTTTTCATTCATTTTTAACACCAGCATGTATTTCTGTATTTTTTTTTTCAATTTGTTAAATGAAAAATAAGTAAATGTTTTATTCCTGAAAGTTTTTAAAGTTGGTTATGGGTATGCTTAACATTTGTTTTGATTAATAAAAAAAACAACATCTTCAGATTGAATCATTTGAAAAAAAAAAAAAAACTTGAACATGTGTGAATGTAGATCATCATGACTTTGTATATTCAGTGCTATTTATTTAATGGAACATCACTCAGGTATTTACAATCAAAGCTTGCTTTTTTCCCCAATAAACTTTTTTAATAAAAGTGCAGAGTATACTTATTTCCAGTTTATTCTTTTCATTTTTTTGCAAGTTAATTGTTTTAACATTACAGTACATTGCATTCCTTAACACTGTAGCTTTCGTTAGCTGGAAACCCAAAACCATTTACAAAACTACTGATTAGAATACAGTAAACAAGAGATTAAAGGCACACATTGTTAATTATACACAAGTCATTTACTTGATTAAGCTGATGGTATAGGTATTAAAAAAAAAAAACACACACACAACCTATGTTTTGACAAGTTTACAGTGCTGGACACTGATTGCAAACATATATTAATATTTACATAAACCTTCAACAGTAAATTAACAAATATACGTCTTTACATTTTCCAGTGTATGCTAAAGCCTACAAAACCTTTTTTAAACCCATAATATGAACTTCTTTTTAGCAAAGTATTCAGTGTTAAAACTGCAATTTCATTTTCAGGCGTCTCTGGAAGTCCTGGTAAACAAACATTTCTTCTGGAATTGTCAAACAGTTCAAAAACAACAAGTAGACAGGAAGTCTAGCACACCACTGTTCAGGAAAACATTTTGCCAATTAAACTGCAGGTTAAAAGTTACGCAACTGGGCTTTTTTAAAAAAAAAAATAAAGTTATGTAATTGAAATGTCTACTGCGATTATGTGTACTGTACTAAGTATTAGGCACTTTTTGCAGTTGGTACTCCTGCTGGAATTCTGCTCGCTGTTTTCAAACAGGCTCCAGCCTGGAACGGACCTGGTATTGAAGTCACCGTAAATCAGCAACAAATTGGCAGAAATAACAAGCGAACGAGTCCGACATCTTTGCTTAATTGCCACATCTTAACAAAATAAAATAAAATAAAAAATCTTAATGAAGATGTCGTTTTTGATGAAAATGGAGATGATTTCGTAGGGGCTGTTTCTTCAGTTAGTCACATTGTTATCAAGTAACATGTACACAGAATAAGAAAATGAATTAAATTGTTTGCATTAAAGGACCACTATTTTGTTACTATGGAGAGCAATAACTTAGTATTTATCACCCGTGACCCGTTCAAAATATGTGGCAATTAAGCAAAGATATCGGACTCATTTGCTGGTTATTACTGCCAATTTGTTGCTGATTTAGCGGCGACTTCATACACCAGGTACATGTTGAAAACAGCATGTAGAATTCCAGCAGGTGTACGTTTGGGGTTTTAACATTTAAAATAAACATTCTGAAACGTTAAATAGTGTTTAGAAAAATGCCTATCACTGGATGTACACCAGTAATATTCCTGTTATATACTCTATCTACCAAGGTGGCAAGTTGCACTACTGTAAGGCTTATTAATATTGTCCAATACGTTTACCTTTTAGGAAAGAGAACCATTCCTCAGCAGCAAACACAAAAATACCATCCAGGAGTAGTAGCTTCCTGATTTTCTCCGATGCAATCTGAAAACAAAATAAAAAGGCAACAAATGCCTTGCTATATCATATGTACAGATATTGCTTGTATGTACAGCTCTTCCATATTTATAGTTGCTGGAAGGGGTTTGTTGGAGACAGGGCTGAATTGGTAGCAATATTTCCTGGCAGGGGGTTGCTGTTCTCCACAGTCTCTGCTGGGCTGGTGTCTGGAAGGCCCTGTGCAGCCTGCAGGGAGTTGTTTGTGCCTTCCGGAGCTGCAGGACCCCATGTGCTTGCTGGGTCTTGATTCTTTGCTGCCGCTAGTGGTTTTTCTGCTTCATTCAAGTTGGGAGAAGTCTTTCTTTGATCGTGAGAAGTTGATGGACACGGTTCAGTTTCCTGAAAGGTATACAAGTTTGAGTTTGAATTTGGCTGGTAGCAGTTGACAGCCAAGTGTGACAGGTAATGTATACAGAATGTATTGAACAGATTTCCTTTTAGCCGCATTAAGCTCAAACTAATGTTTTTGTTAAAGACTAAATAGGTTGCTTTGCAAAGATAAATAAATCCACGTAACTTCTATTCCGAAAAGTGGCTTTTGAACAGGATTTGCAGTCCACAAATTGTTTCTTTAGTGAACAGTGCAACGTATATATTGTTTTATGTGAGGTGTACATTTCAATACAAGTTGTACTAACTTTGGGCAAATTCATGAATCACTATATACTGAAAACAATATAGTTTTTTTTATTTTTTTATTTATCAGTTACATGTTTAACATCAAATAATTTCTTGAAACAAGTGCCCATCAAAATCAGACAAACTAAACTGTCAAGATATAGATTTCAGAGAATCAGGTGTGGCTACAGTGAAAAAGCAAGTCAACATGACCTACATTCTCAGGATGTTAAACAAGAAGATCACAGAATGTAGCTTATATGGATGCTTAACACTATACTGTGGTTTGCGCTATTGCATAAAATACCTTCTCACCTTTCTTCAGGGGAGCCAGGAAGGCATGCAAAAGAAGACACCAGATGTATTCTGTTACTGCACAATACCAGTATTCAAGCTGTACACTGTGGCAACATGGACGCTGACATCACTCATAAATGTTATCTTAAGAGTTAAATAAAAAATTCTCAATGGCATAAACAAACACTGCCTGTCTGTGTGCAATACCAGACTCCTTTCATTTAAGTATGAAGAAAATAACATCTTTATAGTATAACTAGCACACTATGTTTGGCACAATAGAAAAGTCGACCTCAGACTAACCTTATATGAATCACTAACAACCACCTTTGCTAAAGAAATGAGACATAAAATGCTTTATATTGCCAGACACTTTTTATGTAGCTTCACTTATTCCTCTCCAGGATATAAATAAGGCTCTCCAAGCTGTACCATGAGCTTTGTCACACATGAGTTTATGAGCTCAGTGGTTTGTATAGCTGTTATCGCTCCATGTTAAATAAGCAGCTCACCTGTTGAGACTGGTGCTCAGAAGCCCGATTGCGTTTCGACATCTTCACCATCTCTTTCATCTGATAGATGGCATAAGTAATGGTAACCCATGGAGATGAAGAGATCACCCATGCTGGTTTATTCAGGTCCTCCTGCTCCTCCTGGTGTTTGGTTTTCTTCAGGGGCAGTTTGGGCTCCACTCGGGGCAGAACCACTTCAGATTGGTTTTGTACAAGGTCAATGGTTGCTATGGGAACCGGGCTGGATGGAACTGGTATGTTTTCTGCCAGCATCTTATCTTCTGTTTTCCCCACAAAACACATGAAACAGTTTTGTATTTTTACAAATAATAACATTCATATGTAGACAGTACATCTAAAAGATGTTTTCGGTTGTCGATCTAGTGCCATTCATTATAGTTATTTGCTTAGGACAGAAAAAGCAGTATTTATTAACATGTTGGGATCATTTTCCAAAAAGGTACCAGTGACCACACCTTGGGTATATTGAACCATACCCTTCAACACATATCAGTTTTATCCCAACCACTGGTTTTCAAGATTGTATTTTACCTTGCAAAGCAAAAAAAGACATCTCCCTAAAATTGTTCATCTGTGAACTAAAAGTGTAACATTGTGGTTTTCAGTAATACAGCACCCTGGCTGACTTATACAAGAATTATTTTTCTTACCTTCATCTTCATTTTCCACAGACAACCACTGAATAAGTGCAAATAATAAAAGAATCACAAGAGAGGCAATTCCAATTCCTCGGAATGTTTTAGCCGCACCTGAAATATGGACAGACAGTAGAGTCAAAGAATCAAAGCAGGTTTGTTATGACAGCACATCACCTTTAACCACAACAAGTTCCATATAGCTATGTACAGTGGTTGTAAATGGACCAGTTTGCAGTATAGATAGCAGAAGATTCCACAATCAAATTATTACTTCACCGAACATAATTCTACATATGGAAGCTGATTACAGCCTATTGTTTTCTAAGTAGTTCTGCTTTTGTTAAGAACAGAACATGTGAGGATTCTACTCACCAAAGTAATTCACAAAGACTCCCCCCACCATGGCCCCGCAGCCCCTCCCCAGCCCCAGATGAAGGCCCTGCAGGATTCCCTGGGCCGACGTCCTCAGTGCTGGAGGCACTGCAGCACTCAGATAGGAAATGCAAGCAGCCCACACCGAGGCATGGGTGACTCCTGGAAACACAAAAACATGTATTTTGTCTTTATAAATCTGTCTATACAAATTTGTGGGGTATATCCTGTTGTCAAGCAAGAGAAAGCTCTCAGAGGAATACATGAACTGTAATGGTACAAAACAAGCAAGAAACACCATTTTAAACAAAAACAAATTCATTATTTTTATTTATTTATTGAGATATACACTGTGGTAAACTTCTGATCACCGTATATATTATATATATATATATATATATATATATATATATATATATATATATACTGTAGCAGGGTAGGGAGGGGGTTAAAATCCTCCCTGCCAAACACACGTGCAAATGTCTGTTAATTGTTTTTGTCAAATGTTTAGCAGTTGCCAAATTATTGTAAATTGGTGCCAGTTGCCTGTGCCTGTTCAGTGGGGAAATAAAAACAGATCATTCATGTAATCTGACCATATTTATTGTGCCAGGTTTACTAGTTTTTTAAAAGGTTGCACCCCTTCCCCCCCCCCCCCCCCCCCCCCCCCCAGAAAGGAATAAAAATGCGGTTAACGCCTAAGCTACAGATGAGGAAAAATGGCATTGGCTTTCCTGGAACACTGTTTGTGTCGACATCAAAGTAACTGAGCTGCACTCACTCTGGTTTGTTTGCCCCTTTCAATGACAGACCCGACACAAAACTTGAAGTCTAGCCCTGACGCACACTTTTAATAATACCAAAAATAAACAAAACAAAAACAAAGCCTAGCTCTCTTTGAGCACTAGCTACACATTTCAGGAACCTCCCTAAATAAGCTGTTTACCGGTTGACAAAAAAGAGCACACAGTTTCACAAAACATGAAAAACAAAAGGCTTCAGTACTTTTTTTAAATACAATTGATCACACTATGAATAGGGCTGCTTCACACAGCAGAGCCCTGACTGAACTAACTCTGGGGTTTATATGCCCCAGAGAAACAGGTATAGACAGCTGGCTCTAATTTACAATAATGAGGCCAACTGCCAAAACAATAAAACAAAATTAACAAATTAAATCACACACACATTTGCACGCGTCTTGCTACAATATATTGAAGCCGAAATGTTGTAGCGAATTATTAAAACCGTGAGTTTTCAGTAATAAATCTTCTTTAGACTGTTCTAATCAAAATGTCAAAAACGATACCATTACAATAGCCACTGGTTCCTCTGACAAGAAAAAAAAAACAAACTAATAATTAATTTTTCCTTTTTTAAATATTGCAGTGCTGATTGGTGGATTGCAGTCCAGTTTCTCAAAGACTGCAACAAATAAAAATGTATAAAGCATGCTCTTTTTATTAAACATGGGCAAAACCGATGATCCTCAGATGGTAATATGTTACCCACAACAGTTGCAACTTACTTCCTTTAGAACAGGAAACACTTGTTATGCGAAGTGGTAAATATTTCCCCTACAGTCTGTGACTTTTTACAATTATAAATAGCAGTCAATATAACAGTTAAGTGATTCCAAGGTCACCTAACTTTAGAATAATAAACGCAATGTACACAACTTTAGTTGTTTTCTCTGTCCAATTTCTTTGTTTGTTAATGTTAAAAAAGCTTTCAACCTTGACAGAAAACTGAAGACTCAAAAAGGTTTCATACTATGTTCTGCATCATTTGCAAGCTTATATGTATTTACTGGTGTGCTACTGGCCTACGTTTTGAACTTTTCCTTGAGGTGTATAACATTTAGCCTTTGTTTCTCATTTAATTTTTTAAAACGTGGTACAAAAACTAAAAAAGAAACTAAGTAAAGGTACTGAGTTCAATGAACAATGGCATTAGCTAGAATGTTTATCTGCCACAGTTTGGGCTGCATCTTTTTCTCCGTCTAAAAAATAGTGTTGTCACATTCAAAATTAATTTTCTCGAGTTATTGGACAACAAATGTTCCTAAATATTTAAATGCTAACCTGAAAAACAGTAAATGCTAAATTGTAGAATATTTTGTTTTTAAGTCCACCATCAGTGAATTATCAAACAAAATAAATGTAAAAATAACAGGCACATGAAATGCCCCCTTCATGTATTGGACAGAGTGATCTTTAGCAGAACTATTTCCAATCTTTGATGCAGCTAGTGTCTTTTAAAGAAATCATACAGCTCTATGCAGTATGTTCAATCATTTACCGAAAGCAAACTAAACCGTCTGCAGTGTGTCAAACGTTTGCTGTATTTATTTTTAAGCGATACAAATATGTATATTTACAGTAATCTTAGCAAAACTGGAATTTTCACATGAAACTACATATTACACGGCAGATTTTGGTAAACTTCACGGAAATCGTCAAATCTGTAATAACCGTGAAAAAATATTATTGAGCGTTTCAAGTTATGAATGAACTCTATTTTAAGCTCCCATGATGTGTGTTCATGGCGACAGTGTTACACAATAACACATAGAAATATACATAATAGATGGTATCACTCTGGTAAAAAAAAACGCCTTGCCAAATCTAAACTAAAAATGAACTCCAACCTTCCCAACTATGACTTTTTCTTAATAGGAAATTGAGTTCTTAGGAAAATATTCTAGTGAAAGGGAACCCATTTGATTAAGCTCAACTATGACTTCTCATAAGCCTCTGTAGATGGCCAAGCTAAAAGCACTGCACTACTTCAAACAGTTTCACTTCAATTACACTGGGTGTGTACTCCTAAACACAGGCCTGCTCAGAGTTAGGAGTCAACACCCAATACAAACACGAGACTTGTTGAACCTGTTCCAAAAAAACCCCTCAGTTTTAAACTTCAGGGCTGCTGTTGAACCAGCTCAACCAGCTTTTTTTTTTTGTAGCATATGTTGCATTCATATTTATTGATTGATTCATAAATTACCTTGAAGAACTTCCACTGGGAGAACAATCCAAGCATTTTCCAGGTAGGATATGTACAGGTAACGAGCTGTATTGCACGCTAATCCGATATACAAAACCCTGGAATGAAATAAAAGAGAATTCAAAATTGGAAACATAGAGATGTTCAATATTAACAGAACGACTCAAGCAGCTTTTCAAATTAAACATGATCTAAATATAAAGTATATAAATAAACAAAATAAGTTTACCATTCTAAAATACTTTACAATATAATTTGTGGCTACTGTTATTCACAATGGGGTTGCTACTGGTTTTTCAGTTTGGCTAAATGTTCAAACAAAACATTTTCACGAGAAGAACACAATTCACCAGAGAACACAATTCAACCTAAAATTAGTTCAAAACACTGCAATAGCTATATGTAATGGACCCATAATTCCAAATGAATCCAGGCCATTGTGTTCTTTTTTTATATAAAATGTAGTCGTTGTCAATTATTTTTTGTCAATTATTTTTTATCATTTGGAAATGGCCAATTATTTTTAGGCTCAGCTCACCGCTACCACCCCTACGCTGACTCGGGAGGGCGAATACGAACACACACTGTCCTCCAAAGCGTGTGCCGTCAGCCGACCTCTTTTTTTCACACTGCGGACTCACCATGCAGCCACCCAAGAGCTACAGCGTTGGAGAACAACGCAGCTCTCAGGCAAGCCCGCAGGCGCCCGGCCAGACTACAGGGGTCGCTGGTGCGCGGTGAGCTGACACCCTGGCCAACCTAACCCTTCCTCCTCCCGGGCAGCGCTTGGCCAATTGAGCGCCGCCCCCTGGAAGCTCCCGTCCTCGGTCGGCAAAGGAATAGCCTGGACTCGAACTCGCGACGTCCAGACTATAAAGCGCATCCTGCACTCCACGTGGAGCGCCTTTACTGGATGCGCCACTCGGGAGCCCCCATATAGTGTTTTTATCAACACAAGAAACTATTGTTCTGCTGATCTGAAGAACAGCTCCAGAGGTACAGTAGCAGCCAAATTCCCTTATTGTGGTTACTTGTGTTATTGCTGATCAGGAGAATTTCTGCCACAGGGGAAAGTAAACAAACCACAACAGCCACTTCTGCTTCTGCAATAATTTTTGAATAACTAAGCAGGATGGTGAGTTATCTATTTAACTCACAAAATCTATCATATCATGGCTGTCTAGCATCATCTGTGCTCTATTGAAAACTACTGGGATAGCCTTGTTTAGACAGAGGCACAAATCTAAAAGCATACAACAATAATTGCCTCGCCATCCTGAGTCACACCATCGTGGTGTGACTCAGGATGAAGGTGACCTTTCAGAACAGCATTCTGTATCATAACCAAACAAGTAACTGGTACTTTTACTTAATGTCTGTTTTGAGGAGTTAAATAACAAAACTATTTTTTACAGCCTCCTACTTTGTCATTGGTAGAAGGAGCCACCCATTTCCTGTAACATCAACAATTATATTTCAATGCAAAATGAAAAGGGTTTGTGGAAACATTTTAAAGGTCTGCTTCTTCTACTTTACATACCTATAGTTCTTACTTCAGCCACACTAGGAGGAAATGTTTCAGACAGATTGTTGTCATTTTTATTTGTATAATATTCATTTTAAAAGTTTCCTTAACCGAAATAGAATGTTCCAGAGCGATTAAACTACAATATTTCTAGCTTTCAGAATTAGTAAGGAACATCATTTTGACTTGTGAAAATACCATAAACAAAAAGATTTGAATATTTGGCCTCTCTGGAAATTACTTAAAATATAAGCTAGATATATCCCATGGTATCTAATGTATTGCATCTGAGTCATACTCAAAGGTATGTTTGAGCACCACTCCCTGCATGGCGTTTTCATATAGAAACACCATCATTCACAGCTACAGTATAGGAGAGATACTGTACACTCCCTTTTGGGCAACTGCTGGTCAGAACCATCTTTGTACTGTACTAAATACGCAAATGTCACTGGTTCATGTAACAGATGCCAAAGATGTATCGTGTGAGCTGAACAGATCAAAAACTGAAGTGCAGGGGTTTGCAACTCAAATATTGATGAAGTCAGTGGTAATGACAGGGCTGGGATTACTAGCACAGGAGAATTAAGGTCTCACAGCAGCTTTAGAACAATAGATACAGAATGTGATTTGTTACATACCCTCGTTCTAGAATCAAGCCAACTTTGTACTCAACTGGGAAGCAAATTCAGTCTCCAATTTACTTATGCACAGGGTTTTGGAACAAAGAAGCCCAACTGTACTGACTGGGCGGTGGTTTTTACATAGTGGGCCAGGCTCAGGCTTGCAGAATTACAGAAATGTGACTGCCAATAGCTACTGTACACAAACCCAGGACTGCCTATTGAGAAAACCACTTGCTGAGGTAAGTATTCTGAACAAAGTCATAATGTCTCAGTAAGATACAGGGTAACATTATTTTAACATGACTCCAAAGTTAAATTCATAAATCTGAACGTCCTCTTGAGAGTCCATGTTTTAACGTAAAGATGTCTGTCTTCTGATAAGCACATTTCTTTTTACTTCAAACTATGAAGTTCCAGAGCTGAATGGGCCAGGAGCAATACATAAATACATGGAAATTACCAAGTGAAGAGAAAGACCCCTGTTCTTCAGGGTTCCTCACAAAGTTTTCTCCAAAATTAGCCTTTTGGTTGATGTTATGTTCTAGACTGTGATGTGACAAAGAAAGATGTGTGTTCGAAGTGAGAACTTTCAAAATGTCAAATTTAGCAATGGGAATAAAACACATTTTAGCTACTACTTACCTGATGTGTCCGATTAACTCGATCAGCTTATGACTGAAGAAGTAAGCGGCTAGCTCTGAAACATGACTCAAGACAGAGCAGACTCCAAACAGAGTGGTGGTCCCTTTCAGGTCCTCCAAGTGCCAGTATAGGAAGGTGAACACAAACCCATAGCCGAAGCCCATGAACCAGGCCACAAAGAGGACACTGCCGTACTTAACACTGCACAGCAGCTTGAGTAGGTATCTGTAGTCGAACTGTTCTCCGCTAGCCTGTGGACTGGTATAAGAACCATCTCCTGCACCCGTTTCCTCGGGGGCATTGCGAACCACCTGGGGGATTTCTATTTCTTCCCTTTTTTCATCCTCCTGCATCAAATGGCTCGAGTCAAAGCGGAATTGGGTGGCCACTATGAGAGCAACTGTCATAAGGACCCCAAACACAATGAAAGCAATGCGGTAGTCTTTGTAATCTGGCAAGTCACAGCCTGTGCCTACAATAAAGACTGTAATGTGTGTGTGGTCAATTCCAATGCCAACAGCCAGCATAGCCAACCCCCACCCTAAAGAGCCCCACATTCTCTGCAGTCCATAGCGGTCCCTGTGCTTGCCTAGATACTGCAAGGTGATAGTGTCCACGATGGTAACAGCTGGCGCGCTGAAAAACTCTCCTATTATAATAACTAGTAGGATGAGCAGAAAGATGGTCTCCACTTGAGCACTGTCAGTAGTGACAATATATTGGTTTGGTGATTTTGTGGTGGTTTTAGTGGTAATGCTTGTGGTGGTTTTGCTTGGGGTTGGTCTCTGGGTAGTTGAATTAGCAGTCTCATTATCAGCACTTCTGAGAGAGAAAACAGGCTCTGTGTTAAATGAAGGTAATGGAAAAACAACTGTGGATAGCTGTCTGTTTGCATACAAGTCCCTCCTCTGTCGATGACTGGTAACAGAACCATTTGGAGGCATGAGAGAGGAGGAATTGGATGTTACCTTGGCGGCTGTAGTTGTTGTAGAGTTAGAAGGTTGTAGATTCACACACGTCATGGCAGCAGGCCTTACAAAGCCGATTCCACAGTTAAACAGAATCCAGCACAGAACGGAAAACAGAAGGACAATTTTCCCTTTCTTAAAACGGTCGGCCACCACTCCCCAAAATGGAGCGCTGCAGAATTCAATGAAGTAACGGATGCCCACTAGCAGCCCGCTCTGACTTGGCAAAATACCCAGTTGTTTGTAATACACAGGCAGAAGGGGGTGCAAGGATCCATATGCAGAATAGAAGAAAAAGTAAAAGACCTTTGATATCAGGAGATCATTGTTAATTTGTATGCACTGCCTTTCTAGCCAGTCAGAATCATCAGTGGCAGATGCAGGGGTTTCTAAAGGGGGTGGGACAGTTGGGGGCTCAGTGACTTGTTCCAAGGACAGAGTGTTAAAAGGCTCAGCCAGAACATACTTCCTTTTTTGATCTTCTTCGTCTTCCGACAAAATAGCAACCCTGTCATTGCTCGCCATGCTTTGATGAGGGATTTGATCTTACGTATGCTAGAATAGAAAAGATAAAGACATGGATATTAAACAAAATCTGTGTTTCTGGAATACCAGTACTGTACTGAATAACAAACAACAACAAAAAACTTGAAAAGAACACAACAGAACAGTACAGGGTCCCTTTATAGCTTATGTTAGGCCATAGGGTTTTGCCTCTCTCAGATTTATTGATTTATTAAACTTTCCATCCATTAATTGCCATGGCAACTAAAGCAGCTGTATCTGCTGATCTTGAAGTACTTACTGTACAGACACTGCACCAGCCATTCAGGGCAAATTTAATTTGGTCATTTTGCTTGTGTTATGCTTTATAAAGCCTGTGTCATTTTGAAGCGCTATACAGCTTAACATTGTTCATTTTATGTCCTGTACATAAATACAACTGCTGCCTAATAAACTCTTCTGTTGATTGTTATTTATTTTCAAATAAGAAATGCCATTTGTTTGGAAAGAAGAAAACAAACAGTACAGTACTCCTGAATACATTTTAGTAAAAGTATAGCTAAAGTACTATTCATTTGTAAACTGATAAATATTTTACCAATTATTTTCGCTGCAATTGTATAAAATGTCTGCAGTATGAAAAAAAAAAGATTATTACGTCTGATATGTTTCAGAGAAGGTAGAACTGTTGTGTACAAAAATGAAGGTTGATAAGAAGAAAAAATATTTTAAAAAATAAAATAAAAATAATGTACACAAAAAGTTTAAATGGTTAAACAATCATTATATATATATATTTGACACACGGCAGGGTTTATACAGTATAAACAAACTATCTCCCTAAGCGGTGAAGGAGACATAATGCTAATATTAAGGTCAAAACCCAATTTTGATAGCAAAAGACCATGACTTGTTTATATATATATATATATATATATATATATATATATATATATATATATATATATATATATATATATTATATAGATAGATACATACATACATACATAGATGGATAGATATTGAAAAATAAAGTAATAATGCAAGTGTATTCTTGGTCTGAACCTGGTTACGTTTGCGGAAGTGATGGGTGTTTCGTATTTATAAAAAAAAAAAAACATTCAGAAGTCTCTTACCAATACAATAGCATTGAATTCGTTCATGACAGACTGGCAGACAGACAGACAAACCCAGTGTTTCAGTAAATTACAGCTTAATAACACATATGATCAGGTAAAGAAAATATCAGTGGAATATATATCGCATACATTTCATTCCATTATTTATAATCTACAAGAAGAAAAGAAGAAAAAAAAAAAAAACAACAGCCAGACGCAAATGATCACATTTCCATAAAACAAGTACAGGCTATTTTAAGCAATCTATATACTCTAAAAAAGACAACATAAATGTAATCAAAAGTTACAATATTTTAAACCTATATTCTCCTAGATTTTGTAATGCATCGTCTCAGTATCTCGTCTAAACCAACTCGGAGGCTAATGACTCCGATTTGCCAGGTTACAATAACATGATATATCCAAAACACAGTTCCCAATTTAAATAAACAAACTCCTGTTACCTGAAAATTGTCTTGATGATGGTACGTATAAGATTACACAAGCCTCCTGCCCCACGATCACAGGTGAATTAATTTGATCTACCAAGGTTTCGCCTTTCCTGCATCATCATGGTATTACAAGCTGACACTCTGGCGAGTGTTATCTGACTGGATATTGTACAAACTGAAAGCGCGGTTGTATTTATTTAGTTTAAGATGAGTGAAAAATTGATGAACACGATCCCTGAACGGCATTCGAATTTCGACTTGCAACGTCAGTGAGGCCTTGACGTCACCTCACCTGCAATCTTACCAGCGGCAGCAAAGAGCAGCGCTCCGCAGCTGCTTGACAGCTCTGTTTGGGCTGAAGCTTTTTCAGCGGAAATACTGTGGCACCTCCCATTCACCGGCGCCTGAGCCGGAGACTGGCAGGGTGTTTCATTTTATACATTTTTTACAGACCTGTGCTTGCGAATTATTGTCTGGAGTTTCAAACTCACGTTAAAACATTTGGACACCTGTTTAGATGTAAATAATGTTACCACTAGCATTTTTTGAATACAGTATGACCTGTTTATCATAACAGCCATTCCGTGTAGAGACCAACCATAATACGTTTGATAAAATTCGAAGTTAGTACTGTCATTTGAAAATATTAGATTCAAAATGTCACCTTTATTTAACGTAACATTGTATAAATCATTGCATAGCATGGTTTTAAGGAGCTTATCGTATCACTGAGAACCCCGGGTGAAAAAAGTAATTTAAACGTCATCTGCTCAAATACAAGTACCATTTATTGAACCATTCATATGCAATATACGGGTAAAGTATATAAACAGTTGACAATAAAAATAATATGTCGTTGTTTTATTAATTTACATACTGTATTTCCCACACAAAATAACTTAAACGTTCTAATAGATATAAATTGAAAACTGATAGATAAACTGGAGCATGACTTGACCTTTAATTTAGTCTTTAAAGTGCATTGTATGTGCTGTACATACAAATATTGCATTACACAGATTAACTACAGATCTATTATTATTATTATTATTATTATTAATAATAATAATAAATAATAATAATAAACAAAAACAACAACTTGGTCCTTAAAACAATATAACTACACTCAGTCTCTAGTAACTCGTACACACTTTAAATTGTTTCTCTTGTTATCACAGCTACACTCATTGATTACATTTTTAAGTGACTGTTGCCATAAAAATGGTGACAGCACCTTCATTATAGATACATTTTCAATCACAAAAAAACAGTTTAATAATAAGGAGTATGCTAACAGATTATATGCATTCATATTCAATGGATAATTACCGTGCCAGCATCATATATGAATAAGATCAACCATAGTGGAGAAAATGCATTCAATGTATATTGAAAAACTCATGTGAGAAATTCATTGTACTGTAACAATGTGCAAGAGATACAGGGTGGCACCACTGAGAAGCTGAACCACATGACATGTCACATGATCAACTGTAATATAGTGAAAAACGTTGCCATTTAATATATTACATTTATTTTATTAAATGCAACACTATTGCATGTTTATTAGTTATGGATGATATATACTGAAAATGGGTTGAGGCAAAGTATAAAGTTCAAACTCTTAATTAGAGGCTAGGTACAAACATGAACACTCAAGGTACCCGAGCTCTGTAATAGGAGTGCATCACACAACACTTCCAGTTACACTAGGGGCACATTTACAGCAGTCCAGTGCTCCACAATTCCAGTAGCCAGTGACCACTTACACTCCAGGTTTTTGTTTTTACCAGGATCTCATTTAATTTTCCTTTAAATTCTGCACTGCTTTCCAATATAAATAAATCAGGATTTACATGCTTTAGACTGGATAAACTTTAATAAGTATTCTGTGTGCTTCAAACTACAAAACACATTTATTAGGATCAAGCTGAAACAAAAACCTGAACTGATACTCCGTGGTTAGTGAGAACTGGATTTGAGAAGCACGACAGATGCAAACAGTATAATCTACTTACTGTAGTACAATGCCCATTAGAAAACGATAAAGCGATTAAGACAACAAACATGTATGTATCTATACTGAAATACCTGACAGAAGGTTTAAGACAGCATCCAAATGTTTACGGGACCTATATGCCACAAGACCCCCTTTATTTGCCCACCTATCTGCTCCTTTGGCGTCTTGCACTGGTGCATTGTAGACTAACTCTGAACAGTCCTCCAGATTCCCATCCTGCCTCCTCCTCAGACACTCCCTGAGGTCAGCCATTCCTCCGCCCAGTGACTTTAAGATAGCGTGAGGGGAACAGCAGTCCCATTTGAAGGTAGTGTCTTCTGAGAACACATATACATCTACAAATCCAAGCACAACACAAAGGCTCTTATAGCCAGCTCCGGCTGCATAGTGAATATTATCTCCACAGGCCCCCTTTAGCAGGGTCTTGACACACACTGTTTCCCCTGTGCTCAGGACAGCTGAAAAATGCTCCTCTTCCAAATCGGCGGCGCTGCCCTTTTTCAGATGGTGGGGTGCAGACACGGAGTTGGATTCTGACGAAACATCCCTGTTTTTGCTATGTGGCCTGAGAGAACAAACATTGGTTGTACCATAGGAAATCCCCCAATAGTACTGTCCACTCCATCTGTGAAAGCAGAAGATGATTTAGTTTCAAGAGCAACCTTTTTTAGTATTCATCATAGAAATCTAGTAAACATAATATAATTTAGAAATTGATCAATGTGGTCCATTGTATTTTAAAGGCATATGCATATTTGGAGAGAATAATGGCATGCTACTGAGCTACACTTTGTCTTTAATACATTAGGGTGACCTCAAAGAAGAATTACAGTCAATTCTCATTGAAACAAACTTGGATTAAACCTGATACTACGAATTTTCTACATGGTCCCAGCCAAATCTAGCAGTCATAAATTACTTCTTATAATTGATTTAAATAACACAAATGATTTTGGAGCCCTGCGCAGGGAAGAACAATTGAAATAAAACAAATTGAACAGCTGAGTGTAAAGGATATTGGGAAATGTATTAACTTGCATCTAGATTAGTGCCTCTGTATTTTAGTGCTGTCTTGGAACTGATCCTATAATGTATTTCCTGTTGCCACAGACAGTTTTCGAGTTGCCATAGTACTCACGCATGACGCACCACCACTTCAATGAAGCAGTGCAAAAAACATGCATTATCCTTGCAAACAAAAGCGGAGGTGTTGAAAGTGGTGGATAATGCAGTACAAGAAAAATATGTTGCTGCAGGTTTCAACATTCCTGCCAATGTCAATCATTTAGAAAAACAGGGGTACAATAATACAGGCCTATGAATAGCAAACTGTGGATGCAACGTTTCTGATTTGCTCTACACCCTGATGTTGAGGACGCCTTGTTTTTGTGGTTTAAAAACGCCTGTGTTCAGAACAAGACATATAGATTTCAAATGCAATTAATTTGCAATGTATACTTTTTAAAGTTCTCTTCCATGGCATTTTCAATAAAAAGCATGGCACTTTTACATTTATAACAGTTTTCATTCTACTGCAATTAAAATTAGATTGTATTGTTACTTTAACTTCAATAAAAACAGACAATATGCATATGGCTTAGACTCCTGATAACAAGAATTACTGAGAAGACATTTTTTTTTCCTGGTCCCTTGAAATTCGTATTAATGAAAGTTGACTGTAGTTGTTGATAATGGAATGTAATGGATAAATGAGGTCATCAACATTTGCATTTTGAACACATTCAACACTTTCTCTCCCTGTGGGGTCTGAGTTACACAGCTCTTATTTTCCATGTACATGGCACCTACCCTGGAACCATTTTCTAAATCACATCAACCACAAATGAAGGAACACCTCCCCAGAATTTGGTCAACTTGAGTTGAAACGTTGACGTATCCAAATTTGTTAAAACTCTGGCCTAGCTAAATTGTCCAGTGCATCACTGTAAATGAGAATATTTGGTTCTGCCTGGTAAAATATTATCCAGTATTTGACATAAAATGTATTACAGTGCCACAGCGGCACTCCCTGTCATTTCAATATACATTCACAATGCAATGGCGCTTATTTCAGCAATAAACACTGTACCTTTGTGTTTCTGGATCCTGTACTGCAAAAGGCTGATTGAGAACTCCCATTATCGGTGTTCCAGAATGCAAGTCATATACGCCGATAAGAATAGTCACACACTGAAGACCATGGCTGTAAATGTTATTGTTTGGTTTGGAATCAGAAATCCCTTTTATATACTGAAAAGTTGAGTCTAGAAAACAAAAAAACACATGTTGATATTGTAGCAGATAATATAATCAGACTATTGCTCAAACAAATACAAGACACACATACTATGAAGGTTGTTTCTTCTGTGATGTTCTAATGTAATTGCCATTTATGGTCCATCTGTATGGACACAGCAACTATATACCGTACTTGAAACATTCCAATATGCAGAATCTCAATATTTAATAGTCATAATTCATCCTTAACCCATTTTTGTTTAAAGCGAACACATTTATTTATTTTTTTCCCCCCAGACTGTTATATGAATGGCTTTACCTATTGGATCTACCCACACTCCCAAGCGGTCCTGTGGAATATCAATCTTCCCGGTGTCCAGGTCAGGAATGACAATGTTTTGATGGGCTGATCGAGCAAGGACTTCAGCTGCTTCCATGTTGCCATCAAGGACTTTACTGAGAAGCTTTGCCGTTTCCTGCTCTGTTTCACAAACTTTAACATGAATCTTCTCCCCTGCAAAGACACATCAAAAACAATGTAAACTTCAACCAACAAAATCCATACAGGTCCTAAAACTATAAGACACAAGGAGGTTTGTTTGATTAACCTATACCCATCCGGGATTAGACACTGCTGTATTTTACTGGAGCATTTTACAGCATTGTGGAATCACCCAGGATTGCATCAACCACCTATCTGTGCTCATCCCAGAATGACTTACCGTAGGTGGTTGACAATGCCATGAAAGTCAAGAGCTATAGGTATACTGTAAATCTGAAACTTCACAGGTTATTATTGCTACAGTGTCCCATGGTAATGTTCAATTTCACAGAAAAATATATTTGTGTGCTATTACTACATTCTTTCATAGGTTAGCAATTGTTGTACTCTATCAGGAAATGGAAAAGTCCAGTTCATATACATTGTCCAGCGGTAGTTTTAGCAACAGACAAAACAAGCTTTTCCTTCCCTTGAAACATCCTTCCAAAATTGTGTGGGGCTGTCACAAGGATGGCTGTAGAGGAGACGTCAGGCCCGGAACAGAAACAGAATATGGAGTGAAGCTGAGTCGCAATGGCTGCGCTCAGTATTTATTAAGAATAAACGGACGGTGAAACAAACACCAGACTTTTAACAAAACACAAACACAAGGGCCAAGACAGACAAACAAACACGGGACAAACCAAAACAAGTATCATGCTGAACTGTTTCAGCACAAATAGCAATTGTTTTCTATTTTTGTCTTTCTCTCCTCTCTCTTTCTCACATCCTTTCGCCCTGAACACCCAACTCTGTGTGCGAGAAAACTGACTCTATATATACAGCTGTGCTTATATTCAATTACTAATTAATTATTCACTTGAATCCCAGCACGTGAACTAATTTGTGCACTCAACTTACCTAGTCCATTCATAAATTCATTTGATTCTTCTCCAAAGATGTTATTTTCTATGCCTGGGAACTAAATGGTAAAAAAGTGATAGAATTTAAGATTATTCTATACATGACAAGTAGGTTAGCAACTAAATCCCCAGTCATAGCTTTAGATCAAAATTTTAGCTACTGTATCAAACAGCATCATGAAAAAATAGATCACTGTGACCTTGACTTACATCAACCTTATGTTCATGTACAACATATTGATGTTTCAGAACGTAATTAGTTCTTTTAAAGTGGAATAAGTGGGACATACACATACGTTCAAATTAGAGGTCGGCACGGTTACCTGAAAACCCAGGTTTTAAATTACCCAACGCTACCCGGGTCTCGATGTATTAATTTGAGAATTTAAAGCGTGGGACTCTGGCGGCACAATAAAGACAACGTTTAAACAAACTTTTGCATTAAGTCTTTTCTTAACTGACAGGATATCAATGTTTTACAGAAAACAATAACACACAGCGAGCAGCAAGTACACCTCACTAATAATAACTGCGGCGACTATTCTCAGGAACTAAATCAGAAACAAAACAGCATAACAGGGCTCTACAGTGTGCCACTAGAAACTCCTAAAGGCTGATTATAAAAAATAAACGTGAACTTTTTTTTAGCTGACAGTATAAAACATTATTTAATAAATAAATAAATAAATAAATAAATAAATAAATAAATTAAATTAAAAAAATCCCACAGATCTAAACTCTCATAGCTCAATCGTAATGTACTCTGGGAATGTAGTTTATTGGTGTCCACTGCCCACTGTTAATCACACATTAAAAACTACAAATCCCACACCCCGCCAATTTCACTGATTTTATCAGTGCGATGTCTACTCGTTTCCATGACAGTTTGAAAACTTGTCAAACCAAAATTAGGAAAATAACGAATTATTTTCATGTGATTGGAGAAGTTTCAAAAGAAAACTGTGATGAACAAAATTCAGATATGTCGACGTCTTTACAAGAAATGAGCAATGAAGGTATTTTATTAATTATTATTATTATTATTATTATTTTGTTGTTTCCAGTACGGAAAAAAGGTTACACAAGTCTACAGTCTGAAGGAGCTAAATGTATGTGTACTATATAGTATTTAAATATGTATCATGCACTTAAAACATTACTATATGTGATTTTTTTTTCTTTCTTTTTTTAAATCATTACCCGAAAAAGATCCGGGTACCCGGTTCCAGATTTTCTACCCGTGCCGACTTCTAGTTCAAATATGTATATAACAAAAGACAGACAGGCACTCCCTTATATCCCCAGATAATGATACTCTGAGGTTTGCATTGTGGAGGTAAAATAATCTTGCAACAACCACCCACCAAGCAGGAACATCAAGCTGTTACAGGTGAGATCAGCGTGCTGACCTTTCACTGCAGTCTTTATGCCAATTGTGATGTCAAACTCTTGCAGTATTTCAATGGAAGTTCCAGAAACATCATCTAATTGTTGACAACTGTGTTAAATGCAAATACAATTCAAAAGTTTGCCTTGTTTTTACTTTAGGGTCATTCTGTGCAGTCTACAGGTAACCAGAGTCAGATATGTAGATAGGTAAGTGATCCTGCTTCAAGTAATTAACATTAGCTGTATTTAAGTAACATTATAAAGGTGGTGTTGTTTTAATTAGGTGATTTACTGTTTGTGATTAGTACCAGGTGAGTGTAGTCAAATTGAATAGAGGTTGATTTGCAATTTGATTGGTTTCCACACAGCGTTTTGTAGTTGTGTGATCCCATTGAAGTGCTTTGAAACTATTGTATTGCTTAAGTATTGTCTTTAGATCAGTTTAGTATAATAGACAGCTAGCCTATTTGTGCACCAGCATGAAGCAGCAGCCAACCGAACAGCCTCTCTACCAAAGAGCCGGGAGTCCAGCGAGGAGAGGCTGTTTGAGAAATTCCGAACCTAGCAGCGCTCTGGAAGACGCCAACTACTAGACAGATCTGTACCCTCCCCCCACCGCTCCTGCTCCCACTACTACTGTACATATCTGTCTCACCTGTTCTGCTATGACTGTGTCTCACATCCCTGTTATTCTGTCCTCTCACTCCCGTCTTCTGTCCTCTCTCCGCCGCTGCTCCCCTAACCCCTCTAGCCCCCCCCCCCACCACCACTCTCTCCCCTCCCGCACTCTCTCTACCCTCTGGAACTGTCACTCTTCTGCTAACAAAGCTGATTTCATCTCTACCTTTGCCTCCCACCTCTCTCTCGATTTCCTTGCTCTCACTGAAACCTGGCTCTCTCCTGATAACACTGTAACTCCTGCTGCCCTTTTCTCTCTCTACATTCTGTCCCATACTCTGCATCTCACAGGACTGGGAGGTGGGACTGGTCTCCTCTCTCCCTCCTTACTCTTTTCTGTCCCCTCTGAACTCTCCTCCCTCAACTCGTGCTAATTGTACTGTACCGTCCCGCTGGACCTCTCATTCACTTTCTCGATGAACTCAACTATCTCCTCCCCTCCCTCCCCTCTCTGTCTACCCCAACTGTCCTGTTAGGTGATTTCAATATCCATCTCTCCAACCCCAGCCACTGCTGGATTCCTTCCTCTCCTTCAACGCTCTCTCTCCATCCCCTCCTACCCACAAAGCTGGCCATCAACTGGACCTCACCTTCTCCAGGGCCTGCTGCCTCTCCATCCTCTCTGTCATCCCTCTGGACCTCTCTGATCACTATTTCATCTCTTTTTCTCTGACTCTCCCTACTCCACCTACCCCAACTGACACCTCCCGTTGTACCCTCCGCTCTCTCTCCCCCTCTGTCCTTGCCTCCACCGCTCTCTCTCACCTCCCTCCTATCGACTCCTCCCAACTCTCTGTAGACTCTGCTATCTCTACCCTCTGCTCCTCCCTCTGTCCGGCACTGCTCTGGCCTGGTTTTCCTCCTACCTCTCCGACCGCACCTACCAGGTAACCTGGCACGGCTCAACCTCCACACCTCACCCTCTCTCAACAGGAGTCCCTCTAGGATCAGACTTGGGTCCTCTCCTGTTCTCTCTCTACACCCACTCCCTGGGCCCCCTCATCGCATCCTATGGTTTCTCATACCATTTCTATGCTGATGACGCTCAGATCTTCCTCTCCTTCCCCCCCTCTGACCCCACTATCCCCTCCCATATCTCTACCTATCTGTCTACTATCTCCTCCTGGATGAACTTGCATCACCTCAAACTCAACCTCTCTAAATCTGACCTCCTTTTCTTCCCCCTCCTCTGATCTCTCTATCTCCCATTTCTCTGGAATCTACCACGCTCTCTCCCTCCTCCTCAGCCAAGAACCTTGGAGTAACCCTGGACCCCCTGCCTCTCCTACTCCAAGCACATCTCCACTGCCGATTCTTCCTGAGCAACATACAAAGAATCCGACCCTTCCTCACCATCCACTCCACGCAACTCCTCATCCAGGCCCTGGTACTCTCCCGCCTAGACTACTGCAACTTGAACTGCCCCGATATCAAATCCTACTGTGTTTTGTATTTGCTCTTATTAGGACGGAAGTCATTGTATTTTGTATCTTGCTCTTAATTGTACTGTAATTCTTGATATGTATTTTTTGTATACAACTGTGTCGCCCTGGGTATGGGCATCTGCTAAGAAATAAATAATAATAATCAATTCTCAGTAGGAGCAATTAGGATAAAATTCCAACTGTGGGCAACCTCAGATTAGTGCTAATTGGGGTCTGTGATCCACCCGTCAAGCACTTGATTTTAAAAAGTGTGAGTAATGTGAAAATGTAGGTCAAACAGGGTCCCACAAAAACTGCCAAATTAGAAAACCTACTTGTTTTGCTACATCATGCTTTATAACTTCTTGCACCAGAACATCTGCTAGCGTCTTAAAATCAGTGACAAACTTCTTGTTCTTCTCTCCCTCTTTCTTTTCTTCTATTAGCAGTCCGAAGAGGGACTCCTCCAGTCGGCAGGCCCGAGCAATCTTTGCAGCCTTCTCAGAGGCGTGGACCAAAGCAGCGATCACGTCCGACATCCTGTCCTCAAGGCCTGTACTCCTGGAAGAACAAAAAGACAACAAAGCTTGATTTAACTAATGGTTAATATACTGTAGTTCAGACTTTTAACATTATTGTTAAACCGTACAATTTTGTGTGAACAAAAATAATGCAAGTCAATAATTACACTGTAGTGTGATCTTTTTTAAGTGCATTTTACAACATTGGGTAAATCTGTGATTACCCTGGAATTACCCATAACAATGAGAAGCTGAAGGAATTCTGGTGGATTCTCCAGTACTGTAAAATGTTCTAAATAATAATAAAAAAAAGTTAAAGGATTATCAATCAGTGGTTTTTTAACAGTAAATGTATACAGTGTAAGGTTATATATTTCACAATCTATAAATTTCCATAAAGGCCTACATTTTATTTTACAATATACACATGCAGTACAAAATGTAGTCATGATTCAATGTTTTACACAGGCAAAAGCAATCTACTGGCAACTTTTTGTGATGGGGTTTTAGAGTAACATAATTAGATATTGCTGAAAAGGCAGCACAGTAAATCGTGGTTATTAAGTGGCACGCTGTGCAGTAAATAAGTGAGCCTATTACTCACTGTGCAGGGAGAGACATCGCGGTTTAATTTGCTGCAGGGATATCGAGGGTTCAGCAACCCAAATTTTTATAGTATCAAAGTATCTTACGCCAGTGTGAAATCTGCTTCTTTTTGTTTAGAAACTAAAATAAGCTGTGGATTTTACAACCCAACAAAACTCCACACTTGATGATCAACAAAGTGTTTTTCAAAATGGGCCTACTGTATTTCACATAGCTAGTAATCGTGTTTACCTAAATCACTTCGAACACACTCGGTTGCAAAAACATACGGTAACCGCTACACCAAAGCAATTCAATCCAATAGTAATTCTTAAAAAAACAAACAAACAAAGAAGAAAAAAAAACATTTGCACTAACAACTTTTGAGTTGTTTTTTTTTAATCGTACCTTTTAAAAACCAAAAACATGATATATTTCTGATCTTACATCCTCAACAATGTCGTTCATGACTAGGACTGTTACTGTACACCTAGAACGATCATTAGCCGATCAGTTTGCATCTTTTAACTAGATTAGGATATACAGTAACAATATTTGTTTCGGTGTATTTTTGACAACTAGTTATCAACCTAAAAGGTACATCTGCTATTTAGGTCAGCCTAACATGTTTCCATTCAAATTGTTGTGTGGCTTACCTTATTTCCCTCTGGCGTTTGCAATCCCAACTTCCTTGAGAATGTGTTTTCCTGTCGATGGTTAGCCGCTTTTAGTTTTCTTTCAAATTAGCCCTGCATTGTTGTCGGTGTCAGGTCTCTGTTCTCCGGTGTAGCTGTTGTGCTTCCTTGCTTCCCCTCAGGATGGAACATAAATATCTGTTTGCACGCTAGAACAGATCCATTCCTTCCTGACTCAATGAAGCATATTCAAAAATAGTACACTGTAGAGTATGTATTAATCTGTGTGTATTTTTATTTAAGTTGTGTGACTTCTATTTTACAAACTGGGCTCAGTCGTGTCAAGAAAACACAAACAGCAGGAAGGCAGTTAACCAGCATCAAGCACCAATGCCTCTCGCGCTCAATGTCATACTGAAATATGAAACATGTCTTATGTGCGCTGTAATTCGTTAAAACCTACAGCTTGTTTGCTTGCCAGCTTGTTTCATCCCTTAAAGAAAATAAAACGGTTTCTAATTGGCACAATATGCTAGTTTTATGGGTTGTCTTTCATATTTTTCCTAGTTAATGTTGCCAATACTTACCAACAGCTGAAAGTTTACACATATCTAGAGCATATCCCAAATAAATTTTTAAAAATGCCCACCGTCTAATGGCAGAACTTTTAACAGGGGAAGACGCATTCTGCAACAGTATCTTTTCCCCCCCCCCCCCCCCAAGTCAATTTTGCTTGTGTTTTTAATTATGTAAAATAATACAAACATGGTAAATTTTATCTTCTAAAAATACATTTTAAACGAATGTAAAAAAAAGCATTTTTTTTAAAGTGACCAGTTTATATTTATTTATTGGCTTTTTGAGGTTCATGTCCCTCATCAGATGTGTCCAAGTTTGATTTAGGTTAGGTTTACAGCTGGGATCTTAATATCCTGAGACTCAGTTTTTCACTGGGTGACTGCGTGACCTATATCACGTGTGTTGGTGTTATATTAATAACGTTAAGATTTTAGAATAGCATATCTGTTAATAACGCTGTTGTAGTTTGCCACAAAATACCTGCAGTAGTCTGTTGCTGCAAGCCAAAAGAGAAGGTAGGAGTTTACAAACGCTATTTCACTAGCACTGCACAATCAATTCTGTAGCATTTCAATCTGCAGATGGCAGTGTTGCGGAGCTTTGCTTTTAGAAAGTGCCGGAAGTTCGTAATTGGAAACTCTCTTGTCTTCTGCAGCGCTGAAACGTCACTTACAACAAAGATACTTGCTCACTTTTACGAATGGCTGTATGAAAGCAGTGTGTCTTTTGTAAAACGCTTGCTGGAGCGAGTGAATAGTTGATCAAAGAGAAAAACAAGGCGATAGAACAACTACTAGGTTACAGTTAAGACATTAGTTAAGACATTAAAGTATCGCTCCGTAATGTTTGTTACAGTTCTGCGTTCCAATTTCAGGTAGGTTGTGAGAATAGCAATCCATTATTTGCATTGTATTTAGTTATGTTGTGCAACATGTCAATGTCAAACACAAAGTTTTTTCGTGGTGTAAAATACTGTACAGTAGTTACTGATGTTTGAAAAAGAGGAATACCACTAAGCATTCATTAATAACCACGTGGACATGATAATGATTCCGGTAGTAACAAAGCTGCATTTGTAACTGCTTTATCTTACTGCAAAAACTGCACGGATGCATAGCTTTGACTCCAAAAAACGGACCTAACCTGGCACAGGATCACATTATACAATAAATAATCAGTTAGTTAGTATGACTAAGACAAGCCTCTGTTACTTGACCCCCATTGGGATGTGCCAAGTGTTCTGAACAGTTAATGTCAAAAGGAGGCTGTGTGGTCCAGTGGTTAAAGAAAAGGGCTTGTAACCAGGAGGTCCCCGGTTCAAATCCCACCTCAGCCACTGACTCATTGTGTGACCCTGTGCAAGTCACTTAACCTCCTTGTGCTCCGTCTTTCAGGTGAGATGTAATTGTAAGTGACTCTGCAGCTGATGCATAGTTCACACACCCTAGTCTCTGTAAGTCGCCTTGGATAAAGGCGTCTGCTAAATAAAAACAAGCAAAAAAGAACCACAATTTAACAGCTTTCTATCCGTTTCTGGTACATGTTTTTATGACCCCCAAGTTCATGATGGTGGTATATTGCAGCCCCACCTGAATCCCAAGCCCTATGTATTTTTATTAGGATGATTGTTCTGGTCAGTCCAGTCCACTACCTGCAGCGTTTGGGGTGGTCTGTATTGACTGCTAACTAAGATTTTACAATCTTCTCTTATATGTACCAGTTGTTACTGACGACATGTAGATCAATCAGTCGTTTGTCGTTACATAAAGTCACCGATGGCTTTACTTTCCTAGATATATACTGTAGTTCAACCCCATTCTATAACATAGCAATGTGCCTACATTATTATGTGCCCTAATAAAGTGACCACACCTTGTATTTAAGAAACTTAGTTTCCTGTAGTTTTTACCTGAATAAGGGAACTTTATTATAATCTCTGGCTGTTGTATTTTACTGTTGCAGGAGAGTTCCTGTTAGTGTGACGCAGTGCATGTTTTTTTCTTCTGAGTACGCTGTTTTAAGCTGGTCTACTGTATTAGACCAATATTGTTTTTACACACAAACTAACACGATTGTGAAACGCCACAGCCTTAAGACCTACATGTTACAATAGGTATCTGTTTCTGTGGCTGACACTTTATAATTTTTTTTTTTTATTAAGGCAAAGGACGCTCTGCAGATTACATGCGATACAGCAACATCTGGTGAGGATACACCAATGCTTGTAATTTTGTAGCGTGTCAGGAAATTAATGTTTCTGTGCATGGCAAACTGAGAAGATTATTATTTCAATGTATTAGACAGAGATAGGCAGGATAATTTGTAGCTGATTAGTCATTGTTGTTGTTGTTGTTTTTGTTAGTATTTGATTGAAAAATATGTATTGAATGAAAAGAGCTACTGATTTTTCAGGTCTTAGAATCCAGGTATTATTATATTGAGAATACATACACACATGGATCCAACTGAGTGGTCATTATAGACAGTGTTACTTCTATACTTAATTGGACTTTGAAGTGGCTGTAGCTTACAAAATCATTTACTAAATCTTACCTGTCTTGCACTTTCATTTGCTGTATAGGTCTCACATCTGTAGTTTTGAAAGGAAGTGCAAGACTACCTGAAAGCAGTGCTTACAGAGATTTTTTAACCTAGTGTTCCAGAAATCATGTTTCAAATGAAAACACATGCTTTCAAAACTAATATTGCTGTAACATGTGTTTCTTTCAAAACTGCACATTTGAGACCTCTTACGCAAATGGACATGTATGACAGGTAAGATTTCTGGAACAGGTTTTGTTAGCTAGAACCACTTTAACAACAACAGTCCATATATCCAGTATTAAACTTTATTTGATTCATTGAAACATTCTTTAAAAAAAAAAGATGTTTGTACAGAGAAATAATCATTTTGTGTTTACAAACCCTCTTTGATTAT
Organism: Acipenser ruthenus; assembly: GCF_902713425.1. Classification (NCBI taxonomy): domain Eukaryota; kingdom Metazoa; phylum Chordata; class Actinopteri; order Acipenseriformes; family Acipenseridae; genus Acipenser; species Acipenser ruthenus. The sequence goes on from NC_081199.1 coordinate 28,520,510, forward strand.
GGTCACAAGTTCTAATCCTCATTGGACAGTCATTCACATCACCAAACCAGCACACATTGTGTTTCGGTTGGCAGTCTGTGCTTGCAAGTCCTATGAGGTCAGGCTTGAGGTGCTTTGCAGGAGCTTTTTAAGACCCTTGTATACGAGCCAAGCACAACTAACCTTCACAGTTTGCTCAAATCAAGGGGGCTTCAAATAAGAAAACAGTAATACCCAGCCATGGAAAACAAAACAGACTGATGGGCTTGATAACACAGGAAGGGGAATATTGTTTTATCATTAGCTCCTCGTTCAGTCACTCATTAACATGATCACAATGAGCCAGATTCAGCCAGGTTATTGTGACGAGACAACGTTCAACCACAATGGTCTGGTTTTGAAAGGATAAGTAAGGCACCACACATTTGTGCTTGTATGAACATGCTCATGAGTCCTGACAGCTGTTTCTTTTACAAACAGAACCATTGCATTAGTAACATGGTTTTGTTTGAATATGTTTAATATGAGCATCCACCAGCAACAGCACCACAGTATGTTTCTGCTAAGTGTGTAGTGTGCCTTGTTGTGGAGTAAATGATAAGAAGATTAATTGACTTGAAGTGACTCTAAGAATAAATCCAGTGGTTTACAGCTGTCTTTGCTATCTTTCATAGTCATTCAATAACTCACTACTGTGGTCAATTCCTGTAACAAATCAACCTATTGTCATTACGGATCTGTCAATTATAGTACCGTAAAAGTTCAATTAAACGCCTCTGGTGTTTGTTTACAGTATTTGTCAGCAGACCCGGCGCGTATTGGAGACCGGCATTTATATTAGATCACTAGCTTCACATGTTTCATGCGGTCATTGAGAAGCTGCTAGCACACAACTTTGTAGCAACATCGTAACTCAATTTAAACACTCCAGCAACTTTGTTAAAAGGTTGTGTGTCAGTGGGAACTAAGTAACAGTTTTGTTTTATTGTACACCCTCATGTATAAAGTGAAAGTAATATTAGTATTTTTATATGCACTGGTTAACAAGGATACGGTATGCAAAACGTTGGAAAATGAACAAGCAGAAGTACGAATTAGACGGAATTAGATCTACCATTGTTAATAATAATAATAATAATAATAATAATAACAGTTACATCCACTAAAGACAGTCCTGTAGATATCAGAACACAGGCGTGTAGACTATGCTTACAGCACAATAATAATAATAATAATAATAATAATAATAATAATAATAATAATAATACAAACTTCTAAAATATTTTTTAAAATGAACAGTAAGAGCAATATGTATCCTTATCAAAAATAATTTGTTTAATCTCAAACTTGAAACAAACTTTGAGTACATTGTTAATACAGCAAAACACGTTAAAATACACCAAGAGGTTTGTATCTGGCCCACTTTCAGCACGCTTAAAATTATCAAAACTTTTAATAACGTAATAATTGCGTTAAACAAATATGCATTACATGTAGGCCGACCTACATTTCTGTTATTATTATTTATTTATCATGAGAGTCACTTTCATCGCTGTCACTTATTAGCAGTTCAATACGCTCAAGCTCCTCCTCATCTTCCTCAGCTTTGCAATGACAGAGACCCGCCGTTTAATAGAGACCCAGCGTTTATTTACAGTGTTTGCCAGCAGACCCGGCGCGTATCGGAGACATGCAATTATTTGAAGTTGTACGGTATATCTTACCTTGTGTATAGATGTCATCCCATGCATAGAACATACAGTACAATTCAAAATTTAAAAACAGTTGGGTGCAGGAAGAATGTTCCTGGCTAATGCCTTGCTTCTTCTTCTTCTCTCTCTCTCTCTCTCTCTCTCTCTTTCTCTCTCTCTCTCTCTCTCTCTCTCTCTCTCTCTCTCTCTCTCTCTCTCTCTCTCTCTCTCTCTCTCTCTCTCTCTCTCTCTCTCTCTCTCTCTCTCTCTCTCTCTCTCTCTCTCTCTCTCTCTCTCTCTCTCTCTCACTACAGATGTCTAGTCAGGCAGGGTCAGACATACTGCTGGAGAGGTCTGGATGTGCTGGGGTCATTACCTTGAACAGACCAAAGGCGCTAAATGCTCTGAACTTGTCTATGATCAGACAAATATATCCACAGCTAAAGGTTTGTGTCTTGACTTCTGACCAGCGTTTCCCCAACTAATATACAAATAATGAAAGAAAAAGGAGCAAATATTTTGCTGTTGCAGAACATAGCTCCTAAAATATATATGGCCTGCATAAACTGTTTGAATAGTGAATCATTCTTCGGGTTTGCAGAAGTGGGAGAAGGACCCTGAAACTTCTATTGTTATCATAAAAGGAACCGGGGGCAAAGCCTTTTGTGCCAGTGGAGATATCCGTGGTAAGTGCGTCATAAACCACTTGTCTATTAAAGATATAGCCTTTTAAGTTTAGTGCATTTTACCAACCATCCGGGAACTGGGGCTAGATCAAAAAAGCTACCCAGTACTTAAGGATAAGTGCTGCATACTGTTTGTTTTAGATATAAATGTTTTAGATATAAACCATTGTCAGGGGTTGGGTAGATAATGTTGTATACTGCCAAAAATGCAACAGCAAAGACAACATTAAGACTAGATAAACTGCTTTTAAATTATTCAGTAACGCTCATGCATTTTTTAAACACATTGCCACTGCTTAAATAATTATCCATGACTGAAATTGTGAGGAGCTTACAGGACGCTGTGTAATGTTGCAATTTTATTTCGATTAAACAAATGAAAATGTTGCGCTGAGATTTGTAGCTAGTTGTGTGATGAGGTTAATAGGCCTGTATGATTTACACAAATTGTTCAATTATGACACTCTGGGGTTAGCATTAACTTTGCTATCAGAGATTTTTTCATTGCAGTTTTATTAAAGAGATGAATCATTTTAAAAGGTATGGCTATGTTTTATGCTAATTGTATCAAGACTCTTCCCGAGAAAGTATTAAGAGATGTCTGCCATTCCTTCTCCTATATATTTGTTTACAAATTAGCAGAAATCTTAAATAGGGTAACCAGCTCCAGTGGACTAAATCCTTGGGAGATGTATATTTTCCATTGATGGTTGGTGATACATGTGATGGAGAAAAGGGGTCCAGGATCTTGTATCTGCCAAAGAAGAGCAGTAGAGAATGCCCCACACTGGGAAAAATGTGTCTGTTTGCAAAAATGCCCATTCTGATGACCTTTGACCACATTTGTTTCCGTGTTGGGGATAACCCAGACAAATAACATTAATGTAGCAACACCCCTTTGGTCCTCTAGAGCTTGGATGGCCCCTGTTAAATTAACACCAATGAAACAATTTAGCATTGGTTCAGAATAGCCCTAAAAGAAAAGCATCTCGACATCTGATAATAATAATAAATGGTATGGTACTGGGACTTTTGCCTTGGCCTTTTACCTCCATTTGTCTTGTGTTGTTTCAATGTTGAGGGTCATACTCTTTGTCCTATCCAGCTGTGACAGATGCAGGAAAAGTGGGAGACAGGCTATCCCAAGACTTCTTCCGGGAAGACTACATTTTAAACAATGCTATTGGTAAGTATACACTGGGAGATGGTGTCGACATCTCATTAAACAATAACAGCAATGTCTGAACCCAAACTTGCCCAAGGCCTGAATTACTGTACATCAATAACTGTAGTGCAGCTCTGTCTTTGTAGACATGTCTATAGTATTGCTGTCATTTTGATTTAATCCAAGTCTAAGTAATGTTTTTGGTGTACTGAAGCTAGTTATACTGTACAAAGTAATGTGTTGCAGTGATTGCTGGAGAAAGATCTTCTGGTATCAGGGAACACAGGGTAAGACCAGCATGTGCTGTGATAACAGGTTTTTGTATGAAGCGGAGCACTTCACATACTATACCAAAGCAGTATTTTCTTTGTGGGATAATGGAGGCTGTTTTTCAGAAACTCATGGGTATCATCTGTGATTGATACACTGTACTTACTGTGTTTTTCCTTTTTGAAGGTACCTACCAGAAACCATATGTTGCCCTTATTGACGGAATTACAATGGGAGGTGTAAGTAACCATTTTTTCTTTCAAACTCGTCTATAATTAAAACTAAAAATAAAAGTATCTGATGAAGAATTTATTTACCAGTCATATATATATATATATATATATATATATATATATATATATATATATATATATATATATGACAAGCGCATATCTCTGTAATTCCCTGTTATTGGGATTCCTTATCCGATTATCCTGCGATAACACGGTATACATGAACAAATCTTACAAAGGATCCCACTAACAGCAAAGCACTGATTCAGGGGGGCTCCCGAGTGGCGCATCCAGTAAAGGCGCTCCACGTGGAGTGCAGGATGCACCTTATAGTCTGGACGTCGCCGGTTCGAGTCCAGGCTATTCCTTTGCTGACCGAGGATGGGCGCTCCCAGGGGGCGACGCACAATTAGTCGAGCGCCGCCCGGGGGGAGGGAGGGAGGGAGGGCTAGGTCGGCCAGGGTGTCCTCGGCTCACCGCGCACCAAATCTTTTTTTCGTAACTTCCCCCCCAATTTATAGTTAATGTGTGTAGCTTTGAAAAAAGCTACTCTGCCAAAACCCGTCCTTCTTAATATATGTATTTTTAGTTTTTACATTAACGCCCCACATGTCTCAAAATTTACCAGCCACTACTGAATAAGACACACCTGAGCTTGTTACCTATACACTGGGGCTAATCAAGCACATATTAAAACCTGGAATAGGTGAAACTGCTATGAAATAGTACTAATTTCCATCCCTGCTGTCTGTGAAATATATTTAGCTGCATTAGCTAGGAATGTATACTCTCTGATTTGGGTGGCCAGATAGTACCTGCTTATATAAACATTGAGCTACAATTAAATGCATAAAACAAGTAACCTTTTACTGTAGTTAATTTCCTATCAAGTCAATAACAAAGCAGTGGTTTTCTTTTGAGACTCAACGTCTGACTTGAATTTACATAAAATTAGATTGCTGCCAAAATAGTTTAAACCTTATCTTGACAAAGTATTTTTTTATTTAAAAGGTATTACATATGTGAACGTGTGGGTTGCAGTGCATAGGTGAAAGGGTGATGTAGGTGCTGCAGACAACGACAAACACAAAGTTCACGGTTCAAGTACTTTTCTTTTCTTTTTGCGTCTCCTTGACCGTTTAAATAATAATGCTGGCTCTACCCAACTATGGGTATTGCCAGAGTCAAAACCAAGTGATTGCAGTCCTGAAATAATAATAACAAACACAGACACGTCTCCGAACAGTGCGTGCTCTCAGTGCAGGTGCTGTGCTGGAAACAGTGGTGCTGGCGTGTGTTCAGTTGCAGTGCAGTCCGGGTGTATCGCTCGCGTAAAGTGGCAGTTCCCAGATCCGTATTTAGCCGTCTGGCAGAGATAAACACTCAGTTTTAGAATAAGCGACACTTCACTCACGGTTTATTCATCCTTGCTTCCTCCCATTAACCACAACAAAATAACTGATTGCGGCGTCACGCCCCCCTAAAGTACCCTGAACCCCGCCCCCTCTGATAGCTAGTTCAATCATGTCTCCTCCAATTCATGAATGAAACTTCACCTCACAGTACTATGGCGAGGTCTCCTGGTACCGTGACGCTGCCCCCTTCCTGAATGGCCGGCTTCCGACTGCCCCTGGAATGAACTGCCCAACCATTCAGTACGAGGTGCACAGTTCCTGTTGTACAGTGCTCTCACAGGTCGAGAGGGAGATTGGTGATTCGGATTCATTCGCTCTCTGTCACAACAGATTATTCAGGTCAAATGCTGACAGTTTTAAATGTTGTTTCAAATGAAGCATGTCAAGGGATATATTGCAAGGTGACCGAGCCCAGCAGGAGCTGATAGTGAAGACATTCTGTTCTCTCTGTGTAACCTGGCTGCTGAAGGAGGATAGAAGTAGTTTGATTGATAATGACCGCTTCTATCTAAAAGTGTGGGACCAGAAAACCAGATGCACTTCACTCACTTAATATAAAACAGCAGCAAGTGTGTTATCTGCACAGTCTATCCCTTATAAAAGGATAACCAAGTGTAATAAAGCATAGTGAAAGCATGGTAATGCATAAATAAGCATTGTAAAGAATAGCAAGGTTTATGGTAAAGCATATTAGTAAACATGGCAATCTATGGTAAATGCATAATATAACTAGGAAGAAAGCATGGTAAACCTGCAAAAATACCACAGTACACTTTTATAAAGGATTGATTAAAATTGGTGAAAATCTGGAGATGATAAATGTATATATATTAACAACAAATTCACAAATGAATGTGTTGTAGTTTTTCCTGTGGGTTCCTTTGAATGGGTTCCACCCTTGTCTTGCTTTTGAATACTGCACTAACTGTACTGCCTGCAGCATTAACCAGGGGTCCAGCCTGCCAGCTGGCCTGTTGCAATGCACCAAACTTCCAGCAGGTGGCAGATTTGCAATGCCTCACAATGAATTTCTGGGATCCTGGCATTGGGATAAATTCAGGGCCTTGGTTTTCACTGCAGAGTTACTGTCTATTTATTCCCTGTAGAATCAGGAGGCATTGGGAGGAGCAAAGTGTCATTTAAACTAGACAGGAATAAAGCAACATGTTCTGGGTCTAACAAACCTGTACTAGACACTGAATGACAGACCTTATACATACAGTATTTACAGTCTGAGAGACCTGACACATACAGTAAAGAATACAATCTTGTCATGTGCTCATAAAGGACAGCTAAAACACATATCACTGTATTTGAACATAATATTTCTATTCATATTTCTAGCCCCATCTTTTTTTTTAATCTAGTGTTATACTTCAGATTTATGAGAGCCTGAATTAACTTGCCAAAAACAAGCAAAGAACCAAGAGATCTTCAACGCAAGGGTTAATTAGCTAATTAGTTAATTATGTAAGGGTTTGCAGCTTAGATTGGGATCTCCTCTGGTTCTGACAGGAAGGCGTGGTCTGTGTTAATGCAGATATTCAAATGGATTCTAGTCTTCTCAGTTAGATGGTCAGTTTCTTCTTTATCCGAATTCAGATGCTGTCTGTTCTAAAGAGCATCTCTATAAAGTAGGCCTTGAGAAGCTGATCTAGATCCGAGGGTAACTGTCTAGAGGTCTCTTTAGGATTTGCTTTTGTTTGTCTGCCTATTTTTAAGTGATGCATTCCATTGTGTGGCCTACGGTATTATTATTTATTCATTTAATTATTTATTTTATCAATTCAGTATTTTGGTATCATTATATAATTCAGACATGAACAAGCCATAATAAGCACATATGCTTATAAAAAATGCAGCATTTTCAATTTCAAAGCCTTTTTCTACACAATACTGGTACTGGAGAGCAGATTTGACAGTATTTAAAAATGTAAACATCTGCATTGTGACTTGGAAAAGGAGAAACGGCTGAATTAATGAGAACATTGCCATCATTTGATAAAAATCGAGGCTGTGTGGTCCAGTGGTTAAAGAAAAGGGCTTGTAACAGGAGGTCCCTGGTTCAAATCCCAGCTCACTCACTGACTCATTATGCCACCGTGAGCAAGTCACTTAACCTCTTTGTGATCCGTCTTTCGGGTGAGGTGTTGTTGTAAGTGACTCTGCAGCTGATGCATAGTTCACACACCCTAGTCTCAAAGTCACCTTGGATAAAGGTGTCTGCTATCTGTATCTGTTTTATTATGTCTGCAATGCTAAAGGATAAGACCTGTATTTACAGGGCTTCCAAAAGGGTTAACCTGTTGTCATTGTTTTTGGCACAGTTTTAGAGAGCTGTCAGAGCTTGCAAGCTACTGTCAAAAGACTCCTGGGGAGAAAGCACTTCTAACAAGGCTGGATTTACATTCATCTGAAAACTGAGCTGCGGCTCCCATTGAGGCTTCACAGCAAGAGCATCAAACAGCTTGTCCTATGACCGCTTGTGAGCTCACAGATAACAACATATTTTATATCTTCCTGTGGCTACTGCACAACACATTCGTATTGATAATGCTAACTAAAAAATAACACTGCTTCACAGCTGGTGGACGACTTCGGGACAAGGTTTTTAATATCTGTTTGTAGTACCTCATAGGTTGTATGGATTAACTAAGTTTTTACTTTAATTTGATCATGTCTCATAAATAATCTTTGTTGTAATGTAATGCTTTTACATGGTTGTGTCTGCAGATATTGTGATAGTACCAAGCTCATCACTCATTCAGGCTGGCAGATGGTATTGTAGCATTTTGATGTTACATACTATATGAGTATTATTCTGATGTTCACTGCAGATCTACTGTATGTGTACTTTGCAGGAATTAAAAACAACCGGCTAACTAATAACTATAATAGATTACCACTCAATAATCTGTATAGTTTTGGGGCTTAATACCAGCCGACAAACCAGCAAGCGACATGTATTAGGCTGTAATCATATTTTTGACCCATAGATTATTCCCACAGAGAGTACTCTTTAATTAGATAGATTACAGATGGGTTCTCTGTTGTAAGAAGCCAGTACCAGGGCAGCACCATTATGGTTTTTTTGCACTTATCAATGTAGGAACATGTACTAGGATTTATAGAAAGAGATTATCTTTCTGCCGGACTTCATCCATCCATCGTTCTCTGGCATAACGGTTAGGCATATTCATAAATGCTTTGATGGCATGGAATCTGCTTTTGAATGTGGCTTTCCCATTATTGCTGCCTTATAGTTGCTCACAACTCTTACACCAGGGCTAGTGGATCACATGACATTTGGATCCAGACTTCAATTTTTTGGCCAGTCAGTCTATAATGGCAGGGAGACACCAGTGTGTTTCATTTCCAGCAGGTGGCATAAGTGTGCTTTCTCTCCCCCCCCCAGCAACCTAACTGGGTTTATTGAATGAAGGAATGAATAAATAAAGATTGCAGTGATTAACATTAAGAACATGTTAAAGTAATGTTCTGTGCTACCTAATTGTAATGCATGTTCTCTTGTAAAGTGCAGCACTAATGAAAGGATCTTTTATGCATTTATGAAAACCACAGTTAACAGTCAAGTACTCACTATCATATTGTTGCAGTATATTCAATTGAATTGTTTTGTTGGGGGGGGGGGGGGGGATGGGGTAGAGCTTGTCATCTGAAATATAACAAACATTGATAAGACACAGATATCTTTAGTCTAGGTGTTGGTGTAGAAGCAATTGTTTGTATTGTATGGTCCACCCGTGTTTGTCGTACCTCTGTCTAAGATATTAGTTTGATTGGGTGCTGTATTTATTTATTTATTTGTTTGTTTGTTTATTTTCATTTATATAGCACCTATGTCATTATTATTATTATTATTATTATTATTATTATTATTATTATTATTATTATTATTTATTTCTTAGCAGACGCCTTTATTCAGGACGACTTACAATTGTTACAAGAGATCACATTATTTGTACATACAATTACCCATTTATACAGTTGGGTTTTTAATGGAGCAATCTAGGTAAAGTACCTTGCTCAAGGGTACAGCAGCATCCCCCACCTGGGATCGAACCCACGACCCACCGGTCAAGAGTCCAGAGCCCTAACCACTACTCCACACTGCTGCCCTATATACACAAGTCTTTTTATTATATATCTATTTTATATAAATCAACGTTTTTTAATTGGTGCTGTGAACCCTCAAGTATGACCTCCGTTTTATCAGAATTCAACATCAGAAAATTCTGTGACATCCAACACTTTATGTCTGCAAAGCAAGCAGCTAATAGAGCACCAGTAGAGGGACTGTCTGGATTGAAAGACAAGTACAGCTGAGTATCATCTGTGTAACAATGGAAATTCACTCCATGCCTGCGGATAATATCGTCTAATGGCAACATATATAATGAAAACAACAGGGACCTAAAATAGAACCCTGAGGAACACCACAGACAACCTCCCCGACAAACGTACTTAAACCTATCGGAAAGATAAGACCTAAACTAAGAATGGACACTGCCTGCCAAACCCACTAAACTCCCAAGCCGATTTAAGAGAATGGAATGGTCCACGGTGTCAAAGGCAGCACTAAGATCAAGAAGAATTGAAACTGAAGGAAAGCCAGAGTCGGAGCTTATCAAAAGATCATTTACTACCCTAACAAGAGCTGTCTCAGTGCTATGTGCAGATCAAAATCCAGACTGGAATTTCTCAAATAAAGCATTACAAGCTAAAAATTTGAGTAATTAATTGCCAACAAATTTCTCTAAGACCTTGGCTAAAAATGGAAGATTGGAAATCGGCCTATAGTTGTTAATAACTGTAGGATCCAAATTAATTTCTTTAAGCAGGGGTTTCACTGCAGCCTTAAGTGCAGAGGGAACTTTCCCAAATGAAAGTGATTCATTTATAAATGTTAAAATGCTTGCATTAGCAACACTAAATACATATTTTAATAGTTTAGTAGAAATAGGATCATGGGCACAAGTGGTTGGTCTCATGTGGCTAACTAATGCTATCAGCTCTTGCAAAGTAACCAATGAGAAAGCCTGCATCATAACTTTATCAGGTCTAGTTAATTCAAAGTAGGAACAAAGGTCCATAATAGAAGGAGTCTGTGAGATCTGATCTCTAATGTCAATAATTTTATTTTGAAAGAATTTTAAAACTCAGTGCAGCTATAAAATTGAACCAATATTGGAGGTAGAAGTAATAGAAGGTGGATTTACTAATTTATCTATAGATGCAAAAAGAAATCTAGGATTATTTTAATTTTTTTCAATCGGGTTAGAATAGTATACAGATCTAGCCTGGGACAAAGCCACCTTATATTTAACTTGGTGGCTTTTCCACGCAAGATAATGAACATGCAGTTTGGAATTCTTCCATCTGTGTTCCTATTTACGACCATCACATTTCAGTTTCTGGGTAAAATCATTAAACCATGGCGTGCTTCTTTTGGAAAACACCCTCTGTGTTTTAATTGGAGCTATAGCTATGTATGTAGCGAAAAGAATCAATAAACTCGGGAAGCAACAGGGTTAGTGAAACAGAAGAGACATCTGCACGACAGGATAACCAGAGAAACAAAGGGCTGACATTGCAGGTTATTATACCATGATTATTCTCCGTGAGGTATCTGTTTATATTTACCAACCTAATTCTAGTGAGGAAAAAAACTAACTGCTACTGTATGTGGGGGGGGGGGGAAAATACAATCTCACTGCGAGCCTATCTGCAGTAAAGCTTTGTAATCTGTACATCAACCATTGCATTAAGTTTAAAGTCGTTTTAACTTTAAAACTGTTGGCACTGTATTCCCTCAGCAAATTACTATTCACACATGTAAACTGACACAACATTGAAATAACAATATGTTAAAAAAATAAGAATTATTTTAAGTCAATGAAATATTGTTGCAGATCCATGATTAAGAAGACATTCTGCAAGTGTAATTAAGTGTATTGATGTTTTCTTGACTGTGCAGAAAACTTTTACTGCAGAAAACTGGAGAGCAGATTTGACAGTATTTAAAAATGTAACCATCTGCATTGTGACTTAGAAAAGGAGAAACGGCTGAATTAATGAGAAGATTGCCATCATTGGAACAGCTTTATATCAGGCTAATTTGTACACTGTTGCAGCTGCTTCAGTCTGTATTTGCTTGTGCTTGAGGTGATTTGTGATTTGGAAAATTTCTGATGGCAATTACATGACTACTTTTGTAATGGCAGAAGTCAGTTTGACTTTTAAATTCATTATTTTTCTCTCAACTATGGGAGGATTTTGTTTTGAGGGTGCCCACACTACATTACTTAAGCATTTCTTAAGCATTGCAACACAGTAGGGTTCTTGCACACACTCACATACAGTTGCCCAAAATACTATCTATGGTTGAGTGCTCAGTGCCCTCTGACACCACCCTGCAATATACATAATGGCAGACCAGCCACAACATCACAGATTTCTCTGGATGAATATTTATTAATAAGAAATCAGTATTTTTAAAAGTTGGAATTGGATTAAAATTGATAAACTCTAAATTTTAATTTATAAATAACCTGGGTATTTTAAACTAGAGAATTTGGGAATACAGTATAAAAGTGCAAGACAATCTGGACCATAGCAATAACACTGCCTCCTCTGGTCTAATTTACTATCTGACTTATTGAAAAGGTCTTATTTAGGGGGCTCCCGAGTGGCGCATCCAGTAAAGGCGCTCCTCGCAGGATGTGCCCTATAGCCTGGAGATCGCTGGTTCGAATCCAGGCTATGTCACAGCTGACCGTGACCGAGAGTTCCTAGGGGGCGGCGCACAATTGGCTGAGCGCTGCCCGGGTAGGGAGGGCTTAGGTCGGCAGGGGAATCCACGGCTCACCGCGCATCAGCGACCCCTGTGGCCGATAGGGCGCCTGTGGCTCTGCAGCGGAGCCGCCAGATCTGTGTTGTCCTCCGGCACTATAGGTCTGGTAGCATTGCTGTGGATCTGCAGTGCGAAAAATGACGGCTTGGAAGGAGCACGTTTCGGAGGACGTGTGTTTCAGCCTCCGTTTCCTGAGTCGGCGGGGGGGTTATTTAGACTGCATGTAATGGCTGCCTGTGTAAATGCAGCAGGCTGCTATTCAAACACTCCTGAAGCTAGGAATGAGTCTGTATCAGAGGCTCCTAGCTAAGGGATTTCATTCTTGATCGGTAGCTCAAGGTTTGCTCCACTAATAGAACTGCTGCTGTGAACAATGGGCCTGAGAACCTTTCTAAAGAATAAACTGTGCTAGGTGTACTCATTGTGCAGAAAGAAAGAAAAGGGCCCAGAATGTAAACACAGCAAACCTTGGAAAACACAAAGAAGTGGATAATCCAAAGAAAAGTACAGTTTCACAAAGATGGGACTTTGTCCAAGTTGGAAACCACCACCCACCATGTTACCCACACAATACTACCACGTGTTCAAAATGCTGTCCCTCCACTGTCCAGCACACACTCTAGACACATTGGATCTTTAGTGCTTGTCATGGAGGTTCTGCAAATCATATTTTCAGGCCTGCTAATAATGTGTAGTATAGAACTGTATGACTATTAACCACTGATAAATTTAGAGATACTGAAAACGTTCTTATGGTTTAGAATTCACAAGGGTTCTGTTGTGAAACTTGTAGGTTTTATAGGATCCAAATGCATATGTTCTATAAATCAAGAGAATGAATACATTTGAGGTACACCTTAAATGACAATGAGCTAGATATCCAAATAATATTATGTAGATATGATGAAAACAATTTGAAAAAGCTTATGGGACCCTCAGTACTTTAACTTGTTGTGGCTGCATGACCAAGTGAGTGTTTGCTCTCCACAGGAACAGATTCCATGAGTCCATTGCCTAAGATATATCTAATTTCTCACTGTCTGACATTGTGTCTGAAGCTAAGATTAATACAGTAATTCATTGATCGTTTTTTCCTGTTATTCCTGAGTGTTGCCAACACATCTGCATCAGACCTGTCAGCATATAAAGACATTTACAAAAATAAGTTACAGAGATTGTTTTAGAGTAATTTCTTTAGGTAGAAATAATTGTCTGTGTTTTCTACATTTCAGTGCATTCACCTAGAACAATTAAAAATATTTGATAACCACAATATGGCCAGGACACTATCCTTTGTTGGCATTGGCTCTTTTATAAAGGTGTAAAATTCAATTTTTAGGAAAATATCATATATATTTTTAGAATTATTATTATTATTTATTTCTTAGCAGACGCCCTTATCCAGGGCGACTTACAATCGTAAGCAAAAACATTTCAAGCGTTACAATACAAGTAATACAATAAGAGCAAGAAATACAATAACTTTTGTTCAAGTAAAATACAAGTTTGACAAACCACAATTCAATAATACAGCAGGTAATAGTGATAGTTACATCAGGATATGATTAAATAGTGATAGTTACATCAGGATGTGATTAAATACAAAGTACTACAGGTTAAAAACTTGGCAGATTACAGTATTCTGAAGTACAGGATTAAATGCAGTAAAATAGGGGCTGATAAGAGCAAAATAAAGCACATTTACATGAAGGGTGATAGTGTCCCAGGATACAAACAGAGGAGTTCTACAGGTGCTCTTTGAAGAGGTGAGTCTTAAGGAGGCGCCGGAATGTGGTCAGGGACTGGGCAGTCCTGATTTGATTTCTTTGTTTTAAAACTGAGGTATTTGATTTGTTGAAGAAGGAATATTAATTTAATATGCAGCGCGGTGGAGTGTTCTGATTGGTGCAGGTCAACCTCTTTATAACACTTTAGTCAGGAGCCATAGTTAAGGCTATGTTCATTGTGTTCCAATGACAATGCAGTGCTAGTGGAATGGCATTATGGGGCAAATGGGAGCCACGGCCACTACTGCCTTCTAATTGTGCTAAGGTGCAAAGGGTCTTCTAGGTAGTTAATTTCCAGTGGGTAAAATATCCACATAAAGAAATACATTAATAAATAATGTAAAAACTGTGGTTTATGTGGTACAGAAAAAAAAAATCCTAATTGGACTGGTCTTCCAACCATATCGGCAATGTAGGAGCCTGGAAGTGAAATGTATGTTTTATTCAGGTCAGGAGCTCTGCCCTTTTCTTTCTGTGTTGAAGAGCACCTAATTACTGTTGAAATATAAAGCGTGGTTGAGGTATTGCCAGGACAAGTACACATGGCAGGGTCTTTTCTTTCAGTGGAAATTAACATATTTATTGAACGGCTGGATGTATAAAATTCACACTGCATATTTGGAGGTGACCTCATTTTCTTAACTGATGAAGGCCGAAAGCCCAAACCATTCTCAGCTTGACGAAGATATGTCTTTAGTTTTATTCTGGCGTAAATTTTTGGTTGAATATGCATAACATTGCTGGTTATTTTTAAAATGTGTTCAGTGCTTTGGTCTTGAAAAGTGCTGTGTAATTGCAATGTAGTTGTTGTTTTAAACTACAAGTTTCCAGTAGACTTTATTTAAAATGGCACACTGCCCCAATTGTTTATCATTATACAATAACAGGGCACTATGAAAGTGCATATGAAATACACTGGAGTCATGGAGTCGTGTGTGTGTGTGTGTATATGTGTATATATATATATATAATATGTGTACTTTATAAATATGCTTTATAAGTCATTAATTACTAGAATATAAAATACTGGTTCACGTTTAAGACCAACCAGTCGATCTCTTTAAGTTTGGAGACAATCTGAAGGTCAGGTTTCTTGCATGCTTGTGGTTAAATAGGCAGTAGCCTGTATTGCCCTGCTTTTCCATTTACTGTGTAATATACCAGTACACCAATAGCTTTAAACTTAGGGCCCTTGACAAGCACTTTTGTTTACCCATAGAATGCAATTCAAAGCATGATAGTAGCACCATTTTGTGGAAAAATGCAAGGAGGCTTCTCAAGAAATCACTGTTCTGGGAAAATGCGTAATTGGGATCCTCTCAAAGATTGGTTCTTTCTGTCAGTCAAAGAGTCTGAGTCATAACCTAGCTGCAGTATTTTAATCAGTGGCTGTTTCAGCCTTGCCAGTTCCACAAGTAAATCTCTCTGTGCCATCATTTCGTCTGTTAAAAAACGTTAAAAAGATTATATTTCTAGAAAAATCAAAGCATATACAGTACAGTTCTTCTTGAACTTCAACCGACCCTGTCTCGAGAACATGCAGCCTTAACATTTGCAGGCTCAGAATTTACAAAATTGGAGACATTTTGGTGGTGAAGTCGACCTTGACCTCTGAACTGCCATATTGCAGTCGTGTGTCACCTAGCTAGCTTTTGAATCCTGGATCAGGTTCCAGCCAACCAGCACTGTACCAGTCACCTGTGTCTGTCTGCAATCACTTTGATTAAAATATGTATTGTGTCAGCATTGTCTTGAAAGTTAATGATGTGACATGGACAGAAAAAAAATAATAAATGCCATTTTTAATCCTGGATTTCTTACAGATTGTGACCCAGTGCCTATAATTGCACACCAGAAGGCAGGATTAGAGTGGGCCTCTGTTCAGGGAAATACAGCCAAGATAGTGGGACACTATATTTAGAGCTCCACGCTATGGGAGTCAAATTTAATTTGGCATTGCTGAATCTGGAAGGATTATACTGCAGATGTTGCTGACAGCACAGGATAACAGAAACACTGAGCCAGTGTATAGGGTTAGTGCGATGTGCGTTTAAAAAAATATATATATATAGTTCTGTTTTGTAGCATACCTTTTATTAAAGTGTGCTGTATTGTATTGCCTTTTTGAAGTTCGTTGTCTAAATCAGTGATCAGTGGGGGTTTTCATTATAGTATAGTATGTTGGCTGTCGTGTTGTGATCGACGATGAGCCCGATGTACAGTATGCTGCACAGACGTGTCCGAAGACCTTTCCTGGCTATTGTTCTCGTTTGCAGCCACACAGCAGCTTTGATAGAGCTGAAATTATAGAGGTGATAGTTTCAGCATGGGTTTATAAAGTAAGATCAATCTAAATATGAAAGAAAAAGAAAGATTTATATAAAATACATAACCTGTAAAGATAATTGCTGCCACAATGAGCTTCCAGTCTGCCCTCTCGGAGACTAGAAGTTACTGTAAGTTCAGTATCCCAGGGATATAATGCAGGCACCCGAGGTTTATGTATTATTATTATTATTTATTTCTTAGCAGACGCCCTTATCCAGGCCGACTTACAATTTTTACAAGATATCACATTATTTTTACATACAATTACATTATTTTTTACACATTATTTTTACATACAATTACCCATTTATACAGTTGGGTTTTTACTGGAGCAATCTAGGTAAAGTACCTTGCTCAAGGGTACAGCAGCAGTGTCTCCCTCCGGTCAAGAGCCCTAACCACTACTCCACACTGCTGCCCCAGTGTATATCTTGAGGATCGCTTATCCAATTGTGAAAAAAACTGTTACAGCATTCATAACCATAAATTATCGAGAGTATCATAATCTGGGGGTATAGGGAGGAACCGGTCCATCTGTTGGTCAGTATGTCACACTGCGTTGTGGTTTTTTAATTTTTTTTCCACGTTTCAAGCTTTCTGTTCCGCTTAGGTTTTCAATTTCACAGTATGTTGCGGGAAAAGGTATGGTTAACATTACAGCATTTGAATATTATTTTATCAAAAAAGACAAGGGATGCAATATGTCATAGGAAGATATACAGCTCCATAAACATCCCTCAGATAATTTTTTTTAAGGATGCAAGGTTACATTAATCTCTCAGTTTAAAATGTTGTTTTCCATACAAGCTTCTACAGGACTGCCTGCCTGGAGTGGGAGGTATTTTCCATTGGCAGGAAAGCAGCTTTTTTTCATTCTATTAAGAGGGCAGTGAAGATGCATCTAATTTTTTTGACATGGCTTTAATGGATGTGGATACTCCAAGGATTACTAATGGTGTCAGAGGCTGCATCTGTTTTTTGTGTGGAATTGGATTCAAAGATGTTTGAACTGAGCGATGAGGGTCATGATGCCAGCTTCTCCCTGATTGGCTCATCATACTGTTGCTTCAATCAGTGAAGATCCATGGTCCCTAGATAACTCCTGTTCAATCGACTACCATATAGTGTAGTGAAATAGGAAAGCCATTTTCTATCAGGACTGCTGCTCTCCTGAGAGGCTATGAAAAGTTGACTGCTTTTTTTGGAGAGCAGTAATCAGCACAAATTCAAGCAGCTGTTTCTTCAATTGTTTCATTTGGGATGACAAATGAACCATGGATGTCATAACCTGCTTGCTGTGGAGACAATCGATTTGTGCAGCTCTAATACAGGTGAAACGTAATAAGATATGAAACAGGTAAAAAAAAGAAATATTAGGTAGATGTTGATGATGTAAGTACACAAACTCTGGCGGACAGAGTGGTTGAAGCAGAGACTATCGGATCCTTCAAGAATAGACTGGATGCTGTCATGAACATTCATCTGTAGCCCTCTCTGTGACCATAGTAAGACCTTTAGCTAGTCACCTGGAGGAAAGGTGGTCCGCTTAGCCACGGATTCCCAGAGATTTCATTTCCCCTGATAACTAAATGGTTAGGGTTTTTTTTTGTTTTTCCTCTCCTGAGTTTTAACGGACCACACTTGCATTAAGCGAGCGAGCATAGGTGGGCCGAATGGCCTTTTTTGTTCTATTTCTTATGTTCTAAATAAGTAACTTTCTTTACCAGCACGTTTAAAACAAGCTCCGATCCATCTCAATGTATTTTTAATGTGTTTGCTATTTAACCTGAAAACCTTATCTAGGAATAGACACTAAAACAGTGCAACTTGGAGAATGGTCAAGAGACGGAGTCCCCTTTTATCGATAATAGCAAGAGGATGTTGCTGCTGTATGAATGTACCTTATTAAAAAAACATCTTGACAGCCCAGCACCATTAATGTGACCTATTTCTTTTGTGATAGCATTTTTTTTTTGTAACAAATAAACGTTACCATCCCCCTTCATAGAATTAACAATACAACTAGCACAACTGAATAACGTACAAAGAGCTCAGTGTGCAGTAGTTCATAATTAATAATAACCTAGCCCTGCTTGGTGGAGGCACCATTGCGTTCAGCCACTGTGACCTCACAAACCCTATAACTTTTTGCTGTTTTAGTGATGGTAACAAAGCCAGTATGGTTATTAAAGGTATGGTTAGTTATTAAAAGTATGGTTCCTGATTATCTTATTTTGGTCAAAAAGGTCAATACTGGCTATAGTTTGTGCGATCTATCATGATTCTGGTAGTTTGGTAGTCCTAAGGATACAGACACAATTAGGAGAATTGGCTTTTTCTTATCGACTCCCAAAAACCTGGAACACTTTTTCACATGGTTTAAGAATGCAATTTGATATCCTCTCATGTTTTGGTTATAAAGAGCGTATTAGGGATTTGCTTAAAACTCCTTGCCATTGCTTTTCTTTGAGTCCACACTGAAAAGAAAATAAAAACCCAGCTGTATTACAGCTCCTTCATTTGTTTGTTGTTGTTATCTAAGGCTGGACCACACAAATATTAATTGTGTTGTTTCATGTATGATTGTGTCTGTGTATGACGGGACCCCCTTGTAAATGAGGCCTTGGCCTCAACAGGTTAATTTCCTGTATAAATAAATAAATAAAAATGAAGAGCTTTATTTTTGATAAAGATGTTAATGATAACTGGTAAATATTGTAGGGCAGGTACTACTGTAGATCAGATGTTTAAAAAGATGCAATTACAGTATGAATTCATCTGTTTTGTGAAGGAGATTCATTTAGTGATCGTGTAGAGAACACAGCAACACGCACTCCCCAGAAAGGTGCATTGCCTTTAAAGAACATCAAAAGGTATTTAAAATGCAGTCGACTTCGGTTCCTCTCAACAGAAGTGCAAGTAGAAGTTGTTGTTGTTGTCTGGTGGCTGGACAGTAACGATTAGATTTTGATGTAACAAATGTTGACAGGGTCTTTGTAATCTAATAATAGCCTGGCGTTTGCTGTTGTGAGCAGAAATCATGATAATTTAAACAATGGCTCTGTATATCTCTAGAAAGGCCCAAGGCTACCAGATAAGGTCTGATTTTTCAAGAGTTGTTAACACTGTCTTGTATTACATGCACCAATAGTATGGATTCAGAAGATACTGTCATATCTCTCAGTAAGTGTTCATTCGTAATCTATAGATTTAATAACAGTTTTTATATTTAAATAGCATTTCTTAAAAAAAAAGATTTTGGTTGAATTTTGGTTGAATACTAATACTAATGGTTTCTGACCATTAGTATTAGTATTCAACTTAAAGGTAGAGTGTCCCCAGAAAGTTTTAAAAACAGCTTGTATTTCCTTTAAAATAATATCAACATGACAAGGATTGAGGATGACAATCATAACCTTCAAGTCCAGGACCAGAATTCTTAAAGCCAAGCTGACCGAATCTGGGCACTTTTTAGATTGAGGCCAGTGTCAAGGCGTTACATATATAAAACGCATTCAAACCTCCATTTGTAGTTTTTAGAGCAAGTCGGAATACTCAGCAAAGACCGGAAACTTCGCACAACCAGGACGTGATCCAGCGCTACCTTGACTGTATGACTACGAGAAGTTACACATAAACATTTTGAAATACTCTGTCCAGGAAGCCATGGGACCAGGGACATCCTAGGCCAGACACCTGAGACCAAGGTCAAGGCAGAGACTAAAGTAAATGTCCTTCAACTGACCTTCACAAACTTTTCAGACTGTCCAAGTAGAACACAGATTTCAAAGGGAAGGGAGTTTGTCTCCTAGCAGCTGAAACAAACTTCAGGAGAATGTTAACAAAATGAAATATATGCAAGGCCTGTCTTCTGATGAATACAGGGAAGGCTAGTAAAAATTGCAGCGAATAGTTTATTTTGTAACGGCAGTTCATTATTTTCTTTTCCTTGTGGTGTGAAGGCTATCGTCTCAAATTTGTATCTGATCTTTCCCAACCCATTTTAAGGCTGTTGGGATAGACATCTAATGTTGGTTTGTTTTTGTTTTTGAATTCTACTGAATAGCCATAGTAATTATTACTGCTCTTTTGTTTTTAGGGTGTCGGCCTGTCTGTACATGGACGCTTCAGAGTTGCTACAGAAAAGACAATGTTCGCCATGCCGGAGACTGGAATAGGTAAACAGAAGAAATGTGTCCTGCTTTTGTTAGACTTCATTAGATTTGAAACTATGACAGCTGCCAGTGAGCAGTGAGTGCGGTCTCATTTAAATGTTTATAATGCATTACCTGTAAAGATGTCATCACTGCCAGGAAATAAAACCTCAACAAAAACCTGTCTGTGCACCTGTGAGACGATGCACGTATTGCATATTCGCTGTGGGTAGGTCAACGGAACGGTGTGTCTATGCACTAAACACATCAAGTATCAGAAGAGCCTGTCAAATAATCTAATGAAGACATTGCAGCTGAATCTGCTTTTAATACATTTTAATTGTTGTGCACTTTTATATAAAAAAAAAATCATGGATAGTCTGAAGGTTGGTTCATACTTCAGACTCCAACATCATTTCTGGTCGAAGTCGAGGGTCTGCGACCCTGTGCGACAAGTCAGAGGTCATCCACACTCTTTTGTGACTCTTTTTTGGAAAGTCATATGCCCTTTCTCATGCGTCTGCGACCTGAAATCGCATAAGGTCAAAAAATGTCAACATTTGCTGCATGGTCGGAGTGAAGCGGCACAGCTTTTATAGCTGTATGCACCTGACGTATCACATTCATCTGCGACAGAAGTATGAACCAACCCTTAGACAATCTGGTTCTGAGTAGAGTGCTCATTATGCTTCTATAGACATCCTGATAGAGCTTTAGAATTGTGGAATTATTACTGTAATAGTGACTTAGTTTAAAACAGACAGTCTTTTGTAACCCAGAGCAAACCCCCCAAACTAAAAACACATTTTAAATGCATCTTGACGTGCTGAAACTTTTTTTCGGTTCATAATAGCATTTATATCCACTGCATGGGTCCTTGCCTCTTTAAACAAAAACAAAAAAATTAAACAAAAAGTGTGTTTCTTGTTCCAACTTCAGATAACATCTAAAAACCTATTTAAAAAAAAAAACTTCTTAAAATGACATTCAAGCCCTCTTAACTGTTTTGAAATTGACATGCTTCAGTCTCAGTCTTACTGCAGTTATGTTATGTTTAAAGCCTAATCGGATCTTCCGAGCCATCAGTAATATTAGCAAACAATGAATACAGAAGATTACTGCTAGGCTCTTCTGTGTCTCGTTTGCAACATGGTAAAGCAGATGCTGAGAACATATTTAATGTGGCTGGAAGCATGAGCCACTCCTCATGAACGCTTTGAAAATTGAGAGGCTTGTGTGTAAAGTCCTAACACGTCTGATATGAAGTGTTATTAGTTGGTTATTCAAATGAATGCTCCACTTAAATGAGTCTGTATTGTTTTTGTCTCTGTCAGCTCCTGGCATGAACATTTCCCTCAGTGCAGTTTCTCAAACTCACTTCAAAACACTAGTCCTGAAAAAAAAAATATATATATATATATTATCGTTTTTTAAGTTAATTGACTATCATGGCACATGTATCTCTCTGCTGCAGGGGCATATTCAGTGTTTGCCCCTTAGTAACATTTTTGTCAGTTTGTGCAGTAATTTGCAACAGCCTGAACAAATGTATGTGCCAATGCAGTTTTTTTAAGTGAAAACATTGGTTTGAGGTTTGTTGTAGTTACTCATGTTAACATGTATTAAGCTCAGCCAAAATTTCAAAAAACTATGTGAATCTAATGAAAAACATCTACCGTACAGGACATCAGAGGTCCCTAGTCTTGTTTCTGTTTGGAAAGAATGTTCTCCATGGCAGCTAATACATCAAACAAAATTATATTTTAATTGTACGGGCATACTCTGCATAGCACAGCAAAATGTGTTTGGATTGCTATCTAAGGTTTCTGTTATCATTTTATGGGACATCATTTATCTCATAGTCTAGCTCCACCTGGGGTAAATCTGAGACATATTTATTAATTTTTAAATAAAAAACACACCAAAAAAAGAAAAGAAAATGGGTGACTATTATAATACAAAATTAAAACAGGGTATCCCAAAAAAAGTTCTGTTGAGAGATTAATAAAGAGACTGGTTTCTATTTAATTGCTCATAAATACAAACACCATTTTAAATCACTGAATTAGAACCATCCCTGATGTTTTACCTATTTTTACAGACATACATTAAACTCACTTGCACGGTTAGATGTTTGATTTATGTAAGGGAGCCTCTGTTAATTAGCTGTCATATTTACCCATTGCACTGGAGATTCAGGCATGCATACATTGAAGCAAATGGTGTGAGAATAGCTTAGCTATCAGGAGAGCTGTGACATTTAGTTCTTGATACTGTAATTAAGAAAGTGAATGAGGGCTCCCTGTTTAAAATGCATTAGATCATTACTGAATCTCCATTACCCCTGTGATCTTGCGCTCTTTAGTTTTATATGCCTGTTAAATCGGAGGCCAAGAATTGTCAGTAAACGTAATTGTAGTTTGATTCAGACAATTTTTGATTTGAAGAAAATGGTTGGTTAATTTATTTAGACACTATTACACTACAATATTAGACACTAATACAACTATTTCATAAATATATCTGAACATCATGTAGTTGAACTAATTTATAAGCAATAATTATACCTATTGGTTAGAGTAACACTCCATACAGATGCCATGTAGGTCAGAATGGAGATTCATTAGTATTGTATGACGGAAATTACAATTTCTTCTTTTAACAGGATTGAAAGGATGGTCTGAAGTACAGTACTTAATCCCTTGGCCCTTTAGCACTGACTGCAATCAAGCAGGCTTTATAACCTCCCACTGTAGCTCTGCAAGAGAGACCTGAACACACCCTGCCACTCAGACCAGTTGTGCCGAATTGTGGGATGGGTTGGGATGTAAGCTACTGTCCACTATTTTCATTAGTTTAAGACCGACAAGGGTGAAAGGCTGCACCTTTACCCCTGATTACAAAATGATTGCTCTGAATGCTAGTACTGAGCGGACAAAAGATTTGTAAACAACACACCATAGGACAGAATGTGCAATCCCATCTTTGTGGACAATGACCGAACTAAGTTGAATCAAAGAGTCCCCATTAAATAACTGCCTTTTAAAGTGGTATTACTAAATACTCTATTGATCATTTTAACAAATTGTACAGTTTCTAACAATTTCCTGTACGTCACAAAGAAACACTCCCATTACAGATTTTCCTGTGACAAGATAATCTCTCCATAGCCTCGACAAGTGATTAAGGTTTTTATCCTTCTGAAAGATACTTTAATGGCCATTCCATTTTCAACATGAAACTCAGAAATCCCTGGTGCTGCTAAGTGTTGACCTTCCCAGATTTTGAGTAGCAGGCAGTTTAGGATGTTATCATCTAGTGATGCTATTAGGAGTTGCCTTCTCAGACAGGACGGCTTTGCAGAAAAAGTTGTCTTTTTTTCTTTGTCCTCCACATCTCTGGTTGGTTTTGTGCTCAAAGTCGTTTGTTTCTCCAGGCAATACTACATTCTTCAGAATGGCAAGTTCCCAGCTGTTTTTTCGGACAAAAATACATCATGTCCCCAAGCCAGGTCTCTGCATTTTTTTTTTGTCATTTTGTTTGAACCAGTCTTACATAACAGCAGAACTTTTCAGTGTTTTTTCAGCAGTGTTTAATTTGGTCTTCAAGTGTTGAGGCACTGTCACAAAGACGGCTGCAGTGGGTGACGTCAGGCCAGAAACAGGAAGACAGAGACTTGGGGTTTTGATGAAGCTGAGACGCAATGGTAGCGTTCAGAAGGTTTATTGCAAAATAAAAAGGTTTTAAACACAAAACAGGACACGGCACTTCACGCCAAAATAAAAGAGACAAACAAAACATACTAAATAGTAAACAGACGGACAGACAAACAAAACACGGTGAGTGAGACACTTCTTTTCTTCTTCTTCTTCTTCTTCTTCTTATTATTCTTTTTACCTCCTTCTCCACACTTGTTCTCCACTCACCGAACACCCAACCCCGAGTGAGTGCTACGTGTCTCTATATATACTGTTGTGCCGGGATTCAATTACTAATTAATTATTCACTTGAATCCCAGCACGTGAATTCATTACGTGCAACCTCGTGCTCACATATTATATACTTTAAATGCACGTGAAGTGATGGTGCAATCCCGTGCCTAAATATAATTATACCATTTAAATACTCGTGCTGCACACACCCATTTATATCCCGTGTACCAACTACAATACACCAACATTTAACACACCACACGCAACATACAACATATAACACACAAATGCACACAGGCGGGGCACATTGCCACAGGCACACACCATTTAAGTATTGCATGATTCAGGGAAATTCTCCAGCACTGATTTCTAATCACCACACCTGCTATTGCGGGACTGAAGAAACTACAAACCTTGAAGCACTCACTTAGCAATGCTCTGAAAGCTTTGCTCAGGCATCAATTTCTGTAATTTGCCAGGATTAGATAGCATAAACATTTGTCCTGAAGTTCATGTGGGAGTTTATGACAGAACCCAAATCATTGATTGGTTTAGAGGTAAGCGATAGCTACATATTAAATACAGTGTGTTGTTGATCATTATGTTGTCTAATTACCATGCTCTTGTAGCTTCTATGTATTTACAAATCTGCCGTTGCCACCATAACTGCTAATATCTCGTTAACTGTTTCAGCTGGCAACTTGTATTTTATGGAAATCTAGCGGACCTGTGACCTAAGATGGGTGCCATATTGGGTTCATGTGACTTTTTTGGGTTTCCGGATGTTAAAGATCTAACGCTTTGAGATGTTGGCTGCATACTCAGTATACAACTGTATTCTATGATTCTCTAGGGCAAATTCAGTCTTCGATATTGTTCCAGTTATTTTACAGTGCTGCCACAGCCCTGTCCATGACAGAAATTTCACACCCACATTTAATTTCTGTAAAATATGAATGATACAGATCTTTTCCACACATCCATGTTTACAAATTTGATATGGCATTCCCCTTACATTATGCCCCTTGGGGATGCTTTGTTTTTATTCACAAAAAACCCCAGTTTTCATTTTTAATAAACCTTAGAACTAGACTGCCTTCAGGATACTCACTGGGGATTTGCTGTTGCGCTGACTGTGTGTGTGTGCGTGCGTGCATGCATGTGTTATATTGAGCAGCAGACCAAGAACTGCTATAGCATGGAATCCACCTGCACTTGGATTGTTACTAGGGTCACCTGCAGGAATCCTTTCATTAATCATAACATTTGACAGCTGATCAATGGATAACCCAAACTGTTGTTTTTTCTTGATTTCACATTGGTCTGGGTAGAGTAGTAGTTAGGGCTCTGGACTCGTAAGTTCAATCCCAGGTGGGGGACACTGCTGCTGTACCCTTGAGCAAGGTACTTTACCTAGATTGCTCCAGTAAAACCCCAACTGTATACATGGGTAATTGTATGTAAAAATAATGTGATATCTTGTAACAATTGTAAGTCTCCCTGGATAAGGGCGTCGGCTTAGAAATAAATAATAATAATATTTAAATAGTTTAGCTACTGTGTACGAGCTTCTGTGTCTTATGCACAGATGTTTATCTGGATGTTTAAAGCATTGGTGATGCTCTACAATGGTTTCAAATGTGCCGAATAGCAAGAGAATGCAGGGGTAGAGGATGCAGAAGTCTGATGGCTGAGAGACAGGATTAATTTAAGACAAATTCTTACTGACATGAGCTCAGACTGTGGGGCTAAATGAGTGTTTTCATCTTTCGGTTCTTGGGTCTCAATCTGCCAAAGTATAAATTATAGTATCTGTTTTAACTTCTTTTTGTATTCATTGCACGGTATTGTATTTCTATAACAGAAAATTAACTTAGATGATGTACAATACGTATGTCATGGTATACTGCCTCTGCCTCCTTTCGGTCAGACTTGAGTCACTACCATAACTTTTTATGTTTGATATAAAAGGGCACTAGGTATAAATAACACCTTCCAAAACTTGATTTTTGTTCATGAAAAAATAGTCACTAGGGTGAACAATAATAGGGGTTTTGGGGGTTTTCAGTTGGTCGCATCATTTAAAATATGGTACTTTGTTGTAAACAGATAATATCTCCTTTTCTGAGCTGTAATAGGATGTAAGAGGGTGCTGATCTCTGGGCAAGGGCTGCCATGGAGCTTTATTATTTACAAAACTTCAAACAAAACCATGTAGCTGAAGCTTCCTTAAAATGAAAGCTGGCAGTGAAGCATGAAACACAATAGCTTTAGCAATAACATAGGATACAGTTTGAAGAGCTATTTGCATGAGACACCAATACAGAACTTGAGATTGTATTTGTATTTGTCAAGAATGGTAGCCACACAGGTAATGAGAAGATTTAAATCCCTACTGAAAAAAACATGTACAGTATTTGCCTTTGACTCTTGAGGATCAAAGGGTTTGTATTGTGTTTTTAAAGCAACACACATCAGAAACCGTCCATGCACATGCCTACAGTGGCACCCAAATTATTCAGTCAAGTTATCTGTGAAGATTCATTGTTGGATATATTACCAAACTTGAATTCCTATATATATATATATAATGTAATTGTAATGTGTATATATAATATATAACTTTTATTAATAGAAATATAATGGTTACTCAGGAGAATGCTACACAAGTGAAACACTGCATGTTTTTTTTTTTTTTTTAATAATGACACATACACAAGTATATTTTTCTTAACATCCTTCATCAAATTCATTTTTTCTCAACATTAACATGTGATAATAAATGTACTTAAATGTGCAAGGTTTCCCGCAGCCAGTGTAATATGAAAAGCCGCACGGTTTACCACTTACCACTTTCCACTGACGCTCAGAATAAACTCCATGAAGATTTTTGGTACTACAGTTTGCATGTTTGTGTGTTTATTTTTTTGGGGGGTGTCAAAAAATCATTACCCACTAACTGTCGAAATCGTGAGTGGTTCAAAGTTAGCCCTGCTCCCCATCTACAAACTGCTACTCTCACATCACATATCTTTCCTATGTTACCCGAAGCTTTATTTCTCGACAGGCCTGTTTCCTGATGTTGGAGGAGGCTACTTCCTTCCCAGACTCCAAGGAAAGCTCGGCCTCTTCTTAGCGCTCACCGGCTTTCGGATCAAAGGAAGGGATGTTCAACAAGCAGGAGTCGCCAGCCACTTTGTGGACTCCGAATAGGTATCAATTTCTAGCGAAATTGAGATTATAGGCGGATAAAGGAAAGCTAGACGGCTGGACGCATCTTTGATAAGCTGTGCTCCTAGACTTCTCCCGGCCATAGACTGGTTTCTGTATGGGAATTACAACACTACCACAAGGTCATTTACCCTGGAATAGCTGGGTCAGCTGAGCTGGAGCGAGCTGATTGGAGCTGGCATTTGGTAAATGGTTATTTGCTTGTGTGACAGAGAGGCGAGATTGAGGATATTTAAAGAATGTTCTTGTGATTTTCCGAGTTATGAATGGGCTGGAAAAGGGCTCTCGGTGAGCGGAGTGGAAGGCATTGTTAGAGTTTACTCACAAGTTTGCTTTAATTTCACATCCAGAAAATGCAAAGTAAATGACCCATATTTGTTTGTGGTTAAAATATTTCTGTTTCAAGGCTGACGTGAATGACACTAGTGTAACCCTTGCAGTGTAAACTGTTTGACAGTGTTTACATTGCAGTGGTTGACATTAAAGTGAACGTCTTTGAACTGTTTTATAACGGGAGGTAATCTCATTAGCTGCACTGAAGGAACAGCCTGTATTTCTCATATTGGTGATTTCCTTCCTCCTAACAGCTGCCTTCTCTAGAGAAAGATTTGGTGCAACTGAAGACTCCATCCAACACAGATGTGGCAGGTGTATTAAATTCGTATCAAGCACAGGTAAAAAAGATTTGTTACAAATCTTTCTTTCAGGTCAGGATGAATGTCTGAAGCAGCTGGTGATTGAAGGGAGTGACAGATAGCAATATAGTTTGTTTAATGAATATAGAATAGTTTGATATTCATGATGTTTCTCTGGACTTGTTGAGATCTCTCAACAGGGAAAGTCAAACTTGTAATTTATTAATAAAAGCAGACTTAAAAAACAAAAAAACAAACAAAAAAAATTATTTAAATAACTCACCAGTTAAGCTTTGCGGAAAGGGTCCATAAATACAAATACGTGAACATTTAAAACAAAAAAAAAAATAATGACTGTTTACTAGGTAGGTAATTAAGTCTCGCCAGGTTTTTTGAAGATTCTTTCTAAATGTACAACATATCAGTTTGTAATCACAAAATAAATATCTGAAATGCATGCTTGGTCTTTTAAAGGTGTAAAAAGCTAAATCTGGTGAGACGTTTCATCGTTGACTTCCAAAAAATTATCAAAATAATTTCTGACTTTGACTCAGAAATAAAATTTATCAGTGTAAACAGAAATATAATAGTGCTACAGAGCATGTAATAACCCGGTTCTGTATATTTCTGGTTTGATGATGTTATTCCATGTCAGACTTGATCGTCCTTTGATCAAAACTCTGGGTAAAGTAATGCATTTTAAATGAGCCTTGTGCTTTGAATATCTTTCTGTTAAGGAGTACAGCAGTGTTCATTGGTTTATGTATGACTTCTCGGTGCTGCATAAATGATGTTGTCTTTTCTTAGGAAGACTGATCCAACATGTTCTTCTTTATTCCTGGCAGCAAATATATTTTTAACAGTCTATTAAAAATTCCGCAATGGCACAACATCTATGAACTGAGGTTTACTACTTTGTTATTTTGGGGGATTTTGGATCTCTGACAGAGCACTGTGCTGGTTTCGATATAAAGGAGGAACATTTTTAAGAAACAAATAAATGCAAAATTAAGACTGTCAAAGTTTAACTGTGTAAAACAATATTCTACAAACAGTTCTGCTCTAATGTATAATGTTCTATCTTGCTGTACTTTTCCTATTATTATGCATTTACCATAGTGTACTGTGCTTTGCCATGTTTTAATATGCTTTACCATACCTCCCTGTGCTGTACAGTACTTACCTATGCTTTCACTATGCTTTTTTACTCTTGGATAGGCCTTTACTATGGTAAACTTTTATAAGTGATGTTTACATGACTTAAAGGCTTTATTATGGTGCTGAAAACACACCACACCAATAGAAAATCAGGGACCCTAACTCTTACTAACCCTCCCCAGAGGTAGTGCCCAGCACTTTGACTTTAGATAACATCTTGCTGCTTCCTGTATAAACCTCTGGCTCCTTGACACTTCTGGTAAATGTACTCATGGGCATTTTCAGATTTAATAGCCTATCTAATACAGTAGTCAGTGTGTGTTTGCATTTTGTGAAGACAGGTATGCAGTCTGGAAGAAAATATTACCTCTTGGGGAGGTTTTTATTCAACAACATACCCTGCACCCTGTCTCATTTTTCTAGCTACCTTATGTTGCTAAAATGATCAGATGCCATCAATAAAGGCCCATGCTCAATCTATGTAGAAGAGGTCCTTGTAAACAGTTTCCCTTCCATAAACACAAGCTAAATCTAGTTATATACATTGTGAAAAAAAGTGTGTGTGTTTGTGTGTGGTATATAAGTGCATGTGTATGTGTGTGTCTGTGTTTGTTTGTTTCGCTTCATGTCTTCTCTTCTCTTACAGAGCAAGCTTGATGATGGAAAACCATTCATCCTTGCAGAGCACATGGATCAGATCAATAGGTATGCTTCTACTTTAAATATGCTACTCCCTGGAGTCAAAGCATCCATCTGCACCACTCAAATTAATGACTCCACTGAAATGGCAACTATTTCTAGTGGCAGCATCACCAGACTGAGGATTCTGGGGAATATGCAGCACTGGTTCTTCCCCAATTTATGAATTTTACCCATTAACAAGCACATACATTACTATAGCAAAAGCTTAACAAATCATTTTGTGATATTGGACAGAAGCAGGTGGAGCCAGCCGAGTTGAAAGGTCAAAACAATATCACATGATTTTTTTAAGAACCTGGAAGCAAAACAAACAAATGAACAAAACATGTCTGCAAGCAAGTTTGCAGCCAGTTAGCCGAGCAGTGGAGAATAATTATTAAAAAAGCATAATATTAGAACAGAATCATCAAGAATGATCAAATACATCATAAAAGGATGGACTGACAGATGGGGGAGGGGGGGGGGGGGGGGGGGGGATTAGGATTTTGTAGCTAGACAGTATGTACTTATTGTAAATTGCTGCTTCTGGGATGCAGCAATTTACAAAAACAACTGCATAGCAGTTTCACCCATTCCAGGTTTCTTTTTTTATGAGCTTGATTAGCCACAGTGTATAGGTAACGAGCTGAATTGCTATGCAGTGGGAGTCTTATTTCCACCCTTGCTGTTTACCTATTAGAAACACATGCTGGTAATGTTTTTTTCCTAATTATTTCTCAGAACTGAATCATTTACAAAAGTACATGTTGCTGGATTAGTATTGATTAGGTAGACATCTAATGTAATTAGGGCACAACAGTTCCAACCAGAGCCACTATCTAATTGAGAAAGGTGGTGCACAGCTATAGAATAATCCTTGCTTGTTCAGACGGCTGGCATTTGCCAGCAGCTTCTTTGAATTATTACATTACAGCATCTAGTGATGACGTGTATTCATCTTTGTCCTTTTGCTCAAAACAAATGTCTTGCAAAACCTTTGAGCTACCATGCTACTGGGATAGCTGGGTCCTGTCTTGCATTAATATCAAGTCTTACACAAATGCAGTTCATATTCTGTGCTAGATAGCCAGACTTCTTTCCAAACCTCTGGCAGTATTTGCTAATAATATTGAATCTCTATTCTGATCACATGGCTTCCCATTTAGGAAAGCTAAGCATTCAATTTGGAGTCAGTCTGTCTATTTCTTTAAACACTACAGACCTGTGTACAGGACAACAATTCTACAAACAATGATGGACCTGTCTAGTGCAGTAGTGTAGCAGACCAAACGCATATATTTATCTATGTCCATTTATATTTTCAGTATAAAAAAACTTGAGGAACTGTTTAGTCATTCTAGGGTAGTCTTTGCTGGAAGAGTAGGAATGTACAGAAATATTCTCTCCCAAATGACCCTGACAGATTACAAAGCAATACTCTCCAGGCCAGGGTATCAACTGTCATTTGACACTAAAGACAGTTAGGTCTGAGGTCCTGGCCTCACACCTAGAATGAGAACGGCTGGACGGTGTGATCTGATTGTAGCCAGTCCACATTGTAGTCTGAGCCACTGCACACACAGGGGCTTGGCGAAATTAAGCTTGGTGTCAGAAGTGGTGTTGATGGCAGGTATTCTGCCCTCTGGGCCAAATCACAAAAAAATATTCCAGCATGGTGTTAGGCATTGTGCTGTAGGAGGGCCTGTTCTTATGGATGAAATAATAAATGTCATCAGATAAATAAATGAGGTCTGAATGTCTAAAGTCTAAAGCCTATACATATTGAGCCCCCTTAGATTTGTCAGGAATTGCATTGGCCATAGTTTAAATGTCTGTCATTGTGGGCAGAATGCTAAGGCACTTGTCCATTTATCTTTATTTCTTTTTTTTTTTTTTAATTGCAGACTATTTGAAGCTAGCAGTGTTGAGGATATTATGCAGAAATTGAACGAGGACGGCTCATCATTTGCACTCAAGCAGTTAGAGGTAGGACCATTTATATCATAAGGATCATTTCAGCCTCCAGCGTTAAGGATTGTTTGTTGTAGACGTCGAAGAATTCTCTAATTATTGTGCAACAGTGAACATGCCTCAAAATAGCTAGACAATACATATTTGGGGAACAAATTATGAATGTTAAATTAAGGCAATAATAAAGGTAAGTAGTTCAAATCAAGTACTTGGCAAAACAAGAGGATTGTGTCAGACAGTTTTCTTTGATAATTGATATACAGTATTGGCTGTAATCAACAGACAAACTGTCTCTTATGTGACAGCCATTTCAGCAATCGAGGAGCTCCAATGAAGTGCCTGTAGGTAGAGAACAGTCTGCAGCTCCCTTTGATAAATTTGCAGTCCATTAGTGTCAAGTGAAAGTCTTTGAATATGAAAGCTGTAGAATTAATGTTCACTTGTCTCTTAAGGCCAAAAAAAGAATACATTTCCTTTTTTTTTTTTTTTTTAAATGATTCTATTGCAGAAAATGTGACTACAATCCAGGCTACATTTTTGGTTACCTATTTTAGAACATGAATACAAGTGGGAATTTGCAGAGTCTTGGTGTGCATGATATTTAGATAGTCACACAGATAAACCAGGTACAGTTTGCAAAGTCTGACTGAGATGGTGAAGGTTTTTTCAGGAGCAATGCTGATTCCTATACATTCCCAGAATTGGATATAAAACAACACTCTGATGTTCATGTTGAATTCATTGTTGTTAAGGAACAACAAATATGTTAGCCTCGCCTGGCAAAGTTCACAGCAGATTCTTATTACAGTACAATTTAAAATATGCAGATGCTTCAAGGGTCAGATATGCTAAAAGGCTGATCATAAAATGCTAATTTCTTCCATAAATCTTAAAACCTGTAGTATTACTTCTTCACCTTTGACAGTAGGGATCAACGTATGTGGCTACTTTTTCAATTGACTTTATTCTGTCATTTACTTGTATTGAAGAAAAAAGCAGGTAGACTGATTGGTTCAGGTGAACTGGGCTTGTCTTGAGCCTGAATGTTCTTCTGTTTTCACAGACTCTCAAAAAGATGTCTCCTACATCTCTGAAGATTACTTTCAGGCAACTGCAAGACGGAGCCTCCATGAGCCTGCAAGAGGTCCTAGTTATGGAGTACAGGCTTAGCCAAGCATGCATGGTAGGTTATGGAAAATCTGCAGACCGTAACTTCACCCAAAACTGCAGACCAGTAAAATGATCTGATAAATTAGTATTTAAACAGTTACAACCATTACAAACTATGTAATTAGTTATTCTGTAAAGTTACAGAAAGGGCTGAAAGACGAAATGATTGATCTGCCTGTGTACAAGTTTTCTGCTGTCTAGCATTGTGAAAGTATAGCAAATTTCCCATGGTTAACTTAAATAATGCTGTTGACAGGGCAACACTGATTAAACATGGCAGATCTGCAAGTTGTTCAAATGATTGCCAGCTTTAATTACACTTTTTGTTCAACTGGTACATGTTCAACAGTTTTGAGATTGCTGCTTTGTAAACAAAAGGCATTTGTGCATCTACCATCAGCCCTCTATTAAAGTCGTTCAGATTTGTTTTGTGGAATATAGTGGACTTCGATGCAATTCACAAAAAGGAACATGCAACACATCATTTTTTTTTTATCCAACCATGTATAATACATTTATGTACATATTAGCAATGGGACAAATCTCCCAAGCTGCCAAATACTGATTTCTGCTTAGTCACGGGTACTGCTTCAGATTTGGGAAGATTTAATAAAAATGTTTTTAAAAAAACACAGCGTCTACTTTATGTACTGTTTTTGCCTAAAATGCAGACAAGAAACACAATGTTTAACTTAAACTACTGTAAAGAGTCCTTTGTTTTATTAGGTAACTCTGTGGAGTAAAGTAAGCCTTTACAACCTATTCTTTCTTGGGAGGATATTTTTTTACTTTAATACAGTGCTGTATATAATGGCTTTGATTATATTTAGTGAATGAATGAATATTCTGAATTTTTAACGGATATGCAAACATGACACTACCATGCTTGTCCCAGCACTAGCACGTACACAGTAGATATGTTTATGTACAGCAGAATAAGTACCATTGCCTTTGATCTCCGTATTTTCTTTGTCTTGTCTTACAGAGGGGTCATGATTTCTATGAAGGAGTGAGGGCAGGTAATACATATTATTACTCTTTATATTTAGCTTCTAGTTTCCCTTTAAAATGTAAGGAAAGTCCAACTGGTCTAATACTTGAAATAAAATGACACAATTCTATGAAAAGTTAGGTACTGGCAGATACCATTCAAATGTAATACATTAAATGCAGAGGCTCATAGTACATAGTAGATTATTTTGGATTTATTACATCCCATCCTCCCTGTAATATTAAAAATAGGTACATATATGTACATACATATATGTACATGATATATATATATATATATATATATATATATATATATATATATGTAGAGGGAATAGCAGACACACAGGTGGACGACTGTAGTTCATTAAATGTATTAAACAAAACAAACATAAAACAAACTCATCCCTGCCAAACTTACATTCAGAATATATTGAAAAATGAAAAATATAACATTGTCACAATATATACATTGTTGTTAATCAATAAAATGTTTATACAGGTTTGCAATATCTTGTTTCAAGCGCCACCCTGATGGCAACAGCAGCATAGTTACTGTACACGAAACAAACACACAGGTCATTACGAAAACAAGAAGTCAATTTTATAGAGAACTTCATCACATCAGGACACATCCAGAGGGCTTACCATTTTAAGGTGTAGTGTCCCGTACAGGTCTAGTTTTATTACAGAAGGTATCGGAGGTTCTTGGGAAATCCATGATTGGGGTGCAGCAATGGCAAGAGAGCTCTCGAGTCATTATTTTGTTCTTCCACTCATTGTGACATGCTGGGCTGAGCTTGGGGGGCTGACTCGGCACACTAAAGCATGCATTAGCTTATCTGCACTTGAGTCATCATTTTAGTATGGTTGTATCAAAGTGAATGGCAGTCTTTAAGTTTGTGTTCCCAGCAATTAGGTACAAATACAAGTACAAGTGTCATTTCCATAATTACTAATACAAAAACCCTAGCTGTCTGCAAAAATAAGTATAGCACAGTGCCCAACACCCTATAAACCTCTAATACAGAGTGATTATAAAGTCAATTAGCCACTTTGTAATGGTGTTTCAGAGAAATCACATTGATTGTAGAGCAATGAAACTAGGCATGTGATTAACTGCAGAGAAATAACAATTGGCTCTGTAATTATGTACTTTTTGTTAAAACTGTCTTTGTCTTCTTACAGTGCTCATTGACCGAGACCAGAGCCCGAAGTGGAAGCTGGGAGTAGTGAAGGAGGTGACTGAGGATTTGGTGGATGGCTGTTTCAAGTCCCTTGGAAGCAATGACCTGAAGTTGTGATTCTTTCATCCAGATGGGAGTACACACTGGGAGCTCTGCATTAAGCATCCACATTTCCCTTGATTACCCCTCTCCCATGAACAGAAGCATTAACAGATGTATGCCATCACCAATCATTTAAGAGCCATTCGAAATTGTCATTGCAGATGTAGGGCCATGGAGTAAAGCCTTTACTCAAGCCTTTAATGAACTCCTGTTTTTTGAAAGAGGTAAAATCCCACCAAATCCCACCTCTGCCACTGACTGACTCACTGTGTGTGATCCAGAGCAAGTCACTTAACTTCCTTGTGCTCCATCCTCTGGATGAGATGTTAATGTCCTATTGTAAGTGACTCTGCATATAATGCACAGTTCACAGCCTACCTCTGTAAAGCGCTTTTTGATGGTGGTCCATTATGAAAGGCGCTATATAAAGAAATTATATATATACAGTGGCTCTCAAAAGTATTCACCCCCCTTGGACTTTTCCACATTTTATTGTGTTACAACATGGAATCAAAATGGATTTAATTAGGAGTTTTTGCCACTGATCAAGACATTATAAAGACTTTTAATTGATAAAAAATGGACATGACCGCTTTTTGTTAAGATTTCTTTAAGAAAGATTACTTTACATCCTGGTGACTATACAGATTTAATGATTTCATAACCTTTTGGATACCCTTTGTAGAAAACGTTAATTTAAATGTCACCTGGTTTAATTCAAATGTCAATTTCCTCAGGAATGATTTCATAATCTGCCTAGCTCAATAGTGTAAACCATCCAATAGGGTTTTTTTTTCTTTTTGGTTTTACGCTGCTTGCCCGTCCCCTAGAAAAAATAAATACACCCCCCCCCCCCCCCCCCTGTAAAATAATGCCACTCCACTGGCCAGCCATTTTAGTTTTAAAAATGGGATCCTTCATAGCGTTTAATGAGGCATTCGTGTTAATCATTTATGTCAATTAAGACATAAAAAGGTCTGCTGGTACATTTTTGTTCCTGGAATGTAACCTGTGTTTACAACCTATTAAACTTTTCTACAAAAAGTGAAAGTATGGCAGACAGCGCTCTCAGGACAGGAGAGTTTAATATTGTTCAGAAATGTGTAGGTGTTGCACTTTTTTCTGTTTATTAATCTTAACCTTGGACGCAGGTGGTGCTGCCCACAGAAAACAAATTAACTGTACTTGCCAAGAACAACTTCAATTACTGTAAATCCAAGTAGATGTTGTGTACTCTTGCTTATCGGATAGTTTTATGGTATTACTGAGTTCACGGTTTAACTCCTGGGTGTCTGCAGTGTAGTCAAATGAATACCTGACTTGCTGTATAAATATGTGACCCAATAGGTAACATACTGACAACTTCCACTGAGATGTTTGGACTTTGTTTGGTAGCATAAATGTAACTAACTGAGGTTTTTTTATTTATTTATTTCAGTACAGTCAGTATAGATCTTCTTATGGGTTTATAGGTTTGTTTATCATATTGATTATGTTTGGTTGGAAAGGGCGATAATATATTGGGGATGACAGTAATTTAATTCAGGGCAGCACAAATGTGTTTCATCACTGTACAGCAGCAGAGATGCTGACATTAATTACCAATGTGCTTTAAATAAGTGAAAGGTTAGTTGCCTTACATGTCTCTATGTAATTGGAATTAAATTTAAAGTCCATTTCTTTTCTGAAGAAGTCAAATATGATCCGTTTCCTGTGTGTAATTTCCTTCTCCTTTATTTTGGAGCTTGTAAAGGTCAGTTGCATATTTTATTTGATGCACAATAAACAATCCGAAGGATATACAAAACTCACAGTAGTTTTAAGCCATGCATTGTTTAATAAGATCTGCCCATATGTCCAGTTGCAGTTGACTCTATACTTAAGTACATTGCGTCTCTGAATATTTATTTTAAAGGATTACACCAGATTAACATAAAAACTCAGCAACACTGTTTAAAGTGATTAGCAACACTTCACTGATCCTTTAACAAAACAGAGGCAGAGTAATGTCGTCTATGCAATATTGTAGTAAGACATGAATAATGAATTAAGATTGATTACGTTTGTCAGAAGAAAGCTGTCAAAGTGCTGGGTTTCCTCCTGAGCAGAGATTACAGGAAGTATTTCTATTCTCTCTTGGTGAAACAAATGTCCCAGTCATTTTGCATTCCTTGAAAAAGATTATATTTTGGAAAATTGTTAATTAAAATCTTTTAGCTATATATCTAAAGAAGGGACGACTATCTATCTAAGGATATTGTGCCATGATCCAGTAAGCAAGTGTCTGAGTAGGGAAAATAAACTACCAATGCCCCACCCCCAGCCATGGATCTGTTAGTATACTATCAATATATTGTTTGATACCCTAATGCAGGATAGTTTGTGGGATCCATCTGGAGTGGCTTAGTGTCCATATAGGTCTAAGTTGATCACTCTGGACTAGTCTGACCACCTGTCCAAAGTGCAGTTACACCTAAGATTCTTGGAGAACAGAACTGGCTCGTCACTTCCATTGTTCATGGGTTTGGTTACATTTATATCACATCCCTGTCTCCATTTAGGTGTAGGAATCCCTACAGAGTGAAATGACTAAGGCAAAGGAAAGTCGAGCCAGGTTAGAATTTAACACCTACACAGTACATTTTATTTTTGTAATTTCACCAGACTAGAAAGACTGACATTGAAGACAAAAACACCAGGATGATGACAGCAATACAGCTGTAGTAAATTGCATAATAATAATCAACAGGGATGAGTAGTGCTCCTGTAAGGCAACTTGAATGGCTTCCTAACTGTAACTAATGTATACAGTAAGTGGATTAAATGAGTGGATTAAGTATGGGTTAAACAACGATAAGTGTTGAATCTGTAAAAATAATTCCGAGTGCCATATTGCGTGAGAAACTGGATTATGTTCTTCATTTATGCCACTTTAAAACAAGCAATGCAAGACCTAATTACACGATTTAAGGTTGAAAGAAGAATGCATATTTACCCGGTCATAAACTAGTAAATAAAACACAGAAAATGTATTGAGGTTAGGAGAGTATCCGTTTTAACAAATCATTATTTACAGTTTTGTAGGTAGACGATTCATCATGAAACAGGACTTTCACACAAAATTATTTTTTTCAAGCCTTTTGTTTGTTATATTGAGGGGTTTGTTATAGTGAAAGGACAGTCAAAATGAATAATAAACTGTTGGAGTAAGTTAATGAGATGAGATTGTGAATAAATGTAGAAATTTCATGTACCTGTTTGTCTCATGCATGCAGTATTCTGTCTTTGCTTTATCCTATTCATTAAAGAATTAAAACACAGTACAAAAAGCAAAAATCT
This sequence comes from Acipenser ruthenus, assembly GCF_902713425.1. Taxonomy (NCBI): domain Eukaryota; kingdom Metazoa; phylum Chordata; class Actinopteri; order Acipenseriformes; family Acipenseridae; genus Acipenser; species Acipenser ruthenus. The sequence continues at coordinate 28,559,488 of NC_081199.1, forward strand.
TGAATTGAAGCTGAACTTTTATTCAAAATCAATCTGACATGAATCATTTCAAAGTGCTCCAAATCTTAATCCAACATGCAAGAATCCCAAACTGAGCTTTTATTCCAAATCAGTCCGATATGAAAAGTTTGACATGAAAAGTTCATCAGATCCTCAAGTTTTTGTTGTTTTTTCTTTAATCAATTTTGCTTTGCCACTTGGTGGCTGAACAAGCCAAAAAACATAGTGCTTTTTGGCAACATATATACACGACAAAGATATGCCTGCGTTACTACTTTTTTCAAAAGATCAATATATTTTCCAGCTTGCTGCAACATAAAATGATTTTAGTTTCGGAGGCAGTTACACAACCTGCGCTTTTTTATTAAGACAACAGAGTTGACTTCACTGCAGAAGTGGCATCCCGTGCATACACACCGGGATGTTGACAGAGTGTGTTTATATTATCATTTTTTAATTTTTTTATTTGGGGTTCAGGGGCCAGGTTCGTTATAATGAAGGATGTTCTAGCAAGGGTGTACTGTGTGTGTGTGTGTGTGTCTATATATATATATATATATATATATATATATATATATCACGAAAGCCCTAAATCCAGCTGTGTATATATATATATATATATATAATTTATGGCAAGTATAGCTATTATCAGCCAGTAGGACTGGGATGGTTGCTTTAAATGTCCACATTTTTTGGAACATTTCAACTGTAACTTAATACAAAAGAATATTAAGAATAATCTTTTAGCAATGGAAACTGTGGTTAATTTAAGATGCACATAAATGTTATTTATACAAAAGCAAATGTGCCCCTCTTCATCATTTAGTAGAGTAAGGAAGCACAGAGGCCACATGCAACATCTTTAAGCAGTTATGTATCAGCAATCACGAAATAATCGTAATCTCAACTGGTTCCAAGGATGTCATAATGCAAGGTCGTCACTACTGGGTTAAATAGTATTGAACAAAAAGAGCACTAGAAGAGTTCAAGCTTTTTTTCCCACATTGAGAATTAGGGAATATTGGCAAGACAATGTGTAAACTGTTTCTAGATTCTAAGGTTTGTACATAACATTTGCATAACATTTTTTATTGTGTACTGTATAGTTTTTTCAACCCATGGAGACACTGCTGTAATGAAAAAAGGGTTTCCAATAGAAATGACAACAGCAGTTGGAGGACTGCCAGAAATCTCCATCATAGGATGCCATTGGGTGGTGTCGCACATCACTGACTATGTACAAGAGAACAGAAAGGAAAGGCTGCAAGAAGGAGGGAGGGGAATTAGGAAGGGCTCATTTGGGCTTTACATCTATATTTGTCTTTACACTAGAGGTAGAATTAGTACAGTATGTTAATGTTTGAAACAATATATATAAAGATTTTCCACAACGGCCTATGTATCGTTTTTTTGTTTTTCAATCCAGCACTCGCTGGATGGGTAAGAGAGTAAAAGTTCACACTCCAGTGGTCCATTATCTGCATGCTTTGGGGTTTAGTTAGCCTTGTGTTATTAAACAGCCTAGCCTTGTGGCTATTGTACCCTATTTGAACACTGTGGCGTGTGTTATTGGCAGCCAGACTGCCAAGAGATACACTTGACATGCCTGGCTATAGGGATGTAGTGTTAAATGCATTTAATTTGCAAGGCAACTTTAAAAAAAAATCTCTAAATTACTTTAAAAATGGTATTTATTATAATAACCTTTTGTTGTGAAACAATATTCTGGTGGTAATTTTGTTATTTACCAAAAAGTGAAGTAATAATTGTTAACAATCTGAATATTAAAAATGAAATCAATATATATTTGTTTAAAATGTAAATTTTCACAAAATAGACACCATATCAATTATAATTATTTATAATGTGTTTATTCAGGAAAGTTATACTACAAATGTTGTTTTTTTATATATTATTTTGTGTCACGCCTGTGCAGGCTATTGTACTGCTGATCTTTTTTTGTTTTAAACCTGTGACTGACTGATATATTTACAGTACGTGTCATGTAGTCTGGGCATATATTAATTTCTTATGAGTGCTCAGTGGCAGTGCACCTGGCAGTATATTCCATAAATCTTTTGATCATGTGGGCATAATATTGCACATTTACACTTGACATTTTCCAGTCTTCAGAAAACAGCAGTACAATGGTATGCAGATTGCACAGGGAATTGACAGTAAGAATCAAGTCTATTATACATTTTAAGGAGATTTCCTATGTAATCAATGTGTTGTGTTGTGTTGTGAGGCTGAAGTCTGTCCTGACCAGCTGTTTGATTGCAATGATGGTCAAGCAACACACATCCTGATGAGTTATAGCTAAGCAGAGACCATGTCATGAATGAAGATGAAAGCCATTCTATTATCTCTGAAAAGCAATTTAATACTGTTATATCATCTTGTTGGTCATGGGATATACGGCATGATCTCTCCACCAGGATTAGTTAGTGTAGAGATGAGCAGTTCGCATTATGAAGAGTCATGCGAGTCTGCTGCTCATCATATTAAGGAATTACTCTTTATTCAGTATATATGTGCTATGTTTTGACAGAAATTGGCCTTTTTTGGGGAAAAGTGGCCCAATTTGTAGGATCAAAACTTTACCTCAAAGTTACCAATTTAAATATATTTTTTTAATTAAAAAATACTCATTTTTAAAATAAAAAACTGTTTAAAATATCCCCAAACGTGTTACGTACACAAAAGTGTGTCAAGTGGTCTATACTAGTTGTGTATCAATTAACAAATTCATCCAAAAATGGCCACTACCTGAGCCATTGTTCTGGAATGCTGTACGGTAGCTGCATCGAGGTTCTAGGGAGCTTTGTAGTTATTTCCTGCATTAATCTAAACATGTAAACAAAGGCCATAACCACTGGGGACTAATCAGTAGGTTAATGACTCCACTGATGGCGGTGTCATGTTCATTCATCTTTTAAGCACTTTTTCAGGCTGATTTGAGCTAGGAAACAAAACTGCAGTTGCACAGAGCTAAAACAGGAATAACTCAGGGCTTTCTTTTTACTGGCACATCAATAAGCCTTAACCCCTGGCCTGGACAGAACCATCTTCAACTCTTCTGTCTTGCATTCTACCTATGATTGTTTGTACATCTTTGCTAATGTTTTTTGAAGCAGTCCTTCCAGTGGACCGTGTATTACTGATTAAATGGTGGTTGATGTCACTGACCACAAACAAACAAAACAAATAATTACAATGTAAAATTACTACACACATGTTGAAATTTCCTTTAAAAAGACCATCTATTTCATGAATATGAAGGTAGGGTGTATATGTGTAAGGAACTTTTCCCCCTGCATGCTGTTATTCAGTTAGCTTTAACAAGAGTTAGTATTCAGCATATTGATTTCCCTTCTCCGACCCCCTGGGCCTGCCGATGAGCACCAGCTCTCAAATGCTTTGCTGAAAACGCTGGCTTCCTGAATAGTTTCAGCAACATGCAAATGATTCAGGGCATGTCACTTTCTATATATGGGATGTTGCTGTACCTGCTGTCTACTACTGCCCACTGCTGCACTGCCTTGCTCACGATCTCTTCAGAAAGGCGCTGGGCGTAGTCCAGAAGCACCGGATTGACCAATGCGGATCCGTTCTCCCTGTAGTGTAGTTCCGAGTTCACCAAAGCTGTTTTTTCCTCTGAAGATGTCTTTCCCTTGCTGTCTGTCTTCTCCACCAAGTTGGCATTTTCAGCCTGGATACTGTGCTTTGATTTTATGCATCCCATGATATAAATAATACAGCATCAGCGCTTATTTTTCTTTAAGTACTATGCCTTCCCTTGTTTGGTTGAAGTGTTTCCAGTGGTTGTTGGGGCTAGTAGCTGTGCCGCAGATTCCAGCAATAGTTTGAAGGGATGGGCAGCCAAGGCACCTAAAGACATTGTGGAGTCATGGTTTCATTGACTTGTTCCTCTGACAGCCTAATCTGGCAACAAGACAGAAAAACAAAATGGTTACTGAGGATGAGGAAGCAATACAGATAGCATACAAGAACATCTCGGTGAGGAGCTGAAAGGCTTGGATAAAACTTTTGAAACACTGAAACTCTGAGGAATGATCATTAATCCCTCAATAACAATTTAAACACACTGCAGAACTGTCATGTCAAACTGGTGGCGTCTATACTCTCTATGCCCACACCTTATGTGACGGTATTATGACAGTTGTTTGTTTTTGTCATTCATATTAGCTCGGGCTCGTCTTCCGTGGTAGAGGAGGGCAACAACTTTTTCCAGGAAGTGTAAACAAAACCTTAAAGGGGAAGTGATATTAGCCACATTGGACTGTTCTGGACTGCTGTTGGCCTATTTAACAACAGTAAAAGTTTTTAAAGAACATTAAATTAATTTAATTAAGCAAAACAGGCTTTGAAAGGGAAAAAAAGTGTGAAAAGGCCGTTTCCACCCAGCCAGTATTCTATAACGTTTTCTATCAGATATTATGGCTGCTCAATCTTACAGTTAATGTGAAATTGGATAACATTATCAGTAAGGATAGACTACCGTATGTATATGTGATTGGAAGAAGTATGTACTTACACTAACTGTTTGCACATTTATTCATCAATCAGCATACTAAAACAAAAAAAATCTGGAATAATCTCCCATTACCTTATTGAATACGTTTAGCATAATTGTAAGAGTTTAGCTTTCCCTTAAGCATTGCTCTTTAAATCCCAGATAATCAGCAAACAGCTGCCAACAGAGAGAGGGCTTACAATCACTCTTTTAGTCTTTTGGATCTGCTGTCCACATTGACAAACTGATTTCCAACAGGGAGATGCAGCTTTTATATATCACAGAATACATGTCAATCGTTACATTTGCATCCAAGCTGCTCTTTACAACAAAAGTATGTGCTAAATATATTTTTTTTGTCTAACCCTACCACTTACAAAATTATGTATTGAAAGTAGGTCACGTGCTTTTGTTTATATACAACAAATCAAGCAAGAGGTCCCACATAATGTGGGGCAATTCACTGTATTTGTTTATACTGTATTTGTTTACATAAAGGTTCAGTTAAAAACAAACGCAGAACTGGTAAGGCTCAAAATAACGTAATTGTTTATAAATAATAAATTGAAATGATATGACTAACGACAGTAATAGCAGCACATATACATTCTTACAAAACACAAGGATTTGGTTTTAGTCTGAGATGGTAATTAAGGAGAGCATATACTGCACTGCAATATAAACAGAGCACTGACGGGTCGCGAGCTCGCGTGCATCAATTAACGAAACCATAAATTGATAGACCTACCCTGATGTAACAACTCAAGGTCATTTGAAACTAAGGGAAATGGTCAACATAATTCACTGTAAGCATATTATATTAGAGCAAATATATTCTAAAATAGCTTTTTAAAAAGACTTATTTCATTGTGCTGTGCATTGTGTTTTAAATACAGTGCAGATACTCGTTTGTTTATTTTAAAGTTCTGTTTAATTATTTTACTTCATCACGTTTAGATATTTGCTACAGGTTTGTGTTCCCAGAGAAAAACGCAAAATATTTATAGATTAAGCACCAACACATTTGCCACATGTTCACGGAACCTTATATAACACCAGTGATGAAAATGTTACCTACCTTAAAAGGTAAGAGGCAAAGTTAAAACACTCTTGAAAGACAGCGGTAGGTCCATTTCATTAAGATCCAGTGGGGAAAAAAATACACAAAAGTAGCATTTATTTTCAGGATAAATAATGCGCACAGATCAATCTGTTGTGGTTTGTAGTGTCTGTACCACTACCAGACGTGTCAATATTGTAGTCAGACAATCGCCCTATAACGATCTCTTGGAGACAGCAGGTTTTTACTCCCAAATATGCAGCAGTTCTGTGTTCGTGTGAATTGAATACATCATAGCCCTTGAAAAAGCGAGCCAAAACAAATACTTGAAAATTCAATTAAAATCACACATCACAACGCACCATGAAGACAGAAAAGCCAGTCTGATTATTGCCCAAAAAACCCCAAAATAAAAATAAATAAAAAAAACAATGCTGGAATCCGATTCCAAATCCAGTGTTATTTTGATTATGCTTAAGAAATGGAGGGAACGGTCTGAAGTTAGGCTGCTTGTTTTCTATAAGAATGCTTACATTGGTAGATCTAGGGTTTTTTTTCATAATCCATACGTAAAGAATTCCCTTTTGCAATGCCGAACCCTAACTGCAAGCAGTTTAAAATCGCGTTGAACAATCTAGTATCTGGTTGTTGTTATAAAATAGCCACTACAGTATATATTAAGTAATACATTGGCGTTTCTATTGCTATAGTGTCATCTATCGGTAGGCAATTGCAAAACTTAGGCAGGGAAAAATAATTGTGTTCGATTCTTCGAATGCGACTTCTCCAGGCAGTTGTTGTACATCTTAGACTTTAGACTTTACAGCGTTCACCACATCTTGTATTTAGTGAAATCTATATTTAATCTAAGCATACATTCAAATCATCACTAGATGTTGTATTTTACTCCTTTTAATTATGATAAACTCATTCATTAACAAACAGCATTACCACTTGCAGGTTCATGGATTGCTTTGAATCACAAGCTAATGTCTACGCTGAATTATAGTCGGTTAGGCATACCTAAGAATAATTATAAGGCTTTCACAGTACAGTATTTATAAAACGTACATTGTTTTTGCACACTAACCTTACTAAAAAGGTACAGAATTAACAAAGACGGTTGAAGAATACATCTTACCCCTGTTCGTTCTTTTTTACTGCTTTCATAAACATCCTGGTAAATTCTCGTGATAAGTACATTTTGGACAGGGTGAACCTGGCGTGTCACTGAACAATCGCTAGGCTAGGTGCAGTTATTACTTAAAATTTCACCCCTGAGGCCTTAAGTCACAAGTGAAATGAGTCTGGCGGTTCGGGGGAGTTTTGAGCAGTGCTGGCATACACATGTTGTTTCTCAATCCCAGGTTATCCTTACAAATGTATTTTGTAAACAAAACGCTATGGATTATTTTGAGCGACATATATCAATCTCATAGGGGTAATACTATCACTTACTAAAATATTTACGTAGTGATATTGACAATAAGACATTTTGAATGTAGGCCTATATATTTGAAAAGAACATGGATTACCCTTTATTGCTATCATATGAATGTATTAGATTAATTTAAACATTTTCGAAATCCCACATGAAAGATACTGCAGTGATACCGTATCGAACAGCGCTGATCAGTCACGGAGGACAATACAAATACTACACTTAGTAAACAGTACTAGCCCACAGTAATGTTCCCTTCTGCAGTGGTTACACTGGATTGCATAGGCAACATAAATAAATAAATAAATAAATAAATAAATAAATAAATAAATACAGATTTTAACGGGAGCTGAAGATTGTGTTGTTGTTTCTCTTATAGCTTTATATAACATATTCCTAACCCTAATATACTAACATTTCTGAGTGGTGAATCCCAACTCGAACCAATCCATACAGTTATATGATATTCCTAACACGTTCCCAGGGGTTTTGCAATGGTGTGCTATTGGCTCCCTCTTGCGGATTTAACAAACGTTGAGTTTGCAAAGGAATGTACGCCTGTCTGGAGCTTATTGTGTGTTGGCATACCTTTTTGTTGATTTCTTTTTCACAGTTGTTTTTCTGGTATTTCAAACCACTCTCGGTTAACTTCATGAAGCCCCAAACACCACCGTATGCTATACTGTAAAGTAGCCAATTTGTTGTGGATGTTTTCTTTCTTTCTTTCGTTCTTTCTTTCTTTCTTTCTTTCTTTCTTTCTTTCTTTCTTTATGGGATACAAATGTAATGCTTAACCCTTTTGGTACAAAGATACACATGTATGTATTATATATGATGTAAATGTGAGTGTGGTAAATGTTTGTTTTTTTCAGTTATTATTCTGATCGCAACAGGTTCGTATTTTTGAAACTCACGTAGCAGTTCTCAAATGGATCAGCAGGGGACAGACTGCGCTCCCAGAACGCCTGAGCAATCGACGCGCCTTGAAGAATATTAAGCAGGCGTGTACAAAGGTACATACTTATTTATAAACTCATTTCATGTGTGAAATTACTTAAAAGTGCACCATTTCTTATTTAAAGTAATAACGAAAGTTCGAATAATATTAATCTTTAAGGTCTACCTTGCCCTAAATTACACCAAATTACTAGTATCGTATTATTTATTATCGATATGAAAAGGGTAACAGGCCTACAATGCAATACATATAAATAACACGACTTAAATAAATATAATACAATTACAAAGTATTACAGTACACTCAGTGTTGTTTGCAAAGCTGTATTCCGGATGTTTATTTACCGTGACTGGTTGGAAAAGATTGTGCACCTGTAAAAGTGAAGTATTGTTGTAAATGTCAATATACGTAAATGGCAATATTAACTTGCCTACTATGTGATAGAGGCATTACTCTTCACCCCAAATTAATTTAATATCAGGCTCAATCGTTTTATCACGGACGAATTGTGGTTTGCTAATCAATTGACATTATGTAACTCTAATCGAATCTTAAGCGCTAAATTAGCACACGAGTATCCAATTGCTGTAGGCAATTCACCTGTAGTCAGAAAATACCTTTTATATGACTTACTTGGTTAAAGCTGCCAACTTGAGAATGTGTTTCTACCAGGGCTCTTTAAGCTGTGATAGAGAAATGGCTCGCACTTCAGACATCTAGATTCATTGTTGCCCAACCAGCCAATCGTTGAATTTTGACGACACAATAGTGCAACCAAAGTTAGGGTATAAAAAGCCCCGTTAGAATATATGACACCTATCAGTGTGGTGGATGGTTTTAAGTATACTCCTCACTGCATAACATAAAGTGGAACACAATACCATACAAAAAAGTACACCACAAAAAAAGGGGAACATGAAGAACTCACGGATTCTTATTTACTTGTGTCTCCTGGTTGCGTATGGTCCAGCGGGTCTTGGTGATATTCCTTCAGAGAAAGCGGAGGACAGTGAACCGTGTGCTACTTGTGACACAAGGCAGCACAGCAAACTCTTAAGACTGCAATCTATCAAGTCCCAAATCCTCAGCAAGCTTCGCCTCAACCAGGCTCCAAACATCAGCCGTGATGTTGTCAAGCAGCTTTTACCCAAAGCTCCTCCAATGCAGCAACTGCTTGACCAGTATGATGTCCTGGGGGATGATAATAACGACGGCTCCTTGGAAGATGATGATTACCATGCCACCACCGAAACCATCATCACCATAGCTACAAAGCGTAAGTACCCCCACAGTGCAAACTTGCATTGATGTTAGTTGTACAGCAGCAGTATCAGTATATTGCCTAGTATTGTATGTTCTTGTGGAAAATAAGTAAGATGTATTTGACAGGGCATTGTCTCTGTTGCAGAAATGCAAATATACCAAGTAGCTATATGTTTTCTACCCATATTATACGGCTGTTATATTTATAGGTTACTGCAGCAGTAGGTAAAAAATGACCGAGTCCAAAATTAATAACAAGTATGTTTTGTTATCCATACGACTTCTCGTTATTTTGTTCTTTGTCCAAATGTGTGGTAATTTTCAATGGCTTTTTTTTCTACTGAGTGGACTTTGTAATAACATCTCTGTTAGTTCTTCTAGCTTGCCTCATTATTTTTTTTCTGCCTAAAACCGTTGCAATAGATGTCCATAGAAAGTACAGTGCATTAAATGAATGTGACTAATGAGATATACGTGATTCCTCCACTTAGAACGTTTGATTAGGTGCTGTGCAGCTGAACTGTGTGTACTGCTAATGTTTCCGGTTTACAAAACAGCACGTCGTGCTTCTCTATATAATTAACCCAATTCTTTATTTTCTGGAGAGTGTAAGAAAGGCGCATTGTCCCAAAGGCGTATTCATGTTCATTTGAGAAGAATAAGTTAATAACCATTAGTGATGGTGGTCTGGCGTCAGCGAGTTAGGGGACAGTTGAATTGCAGCTGACTGTAGTAAAGTGCTAAGTCAGCTTTAACTAATTGCATTATGTACGGTACTCTGAAACACAAAACATTGACAAAAATACTACTGTATCTGATTGTTTTACAAATACTGTGATTTTAATTCACCCCTAAAGAAAAGTATATCAAACGTATAAAGGGGAGTAAAAACCCAATACGTTTTTCGCAGTAGGTATATATTATTGCGATTTTTTTTTTAACTAATTGCTAATCAGATAAGCCATCTCGTTGGCAAGGGCGACCAGGTAGCGGACAGAAAAATGCAACATGTCAACTCAACTAAAATAGGTATCTTGGCAAAAATAGTTAGGTCAGATTTGGTGGCATATAACCAGCAGAATTAACTTATTGTTACTTTAGGTTTTATTTATGTTAGTGAATCATCCCTGGTTTTTTCTCCCTAAAGCTGACTCCATTGTACAGATTGATGGAAAGCCCGAGTGCTGTTTCTTCACATTCAGCCCGAAAATTCAAACCAACCGTATAGTCAAAGCGCAACTGTGGATACACCTGCGGCCAGTCCCGGAATCCACGACTGTCTATCTGCAGATCCTCCGGCTCAAGCCAGTGACCGACGGGACCAGGCACACAAGAATCCGGTCTTTGAAGCTCGACGTAAACTCTGGGACCAGCACGTGGCAAAGCATAGATTTTAAACAAGTATTACAATCCTGGTTTCGGCAGCCTGACATAAACTGGGGGATCGAGATCAGCGCGTTCGATTCCAGTGGAAATGACCTGGCTGTGACTTCACAGGAACCGGGGGAGGAGGGGTTGGTAAGTGGTTCTTATAAGTAAACGTATGATGCAGCTCAGTGTAATATTTTGACATATGTATTTCAGTGTGTATTAATTGTACTTCTTACTGAAGACGGTGTTGTTAGTTAGGCTACGTCCTTTGTTAATCTATCGGAATGTGCTTAGAAGAAGCGCATTTTATTGTATTTAAAATTGTGTCGGTGTTGCCCAAAGCAGTGGTGCTAGCTGTGCTTTCTCAGAAAACAACCGAATCTTATCGAGATGTAATGAATTCTTCCAGGAAGTGATTCTAATTTCATAACTGATAGAGGTGCACAGATAGAAGATTGAAAGTAATCACGTCTTGGTTGGCAGGTGCTTCCTTATCCATGACTGAACAAGCTGTTCATGTTTTAGGAAACAGACCCAGTCTCAACGGACTATTCTATAATAACTTTGCTACAGAAATACAAATTCAAGTAATCACAGAGGAATGGTCACATATTTTTCCAGAAGAATTTTAATTGTTGCAAGATTTGTTTTGGAATTTTAGGTGTTTTCTTTATGAAATCACAATACTGATATAATTCTTCCCATTCCGGTTGTAATTTATTCAAATGTTCAGTGTTTTGTCTTTAAACGTCCTCTAAAGGGTGTTGCAATCAAAATGCTGCTGTTGAGTCTTTTGCCTTAATTTAAGCAATGCTCTGTCTTAAAGTATAGAAACTCTTGTGTAGTTTGCTATGTCTTTTGCATTCTGGATAGTGCTGCTAAGTTACCCTTTATGTTTTATTTAAACATATTTCAAGAAGAAGAAATAGTTTGAAAGAAATGCAATTCCAGCAGGGATCCCTCTCCCATTGAAAAGCATTTACAGCCATACCAGGTCTGAGCTGATTCTGACAAGCAGAAGGTGCTCAAGCCTGGAATGGCTCAGACGGTTTTGCTCTTATTTTCATCCCTGGAATTGTCAGGAAAAAAATGTAAGCGTAAAAATATGGGCCTGTAAGGTATACCACTAGGAGAGACAAGGGGATCATTAGTCAGGAATAATGATGTTTCTCTTGAGTGCATGTCAGTGACTGTGCATGTTTAATGATAACATTGATCCTTGTCCTTGTTTCAACAGCAGCCTTTCTTGGAAGTGAAGATCGCAGATGTGCCCAAGCGATCAAGGCGAGACTCGGGCTTGGACTGTGACGAGCATTCTCCTGAATCCCGATGCTGTCGTTACCCCCTCACTGTGGACTTCGAGGACTTCGGGTGGGACTGGATTATCGCACCTAAACGATACAAGGCCAATTACTGCTCAGGAGAATGCGAGTTCATGTATCTGCAGAAATACCCCCACACTCACTTGGTCCACAAAGCGAACCCCAGGGGTTCGGCAGGGCCCTGTTGTACCCCTACCAAGATGTCCCCCATCAATATGCTCTATTTCAATGAGAAAGAACAGATAATATATGGCACAATCCCGGCCATGGTGGTAGATCGCTGTGGGTGCTCATGAGCTTGCCAGCAAAGCCCGTTCCTTCATGAGGCTGGACTTGAGAATGGAGAGATTTCATCTGTCAGTGATTTCTGCATTTCCAAAATACTGTGCAACAGAATAAAAATAGAGGCAGTTGCTCCAGATTTAAAAGTAATGTTGAGCAAGTCATCAAAAATCTTCCTGGAAGACAAATCTAAGAGGCTGCTGGAGGTTTGATTTCGAGAGGGAGACGTAGCAGTCCAGACCATGGCATCTCCTAGCATCCCTTTTCTTCTTACAGGCATGCAAACACACGCCTTTCAACACCAGCTTTGACAACCTAACAATATATTACACAATATCTCAGAAAATTCATATATGCAGAGATTTCTGAAAGAATTTAAGGAGCCTCTACAGTAGGTTTTTTTGAGAAAGGCTTGATGTTTGAATTCAAGATTAGATAGGCTTCAGTTAATGTTAACATTTACATAAGAGGTAGCATAGTTCAGTAAACAATCGCTTTCCTGTCACATTGCCACCTGAACTGTTCTACACACTTGAATTGTAATTTTATATCAGCATTGCTGGAAAGATGGACTTGAATTAGAAGCACTAGGAATGCAGCATTTGTGTGTAAATGTGTAAAAGGCAGAGAAATGTAAAAATATGTTAAATGTTAAAACCATGCTTAAAGAGCAAGTAGCAGGGTTCTGAAAAATATAACATCACACGTCCCAAGGTGCTGCTACAACTGTTTAAATAACGCACCTGTAATTTATTTTCATTGTTAACATCCTGACTCCTTTTACACTTATAACTTTAAAGCTCATTTCAAAATGGACACTCTAGTGCACTGATAGTGTAAGGATTATTGCCCACATTGTCAAACAGGTAACACAGCAATAATGATCCATGATGTGGTACGAGAGCACTTATGTTTTTTTTGTTTTTTTTTTAAATCTCCTGCAGTGATTTAGAGGACAGATCTCAAACCCCAGTGCACTAGAGCGACCATTTAAGAAAAAAAAGAGCTTTGAAACAGACTTTAAAGTTACAAGTGTAAAATGTTGTGAGGATGTTACAATGAAAAGAGAAAATCATTGTTAACGCTATATTTTTCGGAACCCCGCTAGTTACTCTTTAAACTGTTTTACAAACAATACAGTTTGCACTATGGCAAACCAATAGAAACAAATTGGTTGCTACAAAAAAAAATGATTTTGATGTTTGCTAATTTGTAATGTTACATGGCATTGTTTCTCTACAGACTTTCCTTCATTTTTTTAACCACTGTTGGTAAATGTATCATAAAAGCACAAAAGTAGAGACATTTGTACAATAACAAATGTATATATGTTATACAAATAAAGGTGCTTGCTTTTAATGTTAATGCTAATATGTTATTATTATTATTATTATTATTATTATTATTATTATTATTATTATTATTATTATTATTAATAAATCAAAACAAAAAAGTAAAAATACTCCCAAAATAAATTTATACCAGGTACAATACTGAAAGCAATTTTTGCTTGTGATCAATCAATGATAATCTTATTGTGAAACAAAATTCAGTTCTAAGCGCTCTTACGAGAAGATATATCCAGAATTAATTGTGGAGACTGGCGACTTCATGCAACCAGGACTCGAACCTGCGCTTCCCTGTCTGCGGCCGTGCTTTTACTATGTGGGCCCCTCTGGGACAAATCAGATTTATTTATTTACATTACCTATCCTTAAAAATGACATGTATACCCCAATGATACATTTGAATTTGAATAGCGCTCTTCTTCTAAAGACTACTGTTTTATACACTATGTTTATATATATGGCTCAAACACACATATTTAAAAATGTTCAGCATTTCATTTGACAGATTGCCACTGCTGAATCTCTCTTGCAAGAATTACATAAAACTTTCTAAAATCCATAGCAACTCTTGGGAGCTCAGAAGCTGATAATATATGCTTTGATAAGCAATAAACTGAGGTTGGCAGCTCAGTACTAAGAGGTGGTGAATCTTGATGTTTCCTTCCAGGAGATGGCGCTCTCATCACTGATGTAATTAACCAAACAGCCTATTGTAATCTAGATTTGGAAAAGTGCCACATTAACCAGGTTGGTTAAATCAGACTCAGAGCTAAATTGTACACAGTGGTTCACTATATATTACATATACCCTGTCAAGGTAGCCATATAATATGCTTTACATCCAAAGGAGTGGTTTAACATCTAATTTATCAGACTATAAACCTACAAAATGTCCCACATAAATGATAAATAAAACAACCTGGTCTAAGACTGTGATACAGGTGTTGGAAGCTGACCGACGGCATTGTTAGTCATTAGTTGGGGGTACATTGAGAAACAGCCATGCGTTTGTTACATTAGGCTGAAACATTATTTTTCACCATGCTGGTAGAACCAGACATAACACTTGGGAACTATGCTGAGTTTCCCATCTGGAGAATCCAAAATGGGCTGGAGCAGAGAACCTGTCTTCCGAGGAGGAAGCTGGAAGAGACTCTGCAGGCAGAGGGCAGGTAGCCAGACAACACTTTATAATTGCTAAGAACTTAAATAATAACCCCACCAAAACCTCTGGGGGTTTCCATGAAGCAATAAAATATTCTGGAGTGGAAGGTTTGTGCTACCTTACCTTCCTGTAGAAGCGAATTACTGAAGCAGTCGTAAGGGTTTGACAATTTCCAGTGCTGTAACTCGCTTGTGTTTATTAAATGTAAGGCAAAGATACTAATTTTCTTCTTGACAGAAACCTCACTGTGATGTATGTCAACTACCAAGCGTGCACCGACAGTGTAAGAGATAGTAATACTGTACATCATTTAAATATTCTTTACCATAAGATTTTGTTTTCTTTAACTGCTAACATATATTAAGCAAAAAGATTATAAAATATTTTACAAGAAGAAGAAGAAAAAGAAGCAGCAGCACTGATACACAGGCACCAAGCCCTGCATCACTAGTTTGCCCATTTGTACTAGGCAATTCCCTTCATTGATTTTGTGCATTTTCACTATTCAATTTTGGCAGTAAAAAAATAAGCCTAGATTTTTTTTAAATGACAAGTTCTACATATGCTATGTAAGCCATTTGAGTTAAATCTAAAGCCCATGAAATACCAGCCAACTTGTAGCTCAAAAAAAGATTTCCTACAAGTTGCAGAAGTCGCCTGGTGTTTTAAAAGAAACTTCTTATTCAATAGAAGCAATGTTTTTTTTATATAGTTGAAATGTGCGTCTACCAGACTAAAAAGTTTCTCTGTATTAACTGATTTTGAAATGTAGTGTTTAAACTAATATTACATTTCTACTTGGCAGCACGCTATGCAACATAAGGTTTAGTTGGTGTTATTCATAATGAATATGAATTATTCAAACAAGAAGACCTGAAGGGTGAACTTGTTACTATTTCTTTTTTAAATAAGAAATTCATCTTTGGATGGACAGATACTAAGCTGCCCTTCACAATGGGTTTCTCTTGGCTGCTTGGGGACTGACTGGAGAATGGCAGGGTCACATCAAAACACCCAGGTGCTCACAGCTCCCCCATTGCCACAGAACCTACACACACAGGCATCTGTTCATTAATGAGTAAACACCAATTAGAAAATCATTTTGATAAGGGCTGATCTATAAGGTGCAGTGATTAGTTACATTAGGACAACTTTGCACATTTATTATTATTTAGTTTATAATTGCTTAACGTTGGTCCAAAAATAGAAATGAATGTCATTAAGGCAGATAAACCAACACCGATTCCATATAGGTCTAAACTTTCTGTTTAATTATTGTGTATATAGTTGGTAATCACATCACATGGGATTTAACAGTGTGTGTGTTTCTAATAGTTCAGTAAAGTACACAATATAACCAAGGGAGACATAACAGGTACAGATAAAGCTTACAGCTTTGGCCATCAACTAGAATTTTAGGATCGATCGATCGATCTATCTATCTATCTATCTATCTATCTATCTATCTATCTATCTATCTATCTATCTATCTATCTATCTATCTATCTATCTATCCAGTGCCTATAGAAAGTCTACACCCCCTTGAACTTTTTTCACATTTTGCTGTGTCAGTGCCTCAGAGTTTCATGCATTTAAATGAGGATTTTTTCCCACTTACCTACACACCATACTCCACACTGTTAAGGGGGAAAAAGTTTTTATTGAGATAAAAAGTATATATTAAAAATACAAAACTGAAAGATCATAATTGGATAAATTACAGCTGTGGGTCTGTTGGGATAGGTCTCTACCAACTTTGCACACCTAGATTTGGCAATATTTGACCATTCGACTCTGTCAAGTTCCTTGGGGAGCGTTGATGGACAGCAATCTTCAAGTCATGCCACAAATTTTCGATTGGATTTAGGTCGGGGCTCTGACTGGGCCACTCAAGGACATTTACCTTTTTGTTTCTTAGCCACTCCAGTGTAGATTTGGCTGTGTGCTTTGGGTTGTTGTCATGCTGAAAGGTGAATTTCCGTCCCAGTTTCAGCTGTCTTGCAGAGGGCAGCAGGTTTTCCTCAAGGACTTATCTGTACTTTGCTCCATTCATTTTCCCTTCTACCCTGACAAGTGCCCCAGTCCCTGCTGATTAGAAACATCCCCATAACATGATGCTGCCACCACCATGCTTCACAGTAGGGATGGTGTTCTTTGGGTGATGCGCTGTGTTGGGTTTTTTCGCCAAACATAACACTTTGCATTTAGGCCAAAAAGTTCCATTTTAGTTTCGTCAGACCACAAAACGTTTTGCCACATGGTATACTTCAAACGGGATTCAAGGTGGGCTTTCTTGAGTAATGGCTTCCTTCTTGCCACCCTACCATACAGGCCAGATTTGTGGAGTGCTTGGGATATTGTTGTCACATGCACACTTTGACCAGTCTTGGTCATAAAAGCCTGTAGCTCTTGCAAAGTTGCCATTGGCCTCTTGGTAGCTTCTCTGATCAGTCTCCTTCTTGCTCGGTCATCCGGTTTGGAGGAACGGCCTGATCTAGGCAGGGTCTTGGTGGTGCCATACACCTTCCACTTCTTAATAATTGTCTTGACCGTGCTCCAAGGGATATTCAAGGGCATTGATATTTTTTTTATACCCATCCCCTGGTCTGTGCCTTTCAACAACTTTATCCCAGAGTTCTTTTGAAAGCGCATTGGTGCTCATGGTTTAGTCTTTGCTTTGAAATGCACTAGCCAGCAGAGGGAACCTACAGGAACTGCTGAATTTATCATGAAATCATGTGAATTTCTAGAATATTTTTTTCACTTGGAAGTTGTGGGGTAGGATGTGTAGATAAATGAAAAAAAAAAACTATTTTAATGCATTTTAATTCCAGGCTATAAGGCAACAAAAGGTGAAAATTTTGAAAGGTGGTGTAGACTTTCTATAGGTACTGAATATATATACATATATAATCTCAAAAAGCCAGCTACCCAATGTTTCGATATGTTATACATATCTTTCTCAAGGGAGCATGTGTTTGAATCAAAACATTCAAATCCATGATTTATTCTTACATGATTTAATGGTGTTGTATATATTGCAACATTTTTACTTATCTATTTATATGAACTTTTATATTATTTTATATTATCATGCAATGCTGTCTCTGAGGATCAGCCTTGATTTGGCCTTCCCAGGGCAGCACAACTTTTGATATGAATTTGTTTATTTATTTATTTAAATGTTATATATTTATTGGAGTTTATTAGTTCATTCTTTTCTGTTGAGTCCTGTTGGGATAATTGTGTTCAGTCTATTTATCCATTTACTTTCTTTTATTCTTCTATATGTCACATTGTCTAATTTTAACTGTTCCAATACTACAAACTTTACATCATTTATGTCATGTCTCTGGTGAAGTGATGTACTATTGGTTCACTAATTTTCTTATTTCTAATTAATGAAAGGTAGTTCTGAATTAAGTTGTTCCAGTCTCTCCAACATCTTTTATTTCATCACATTTTTCACAGGCTATTCCATAAACAACATTGCTATTTTTACAGTAGCTATTCATTTTTAGTGTGTTGTTCTTATGTTTAACTATATTTTTACTTTTGTCCATGTATTTACACACTTTACATGTACTATTGCAAGTATTTGTATAACCTGTTCTGTCAATTATTATTTTATGTTTACTGTGAACTAAAATATCACTTAAATTAGCTTCTCTTTTGAATGCTACAATGGTGCCTTATGAAATACTTTTAATTTTATTTCTGAATTATGTAGAATCTGCAAGAGTTTACAAACTATCTTAAAAATATAAAAATTATATTTCTTTTCTTGTCCATCGAAGGTCCACCTTAATATTACTGTGTATTTCATTTACCATTTTATGAAACTAGAAAAGAGATTCTTCTCTTTGTGTTCAAACCCCAAAAATATGATCTACAAACCGAATGTATTCTTTTTTTTTCTTTTAAAATGTAGTCGTTGCCAATTAGTTTTTATTATTTTCTCCCCAATTTGAAATGCCCAATTATTTTTAGGCTCAGCTCACCGCTACCACCCCTGCGCTGACGCGGGAGGGGCGAAGACGAACACACGCTGTCCTCCGAAGCGTGTGCAGTCAGCCGCCCGCTTCTTTACACTCTGCAGACTCACAGTGCAGCGGCCTCAGAGCTACAGTGTCGGAGGACAACGCAGCTCAGGGCAGCTTACAGGCAAGCCCGCAGGCGCCCGGCCAGATGTACACAAAAAGTTTAAAAGTAAAAAATGTAATTTAATTAAAAATATAATCTTTTAAAAAAACCTTTTCTTTCACATGCCTTCAATTTTGTACACTGCAGTTTTATATATTTAGATTTAGATATTGCAAAAGTCTACCGGAAGCCATAATAGTAGTACAGTATTTCATGTTGGATTTCTAAATGCCACATTTTTCAATTCTTGTCAGTTTTTCATTAAGCATATGTAAAACTATAAAGCGGTATGTAATTCAATGTTAACATAACATTATTCAGCAGGTTTCATTCGACTTTATGAAGCAAAATGTGTTACTACTGTAGGGTGATGCAAAACTGTACAGACAAAGAGTTATTAAGCATGTTTAAAACTAGACATTTCAGGCAAGTACTATATAGATTCTGCTATAAATGTGAGAATATGGTAATATTATGATAACATACAGAAAGTGAAGCACTGAACGCAAACTATAACAGTGTTGAGGTCAACTTGAAAACGTCTTTACATTGAATAGGTAATTCATAAAATATTTTGCAAGCTAAATAAGCATTGGCATGTCATAGACTTTTAAGAAAGTAAGATGTTGCCTCTCAATAGTATTTCCTTTGACACTCAATTTTCAGTCAGTATAAATCAGTGTGCTGTCATGCACTGGTCTGAGTTGTGCTTAGGGGATTTTAAATTGCAGCTGGTGGAGTAAAAGCATCATCCAGTTTGATAAACTGATCATGCTCCCATATATATTTCTACATTTTCAAGTTGTTTTTTCACTTAGTAGAGTATGTATACATTTGTTAAAGCTCGAGCTATCCTTTTGAATCCATTATGTGATAAATTACATTGTAAAGCTACTGCAGGTTAGAAAACTGTGACACATGTTTTATATATATTTGATAACAAATATTTCACTGTAACAAGACATCTGCACCGAACAGGGTTTGGTTCCCCTGTGAAGAACAATTAATCAGTTTTACTTGACATGAAGTTTCTTTTACTATGTATCTTTGTGAAATTATGTTAAAAAAATGACATGAAGAAGCTCCAAGTTAGTAAACCATGTGTGCTTAGAGATCTGCTGTTGACATAAATTGTGGATAGATGCTTCTCAGAGGAGCATGTAAAGATCTACGTCCTGTTTGGGTAAAGGGCAAGATCCTGTTTCCCTTGCACTATTAGCACTTTCAATCAAACGGGAACATTCTAAATTGAATCATCAAATATACTGCAATACACTAGATCATTCTGCTTATTCTGTATGGATATTATTTGCATCTTAACTGAAACAGTGCCTTGCTGCTGTCATCTCACTGTAGTCTGACACCCTGATCTTATGACTTTTCCTCGCTGCTGTATTAATATCAACTCCCTCTGGAGGATCCAGTCTTAAGGTTTGGCCTATGTTTTAACGTCACATACCAAAAGTCAACAGTCAAGCTGGGGAGACCACAAAATGGGCCAAGGTATGCTGAAACAGTTTGGGACTGTTCAGTTTTATTTACTCACATCAGATTGCATTTTTATCAGGACTACTCACAAACCCTGATTTGCATTAATACAATGCATTTAATTCTTGAAAATTCTCTATAGGCCAGCTTTCATCCATAAAAAAAATGTGTTTAAATGTTTGTCAACTACAATTTTAGTTAGTTTACATCCATAATTAAACAACTATTCTGGTCTTGCTTTTAGATTTTCAACAATAATGTATGCTATTTAAAAAAAATGTATATGATATTCATAATATACAAGTGTATAATACAGTTCAGAGGTTTGCTTTTTTTATTACTGTGGTGCTGAAACAAGAACTGAAACCTTCATGAAGTGAAAAGGCAGAACAAGCTTGGATTTAGCAAGCATTCAGAATTTCAATCCTCAGTGGTTTTGTTATTAAAATTGTTTTATCTGGTAAATACATTTACAAAGTTTTCATTGGCAGCTTAAAGCAAATTTTGCGCATCATCAGGAAATATTTGCTGCTATTTTGTTGAAGGTGAGATTTCCTCTAGTAGATTCAGCTGTCAGACGTAACCTTTTGCACATGTTTATTTATGTTCCTGATAAGTAAAAAAACATCAACAGTTTTTTATAGTCATAAATGAAATTAATAAGCTAAAAAGCAATTGAATTATCATGTTAAAAATATTCTATTACTGTGCTTAAACAAGTTACTGTGCTTAAACATATAGGTCCATACTCTGTAAAAATTAGTGAAAAATAAACAATTCTGAAACTATATAAAAATGTTAGTACTGTATATTGGGGATGTGGATTGGGTGAAAAACAGCTTGTATCTTACACCGTATACTATACATTTGTTTATAATACTGTATATAATAATAATAAACAGCATAGCTAATTGTACTGTCATAATTTCTATCTGATACAAAGTATCACAGATCACATACATACATTAATTCATATCAGGATCTACTATATATTATTCAAAATTAAAAAAAACATTAAATAAGTGACTTTTTGATTTCTCGATGTGCCACCTTCAAGAAGTAATTACAAAACAAAGCAAACGCTCAAATCACATAGCTTCTGGTTCACGGGGACAGTGTGGGTCTTTTTAGTTCAGAGCCCAATTCAGGTACCTTTTACCTGTCCAAACTGAACTTTTACAAACTGTCACTGTGAAATATTGTCATATTGGGATTTTATTTTACTTATCCAAACAGCTGACGATCATTATACTGCCATTCTAAAGCACACAGCCCTGTCTAACGTGATCTCTTTCTACCATATCTTTACTGGATTTCTCAATCATAGTTGATAGATTTTTCTGATCTATATAAACACATGAAGTGAAGGCCATTTTTATGGTGAATAACTTAATCCTGGACAGGAACATGTTGTAACCACCTGGAAAGAAGCAGGATGTACACAGCTGTTGTCCAACATTCCTCAGCCTTCAATTAGTGCCAGTGCTCTGGACCTTCATTAAAATCAGCCTACTAGCAGATAGTTGCAGATGGCCAGAGGATGTTTAACATGCTTTAGAGCTTTGCCCTCATATTAAAAATCATCAGGATAATGGCAAAGAAACACACTGTATGACAAGAAGAAATAAATTAATGCTCCTATATAATTGTAGACTGTAAATATTTTAGAATCAACTTTCTTTCGTTTTTTTTTTTTTTTTAAACAACCAAAGCCAATGTTAACTTTTCTACAACATTTTTCTTTTCCAATTAAAACAGCATTATTGTATCTTGGATCTGCAGAAATAAGCACTTTCTGAAACAACAGGTTTAATGTTACCCAACTAACTAGCAGGCCATGTGAAAGCTGCGTTTCCATGTTGCAGGTTCATTTCAGTAACAAAGACAGCAGGGTTGTCAAGCTCTGAAAGAGGACATGCTGTATGTTCTTGGTAAGTCGGTGCTTCTGTATCCCAGACTGCAGAAATTACTGATGCTTCACAAGGAACAGCCTCACAAGAGATGAGTGAAGGCTAAGATTCAGTGTTTAGTGGGGCTTTTACTTTGTATGTGAAAGTGAATTGATCACTGATATTGCCCAAAATTACTGTTGCAGTTTTGATATGTTGAGGCATCCTGCAAATTTCAAACTGCAGAACACCAGCATGCAGATTCTAAAAGAACCAATGCCTTGTGGGCTGCCATCTTAACACGGTCTATTCAGGATTAACATGCATTTTAGATGACCCTTGTTCCAAGATTTTAATTACAGTGAAGGTTGCTCTCTTTCAGAAGAGCGGATGCAGCAGAAATTGGCAGCATGTGCTGCCTTATGCACAAGGGGCATATCAATGTGATTAGCGGAGATTAACTGACAATCATATTTGAACATGAGAGCAGGCAGAGCAAAAGGTCACTCTGGATTTATTTTACCATCTGTCATAAATTCATACCTCAAACAGTCCTGGCAGCATGTATTTTGGATACTATTCATGCATTAGCATCAATGGTATGGACCTAGGCTATCATTAATGTTTATCTAATAGCTCATTAACAATGACTGAAAGAAAACTGGTATGTTTTTTGTATGTGCATTGCATGATGTCAAATTAAAAAGTAAATGGCCTCAGTTGCTATTTTAACCCCCTACTGTTGGTGTTTTACTATTCAGATAAGGCCAACAAATCTGAAAGGTCACAGACAGATAATTGGGATTCCACACACAGTAAGCACTTAATTTAGATAACTGTGTTAGTTACAGTCAAAGGAAAAAATAAAAATCAAATCTTAACATTATTTCTGCACCAAAATTTCATTTAATGTTTTTACAATTTCAGCACCTAAATGTGTTCAATTGTCTGGTGAGCTTTGTGATGAAGAAATTGTAAAGTTTGGTATAACTACCTGGGGTGGAAATGTTTTAGAAGTGTAATAAAAGTAAGCATTTACAATCCAATGTTTCCCTCTGCAAGCTTTGCTATTGAATGTCGTATTGTAAAATAAAATCAAACTAAAAGAACATATTTCTAGAAAGAGTGTTGGTATTGCATTTTGTCAAAATAAATGTACAACACAGGTTTGAATAATGTCACAATATCTGATACTGATGACGCAATATACTGTCTGTATGGGACACAAACAAGTGAAAGTGATCAATTTCATTCAGGATACCAAGATGAATTAAAAAAAATGGTTAGAAATATAGCTATGAAGTTTCATCTTCAAATAACACACCTCCACTGAAGTGACTTATCAGTATGGCATTTCCTGATATAAATCCATCAATGTTTTTGGGATGAGAAGGAAAGATTATAAATGCCAACAGCAAAATAGGTACTGCCAACACTCACTTTGCAAATACACTGATGTTTACAATTGCATATTTGTTGCCATAGCATATTCTCAGTCAAATAAAACAGATTCATATCATCTGGTTGGAGTACAATTTTTTTTTGTTAAAAAATTGATAGATACCTATTTATTTAAAAAGAAATTAAACAATGGTGGGATTTTATACATAAATTAATGTACCCAAGTCCTCAAAATGTGCTGTATTCTCCCCCTGTGTACTATTTTAGTTCTGCTAATGAAAAATCCACATGGGCCACTGTACAAGGTTAGCAGGTTTACCATGGGGAATCGGAAACATGGTATCGGTTACAGCACTAAATGCAAGACACATTTTCTGCACACAGATGCATGATACTGTTCCTTATGTGGTACAATAATGGAGTTAATAAAATGGGGGACTATATTTGTACTGTAGAACATGATTTTGTGCCATAATTTTTCTTCAGCTCTGTTGTAGGGACAAGGAACCAAATACCCCTCCTTGTGTACCTCATGGAACACGTTACAGGCAATGTGCACTGTTTCACCATCTGCTAGCCATAAGCACGCTTTTAAACACATGGACTGTCCTCATAGTCCTGGAATTGTCCTAGTATTAACAATGTTGTTACAGCTTTCTTTGAGCAATCTAAAACCGTATAAAACTGGTACATACAAATTCTTATAAACATAAAAAAGCTTTGACAATAACCCCTAAAGTCTATAACTGTACTTGTAAAATGCTAAATACATTAGTGCACCTAAATTGTTTTGTAACACATACACCATGTGCTTGAGTAAAAGCTTCACAAATCTGGGGCAGTAACCTAACTAGGACATAATCGAATTCTTCTTGCCAGTAAACAGCTGCCACAGCTGCAGTTTCATTGTTACTATCAGTACAGCCATACAAGGACTCAAAGTAGCCACCTTGTGGCAAAGTGGTAAGTAGTGCACAGGTGTACAGGTGATGCAGTGCTCAATACAAAGACAGGCAACAAAGTACTGTTGAAATGATGATGTTTATTTATAATCCAAATGTCACTTGACATCAGCAATAACAAAGGATAAACACAATAACACTCACGATTATTAATTACATCCGTTTTCCCACGGGTCCTTTCAGTAAACAACCAAAGGAACTGATCGCTGGGCCACTTCCCCTAAATATCCTCAGTCACGCCCTCTTTCAATGGCGCGGCCAATCACTTATCCGCCAACCCGTGACTGACACATCGCCTACCGCATTAAGGTGATGACTTCTGGTATCATGGCCCCACCCCCTTTCTGGATGGTCGGCTTCCGACTGATCCTGCAATGAACTCCCAAACCATCCATTATGGGGCACTCTGCTCCGGTTATACCATGCCCTCACAGGTCGGAAGACTGTTGACTAGGATTCATTTGCTCTCTGTCACACAACTACAGAGACCATTACTGAAAGAGCGAGTCTCCTCTAACCCACTTATTACTGCTTACATGAGCTAGGATTTTGGCTTGAGATACCTGTTGGTATCATGTAAATATGAAGACACTATCTCAAATATTCCTGTAGATGAGGCTGTAATAGTATGGTAGCTGTTGCTTTTCAAAACTCAAGAGAAGCCTATAAAATATCATTGAACACAAAGCCATTATCTCAGTAACATGACCAAGATATGGCAGCTATAAGTCACAGGTCAACCTTACATTTCATCCGAGGGGTTTCCATAACATTGAAAATGATGTTGCAATCTGAAACCATTTGAGATAGGAACAGTTGAAGTGATGATTGCACAGAATTACAAAAAATAGGGGATACCTAATTATAAGATTATGTGCCTGAATCATGGTTAAAAAAACAAAACATTTGGGTATAATGAGGTGTGTACTATTGACGTTTAAAAGCCTTCCACTTGTTTAAGTCAATTTAGTAGAATGTTCTATTTTCTTCACACCCACTCCAGATAACACAGAGCACATGGCTCTTATCTTTTACACATTAGTAGTACAGGGTAATTGCTGACTACAAGCTAAATGGCAAAATATGGTCACAAAAGACCATTAATATGGGCAATTAAACTCAATTCAAACATGTCATATCTGGGGACTAATTCCACAACTTGACAGATTTAGAAATGATGGCTCATTACATTCTAGTCATGAATTCACTGCTCGGTGCCATTACCAGTGGGAGCTATAGTAATTAGAAGTTTTTGAAAGTCATGTGTTTTGACATGTTTTAAAAATCATTGCTGACTATTCACAAATACAAAAACAGGTCTTTATTACACAATTTGATTTGTGCAAATACTTAAAGAATCATGTTTATTGTGTTTTAGATAAGCATGTATAACAAATTGCAGTATAAAGTTTATTAGCTCAAAAAGTCACAGTTCTTATTTAATAAAACTGTTGTACCAGAATTTTTTTTATTTATGTTCTGGTATGTAAATGACTTGCTATGGGCATGTCCAACAGGGTTTAATCACCACCCATTATCTAAAACATCTCAAAACTAGGGTGCACATTTTCCTGTAAACCTGGGGGTGAGGAGGGGTATTTGTTTCCTGTTGCTATCGATGAATAGATCATTAATTTCCGTCTTAAATAGGCAAATCCCTCCGAAGATGGATCTGATGAACAGTGGATGTTGTACCAATCTCAGCAGTCACCCCATCCAGTCACTTTTCAATGGTAGAACAAGTGCACTTGTGGAACGTTAGATTATTTATTTAAATAAATGTGTGTTAAAGATCTGGAGTAATATCTTCCAATTTTTATTTTTTCTTAAAGGTTTCATTTATGAAAACAATTAAATACACCCCTCCAAAGTTGTGTTAATCCTGAAACATTTTCAAAAGGGACTCCATATGCCTAGAAAGCAAATGCATTTACATTTCTCATGCATCTGGAGTTTATTTTGAGCTAGCAATTGTAGGTCCCTTACTGTCACTGCATTTACTTGCAAAACCCAGAATCTCACTTGGTATTTCACTTACAAGCTTCAGCCACAACCTTGTGATGAATGTTACAGGTGCTGATTTCCTTTAACACAAAGTTTATAGCTGCACTGAGTACTAGTTTGTGGTTCACCGACTTCTGCTGAGAGGTCACCACTTACTTCTCACTTACATTTTTAACAAAAAAGTCAATGAGCCAAACAGTGAAGTTCGACAGAAAACCTCAAAATCAAATCACAGCAGGCACAACAGGAGTAATTCAATTTAATTAAATTTTAAATTACCCCATTTTCCTACCATCATTATGTTATTTGCACAGTTTTTTGTTTTGTATTTATTTATTTTTTAAATAGAGGGTTGATAAATTTAAAAAATGACCAAATTCACCAAGCTTTATGCAATAACTAGGCCAACATGAGCCTGACAAGCCCAGTGCTGGGGATATATGAACATGCTAGAAGACACAAAGCCACTGCCACAGTATTTATTATAAAACAGAAACTGCATGTGGCATGTGAACATTGCTGAACCAAACACTTTCAAATCAAAAGAATATAGTACTGAACAACATCTCAGACACATGACAAATAATGAATCACAGATCAGGGGGAACTTATATTTCCATAACACTGAACATATTACTTTGGTATCTCAAATTGCTCGACATTCTCTATCCCCAGCTATCAGTATTTTGAAAAAGTAGACCAAGAGGACCTACCTATGTGACACATGTACTGCATGTAGACAATTCCATATAGAAGAAATACTGCATCCCCAGATCCCAATACGTTATTGATTAGCAGGAAAATCTTATGCAGGAAACAACTGCTATAAATTTAAAAACTTTGTGAGCACAAACAGTATTTTTTAGTTGCCAATTTCCATCTTGTTACACAGGTTTCCACAACAGCTAGTCCTTACTACTGATGTAAAGGTGCTTTGTGTCAACAGACCTATTTAATTCTCACCAACTGGCTGTAAAACCATGTCCGTGGTGGATATCTTTTTAAGACTGCATAATTGTAACAAAAAAATATAATCACTGCAAAGGAGAAGGACAATTCTTTGCTATTAGTAAATAAAAATGTATTGATTTTCCTCATTTTTCACATTTTTAACGCTTTTTCCACTTTAAATCTCATTACCGTAATGCGTCCAAAGTTTTTTTTTTTTTATCTTGTTCAGAATTGTTCATAATTTACTATAATCTTTGGGTTAAAAAAGTACACCTTAAAATTATTGATTTTTTTGGAGAAAAACTACGTGTCCGAAGCAATTTGTCTCATTACCGTAACAATTGTTCAAGTTT
Organism: Acipenser ruthenus; assembly: GCF_902713425.1. NCBI lineage: Eukaryota > Metazoa > Chordata > Actinopteri > Acipenseriformes > Acipenseridae > Acipenser > Acipenser ruthenus. The sequence goes on from NC_081199.1 coordinate 28,587,427, forward strand.
CTCCAGAGAATCCAGGAAGTATTTAAATCAAGTTTTATTTACCCATGATGCACCAGCAAGGAGGCAAGCTTTAAGATGGATACAAGGTGAGAACATGTGCTCTGTGTTTTTCTTTTAAATTCACAATTTACCTTGGTATATCCTATGTTTTACAGTTTTGAATCTCATTACCGTAATTTGTAAAATATAAGAAATGAATTAGATTTAAGAAAAAATTAACTGGCTATAAAAGAGCCATAAAAACGCCTGAGGTTTCAAAGTAAAAATTTCTCAAAGTCAAAGTGGCTGACACATTTTATTTACAGAATTAAGGTAGGCCTTCTCATTACCGTTACACTCATTTCTCATTACCAAGTCAGTTATGAGACCTGTTACAGTAATGAGAGGTGGAATTACGGTAATGGTAACTATAAGGCATATTATACAAAACAGTTGTATTTATAGTATTATATATACATTGCATCATAGGTTATTGGTGAATTATTTATTTTTTTAGCTTTTTTAAATTTAGGCATTAAAAACATTGTTTTGTTTAGATTGACAGACAGTGTAAGAAAGACAGCAGCTGCACGAGCAAGGGTACAGAAGCACAGAGGAAAGAGGTAGTGCTGAGCTTTTAGAGGAATACAGAATAAAGGAAAGAGAAAGGTAATTTCAGAAAGGAATACATTTTCTATTTAAAGATAAAGGTTTTCATATCAGTCTCTATATATACAGTGCCGTGAAAACGTATTTGCACGTTTTTCACATTGTATTTGGTCAGATTTTTTTGTGCATTTTAGTAGTATATAGAGAGAGTCTGAGAGAAAAAATGACACCAAAGTTTGGTGCTTCTTTCATTTGTTTGGTGTGCAAGGTAGTCAAACATGCAATCTTCAGGTGTGAAAAAGTTATTGCCCCCCCCCCCCCCCCGAGTTAACTCAACCCAATTAAAGGGATAATTAGGGTCAGCTGTTTGAGTACTTTGGTTAACAACCAGGCCTGATTTGGGCCAGCCCTGCCCAATATAAATCTGACTAACTTTGGCCCTTACCATCAGAGTGAAGTTGTCAGCACACAGGTTCTAGAGGCACATCATGCCACGAACAAAAGAAATTCCTGAAGACCTCCGGACAAAAGTTGTTGATGCCTATCAGTCTGGAAAGGGTTACAAAGCCATTTCTAAGGCTCTGGGGCTCCACCGAACCACAGTCAGAGCCATATTGTCCAAATGGAGAAAGTTTGGGACAGTAGTGAATCTTCCCAGGAGTGGCCGTCCTGCCAAAATCTCTCCAAGAGCAAGACGTAAAACCGTCCAGGAAGTCACAAAGAACCCTAGAACAACATCCAGGGATCTGCAGGCCTCTCTCGCCTCGGCTAAGGTCAGTATTCATGACTCCACCATCAGAAAGACACTGGGCAAAAATGGGATTCATGGCAGAGTAGCAAGGCGGAAACCATTGCTCACTAAGAAGAACATGAATGCTCGTCTCAAGTTTGCCAAAAAGCACCTGGATGATCCTCAAGAGTTCTGGAACAATGTTCTATGGACAGATGAGTCAAAAGTGGAACTTTTTGGCCGACATGGGCCCCGTTATGTCTGGCAAAAACCAAACGCTGCATTCCACAGTAAGAACCTCATACCAACGGTCAAGCATGGTGGTGGTAGTGTCATGGTTTGGGGATGCTTTGCTGCATCAGGACCTGGACGCCTTGCCATCATTGAAAGAACCATGAATTCTCTTCTGTATCAGAGAATTCTAAAGGAGAATGTCAGGCCATCTGTCCGTGAGCTGAAGCTGAAGCGCAGCTGGGTCATGCAGCAAGACAATGATCCGAAACACACAAGCAAGTCTACATCAGAATGGTTGAAATTTAAAGTTTTGGAATGGCCTAGTCAAAGTCCAGACCTAAACCCCATTGAGATGTTGTGGAAGGACCTGAAACGAGCAGTTCATGCTCGAAAACCCACAAATGTGACTGAGTTGAAGCAGTTCTGCATGGAGGAGTGGGCCAAAATTCTAATCAATAACTACAGGAAGCGTTTGGTTGCAGTTATTGCTGCTAAAAGCGTAACCAGTTATTGAGTCTAAGGAGGCGATTACTTTTTTATACAGGGGCATTGGGTGTTGCATAACTTCCTTTAATAAATAAATGAAATATGTATCTTTTTTGTGTTATTTGTTCACTCAGGGTCCCTTTTATCTAATATTAGGTTTTGGTTGAAGATCTGATAACATTCAGTGTCAAAGAAATGCAGAAAATCAGACAGGGGGAAATACTTTTTCATGGCACTGTATATGGATCATTCTCCAGTTCTTTGTACCAAAAGTAGGAACACATGGTTGAAATTTACAGTTTATGTTTTTATGTGTATGCAATGTCCAAAACACATACAATATTTTAGAACAATATATATTTGTTTAATAATACAGATACTCTTGATCAAATGTTACAGTGCCTATTGGTACACAGAACTGGAGAATGACCCGTATATATATGATTTACTTCCAACATCAGAGGCCATTAGGGTTTTGTTAATAACATACCATAAATCTATAGTAAAGGTCAGTCAATACCAGGTTTATGGCATGTTACTACTACTTTATAATATTCCATGTATAAAGCATTTATAAATGTTATTTGCACTCCATAATCTAAAATGTTAAAATAAGATAAGATTCTTCAATCCCAGTTTAAAATTTCCTGTTGATAAAATCTGGTACTATAGAGAGAACATAACAGATATAATTCCTGAACTTTTACCTGCTACATCTTCAGCCAGGCACTTCTGTGTTGTACCTGAAATTTGAGCTAAACATCAATACAAGGCTCAGTGATCTGGAATTATATTGAACATGGGGATAGGAGATCTCACAGTTAGATTTGGTGCTCTCTGTACTGCATTACTTCTGTCTTTAAACAGTGTTGTTTACAGTTAAATTAATGTTTGTTGCTTTGAGGAATAGGGGTTGTTTTCACATAGGTTATAGTGAAATTAATTAGTACTAGACGTTCAAATATTGTATGACAATGGAGAAAAAAACAAGCTATAATAACAGCATAAAAAATAAACATTAAAAGACAAATGTACTCAGACTTTGGTAAATACATTTGTGAATACTGTTCATATACTTTTAAGATTGTATTTACTCCTATTTATCAAGGAAAGATCTTCAATTACACTTCTACCTATTACCATCTATTTGAACTCAAACTCACCTGTTCATGATCTTCTCAGGAGAGTTTGAGTGGATAGTACAGTAATTGGTTAAATGTATAATTAGGTCTCACTGATGAATACGGTGAAAACCTTTAAAGTATTTGAACAGTATTTTCAAATGCGTTTTAACCAAGTCTGAGTACATTTGTTGTTTTATGTGTATTTTATACTGTTATTACAGCTTGTTTTATATCTTGATTGTAATATCACTGAATAATTTGGAGATTTATTAATTACTAAAATAGTCAAATGTATATTGAACTCATTACCGTAATATACCATCTCATCCTCCGTCACATTTATATCATTACCGCAACAGGCTACTATTTTTAAAATAGAAGTAATGTTTTAAAACTAATATGAAATTGGCAAGGAAAATGTATTATACAAATGATTTCCTCTACATCAATATATGTGTATTTTAATATCCATAATTAAACAAGTAAGTAAAACAAAAGAAGACATCTGATAAATGTGTCATATTATGGTAATGAGACAAAAGTGCGGATATTTTTTTATATTTATTTAAAAATACATGAATGATTGTTGATATGTTTAAGAAAATAACTTGTTATTTTATCACAAAATTGCCAAAGAAATATATAACTATGTTTTTAATGTATTGGTTACGGTAATGAGATTTTGTTTTGCTTAATCACATAAAATGTTAAAAAAAATACAAAATTAAAGTATTTGAGACTTTGTTCAAAGCATTTAACAAATTGTTGGTGGAAAAAGTCTTTCATTTTTGCACATGAAAAACACAGACACATTTGAATTTTTATCCTGTTTCAATTAATACATAAAACATACGTCTTTCTTTCTGTCTTTATTTACAACATGCCATAGTCACCTAGAACATTAACATACAACATTAATTGTAAATACAAAGTGCTTTGTTTCTGACAATTTGTTCTGGGACTATACTGTGTGCTATAATATAAACTCTGACAAGAAAAATACTTGCCCCATTTAAGTATTTAAAACCACTAAAACTATGTAGCTGTGGGACGACTTTCAGCTCTGCTCCTGATACCCATTCAGAAACAGAAATAGTTAGGGCTACAGGGCTCTATTTTTAAGTGGTCTAAACCTCAGAAGATGATTAAAGAGGTACTATAAATTCTTGGAAGCTGCTAACTAATTGTAAAATGTTACAAAAAGTTTCTCACAGAATCAAGGACATGCTTATTTCTTATTTCTAATATTTCCTGAACAGCCTAGTCCTCTTTTTCTGGAATCTCTCTCAACAAATGGAAAAATGGGCGCCCATGTGTACAGCTCTGGCTGTCATTTCCAAGCTGCTCTTTCATTCTGGAGATGGTATCTTCAATATCTTCTCTTGAGAAGGTCAGTGGTAACTGGCGTGCCAGACGAACAGCTTCTCCCTATATATGTACAATGAAAATAAAAAAAATAAAAAAATAAGGCATACAGAAATGTGAATCACACAGTATTTTTTTTTATAGAATTCATTACAGTAAATGGAAAGTATTGCATATGGTCCCCGGGACCCAGTATCCATTGAAATTCAAATTAAAAGACTTTCTTGTCAATTTGGAGTTTCACTCTATTGAGAAATTGTTTTTTATAAAAGACAAATTAATTAATTCAAATGTTCATGGTAATATTCTAAACTGTGTTTATACAATACTATATTGTTGTGCACAGGTGCTTTGTCACAACACTACAAAACCACAAATTAATGTGATTTACACATTTTGATAAAACCTGATAGAATTGCAGCAATAAGAAATATACACTTACTAGAAGGATGTTATTGTTGGTATAACAAATATCTTCAATTCCTTACCTGAAGGTAATTTTTTACTTTAAGCGGTCTGCACTGTTGCACGCTTTTTGCGTTTCTGTTCAAAACAGCATTTAAAATTTCCTTTAAATCCGATGTACTGTAGTAAGGCACACAGTCAGACATCCCCGCAACTTCCAAGTGTCTTTCAGCGGTTGAGCCACCTTGCCAAGAAAAACAAAAAAACAAGGATTAATATACACTTGATAATAAGTACAATCTCCAGCAAAGAATAATAAATAAATGTTTTGATTTACACTCCAGTGACTGACCAACACAAACAAACTGGTGCCAAATAGTCCTAAATGACTATTGCAATGCTGTACAGAATGGAAAACGAAGATTCTGCTTAAGAACAAGGTGTACTCCATCAATCTTTTAGTTCCCCTTTAAAATACAGCTGCAACGTTTTAAAGAATATAGCAACTGTTGCCTTGGGCAATGCCTAGCGTTAACAATGTATTCCCTATGGCCTAATTTATGACACTCCATAACCTTGCACGGGTATGAGAAATGTGAATTAAAAAATCGTCACCCAGTGTTATTCCCTCAGATCAGGAATCCGTTGTCAATTGTGTTTAATAACAAGCTGTATCCAGGGTCAGCACGTGTCACTTCGGACAGGGGAGCAAGCCGGACTGGAATGTCTAAGTGATGAACTCTCAAGTTGCACGTGGACATTAAAACTGGTATAGCCACTGAAAAGCGATCATTTAACAAGCACATTTTCACCCCCTTGAAGTTACACCTTTTTCCAAGAAAAATGTCAAAAATGTAACATGAAACACCGTACTACTATGATTGCTTCCGGTAGACTTTTACGATATCATTTTGTAGTTTCTTTGATTACATGATATTAAATAAAAGATCTAAATTATGTTTATATTGTTTTGTTTTTTCTTTTCTTTTTGTTATTAAAATGTCTCGGTCCTAAAATTCTAGGTGATGCAAAACTTTTGGCCATAGCTGTACATTCTCCTTAAAATATAAATCCCGCAGAACCCCCTTTAGCCAAACCCTCTAACCCAAACTGAGTCACCTAACCATTTCCAACAGAAACAGAGCTTTAAAAGTGACATTTCATACAAACGTGTTCCCGTCATGGTAGTTTGTAAAAAAGGGATTCTGTTAAAGAATCCATTCATGTTGTGGGAACCCTACCTAGCATCTGAAATGTGCGCATATCAAACCAGTAATCAATTGTCGTGAAACTCAGCATGCACAATGTTACTTCACACTTCATGAAGGCAACATTTCCAACACATGACTAATCCAGATACACAGTCTGAAATAGGTGAAAATCGTGCTGCTGTGCAATATGTTACACAGATGTGGTCTGTCTGCGCAGCATATCCATAAAACTGTTTTTACAGCTGTATGAAAAAAAACAAAAAAACACACACACATTGGTCTCTTCATTAGGTAAAACTGTCTGAGATTTAATTACTAATGATATTAAACAATAATGTACACATTATTATTTCCCAAACTGTTTTATCTGAGGAAAGTCTTGAAAGCTTGTGTGTTAAAGTTTGAGAAACTGGTCTAATAAGCTCATTTAAAAAAAAAAAAAACACACAACAACATTTTACTGAGAAAGGTTATAATTCTTCATTAAAAAAAAAAAATAAATAAAAAACACACACATTTTCACATGTTGGCATTCTAAATAAGAAAACGGTCAAACAGCTAAATGTTTAACAGCAACCTTTTCACTTACTGGCATATTTGTGCATTTACTGTAACATTCAAAATGGCAAATAAAAGAAGATGGGATTGAAAGGCTTATTTCAGTATTTAGGATTCAGGTGTGCAGTTCAGATTTGATGTACTGTACTATCACTTTCAAAGGTCAAACCCCTCAAATATTTCCATATGAGGGAGAAGAATCTGTTGCTGCTGCAGCGTGCTTTACTTCTATTTTTTTCTAAAGTGAACATGTTACCGACACAATAACTGTCAGAATAATGTATCGGAATCCTCTCCTGCAAACCTTATAGTTTGATACAACATGAAAAAAACAGCCCTTGTGACCCTAAAACAGTATGATTCAAAGGCAACCTTACATTACACACGATGAGAATTTGTTGTAAATTAGTTTTTAACCCTGTTGGAATGAACGCAAAACGCTTTTAAATAGAAACTTCAGGAAAATCTTATAGTAAAGGGAGAGATTCAATCAGAAAACACAACACCCACACTATTTTCCTGTTCTACAGAGACATTCAATCAAAACTTCTGGAGGACAGTCAGCGATCCAGATAAGCTGTAAAGAATATGCATACCAATTTTGATGCACAGCTTGAGGTTGCATGTTATTAAGCTTCTTGTACTTCGTTGGTTCCCTGCATCTTAATGGTCAATTGTGAACATACTGCAAGCAGTGGCTAGGGAGTACCAACTTCCCAGACTGTAATATTATTAATTTTATTTAGACATGACTAAATGGCTGTGAAAAAGACATTGTTGGATTTTTTTGAGGTGGAAAATAAGGAAATCCCAGTGTCTACATGTAGAATGATTGTAAATTAAGCTGTTCAAAGTACGTTACAGTTAAAATTTAGGACTGTAATTGATGCATACCTCATAAGTTGCCATTAAAGTATGGACAGTATTCATTGAAAGTACTCATGACTTGAAGGTAAATAATTAAAAAAAAAAAAAGTCATATTTACTAATTCTGTAGTGTATTCAGAGGCGAGATTGTATCCTCCTGTAACTTAGTTTGATTAAATAGCATCCTAAAGTAGGGAAATAACAAGGGTCTTAAATTGTAATTTCCAATTATACCCCTAAGTGACAACTTCTGTAACAACACAGAAAACAAGATCAATTCCTGGGACGTTGTAGACAAAAAGGGCATTGTATGCACTACGAACACTTGTAACAAAGCTCAGCCTTTAACAACTTTAATATCAATGCCTCTTACATTTTTTAGGCCATTTCTATCTTCCTAAACATGTATAACATTTAAATAAATACAAAATTGTAAGTGAATATACTGCGCATATTCCATACCTGGGATGAGTCTGACTTTAAACCCGTTTGACACAAGCCTTGGGTCTGAAAAGTAGGTCACTCCGTTCAACGTTGGGCCTTCCTTTTCCATGCTGCACAGCGCATCTGTATACTGCGGCCCTCCAAGCACACTGGAAGCAAGCAACAATGAACTGTGTTATGATTTCAATTGAAATACTTAATTAACAGCAGTGACAGTTTCAATATTCAGGATGTATTGTACATGCTGAAAATAAAAGCACAATACTTTGAAATAAGAGTGTCAGATAATCCACTTAAAGGACAAGATGGGGATTTTGCCAGACACTAATTAAATATTTACTATAGAAGTTATTTAATCTTTAATGGAACTACCTTAGAGTATATTGACTGAAATGAACTAATCTATTCTTACTTTATACATCAGAACCCAAATCCTATAATGTAGGCCCACTTGTGCAATTTGTCATACTTTAAGGCAATTTATCATTCTTCATTTTTTGAGTGCCAACTTTAAAAAATGTCCTCTTTTAGTATATCACTAGGGATTTCACCAAAAAAACAGCTGACCTAAACAATCTTTAAAATGTGGTAAAGGTTGTTGGTCTCCTTTCGTTGAACCGTTAATTCAGTATTTGTACCACTTATAAAACATTATCATTTCATATATAATGACACTGAGGTAGAAAACAATATAGCAATGCATTGATACACTACCCATCTGTTAACTTTATAGGTGTGTCCAGGCACTCCGCTGGAAGTATATTGGTCTCCATAAGCCTTTTAAACAACAAGGCTTCTTCTACCCGAGATGGATTTAACAACATGAGTTTTCTTCCAGATAAAACAACCCATGCACTGTGCGAACCCAGCCGGTTGACAAGTTGAAGGCCTTCTGATTTTTGATGGCACTGTTCTGAAAGGAGTCTAAGCCTGAGCTTTAATGAATTCACAGAAAAAGGTACAGCTTTAAACACTTTCTCCGAGTTGGATTTCTTTTCTTTCTGGGACTGAAAAAGCTTGTCGATTATTTGCTGGTTTGAAAGAGGAGCCTTGCGCTTTTGGATTTCAAGCTTACTACGTGCCAAAGCCAGTTTAGGACGTTTTTCTACTCCTTTTGAAAATCTGTCAATGTTTTGCTCTGATGCTTTCTTGGTCTGTAATTTATATCGGTCCATGTCCTTTTCAGCCTTGTCCTCATACCTGCATAAAAAAAAGAACACAACTTACAGATATGGATCATAGGAAAAGAAACCCTGCATTTTAATTTTAGTCATAAATCAATTGTCCTTATATATTTGATCCCCATTCCCCCCAGAAAGTAGTATCCTAGTTTTACACCACTTCTGCCTATCATAGTTCCACTTGTCCAAAAATCAGTCTAGGTTTGTTAGCCCTAAACCTAATAACCTTATGTGGACTTAGTAGCAGTTTTTCTTCCCTGTAGATATCAAATAACTTGATGAATAAACTTTTTTTTTCCCCATTAAACACTGCAATGTTAACTACTCATTGTTGGATAAATAATCTTATATTTGTCAGTTGGTGAAAAAGTAACTATAAGGGATTGCAGGCATTCATCAGTTGCTGCCTTCTTTTAAACTAAAGAAATTATGAGCTATTGCAGCCTCACCTAATTTGTTTTGCAGAAACAACAGCAGCCTTCTATTAAGCTTTTAAAGATAAGCACTTCTTAGGCGAACATTCAGAATCAATTATTTGCAGTCGTGGAGGAAAACGGGTTTGCTATTAAGGTTACCAGTTGTAACTAATTAGAATATGCTCAATCACATATGGAACCTTGATTAAATTTACTCTGGTGAATCTGGTTCCAAGGGACAAGCAATAAATCATACCCAAGAAAATGTGGAGAAACCGTTAAGATAAAAAACATCTGCTACCTGTAAAGCTAGAGGGGGGTGGGGGTGGGGGAAACCTGTATCCCTGAACAAAGTTACAGCTTTGACCTTACCCCATCGAGTTATACGGTGTTACTACTGTAATTACAAAGCTGTTGTTGTCACATTAAGGCTTTTGATAATTACTGAACAAAACTACTGTGTATATTCCTTCTTATTTAACTTAATCCGTTACCATCCTATTTATATTTTTAGAGTATTTTTTTTTTTAAATAAATGTAATCCATATTGTAAACAATGAATCTCTTTGGACCTGTGTTGAATACTCATTTACACTAAGTAACCCTTTTGCACTCTGTATTAACATTGTTCACAGGGCTAAAGCAGCGGGCACACCTTTGAAAAAACACACCTTTGAAATTTAAAGTATTTAAATGTTTCACAGCATCCCAGAAAAAGACTGCAGACAATTCCCTTAGCTGTCTGCTTCAACAGGAAGCCATCTGGTGGAGACTGTTTGCATTGCATTGAAACTGACGTAGAACAGCATCTGCTCAGTATATAACTGTGCAGAAAGTTCTGGATATGTTGTGAATATTTGGAAATAGTCCAAGTTACAGTATCTGGGCAACTGTCATATATATATATATATATATATATATATATATAAACAAACTGATTTTTTAAAAATAATTAGCTACAACATTTGGGCTTTCACCTTCAGATATCATGGTAGAAATAGACTGATGTTAAGTTTGAAAGTTGCAATATACCTCTGTAAAGCGCTTTGTGATGGTGATCCACTATGAAAGGTGCTATATAAAAATAAATATATTATTATTATTATTATTATTATTATTATTATTATTATTATTATTATTATATTATGAATTAAGTTTAAAGGATACAGTATCTTATTAACTGCTGGAATGTGAAATTGTAGGGGTCTAAATAAGGTTATTCTTCTACTGACCTGCTGTACACATAGGCCCCAAATAATCAGTCAAGTTGAACAGTGTTAAACATTCATCATTCGACAAGCCACTTCAAAAAGTACACTCTTAACAAAATGAGTTATAAATATGAATTATTATTACATCAGAAGAACATACGTCAAGTTTACATTTCTTAACTTAAAACGAACTCTGTACATTGCATTTAAAAATGTTTTGCCAGATTTGGTCTAAAGTTATGAAGTTCAATTTGGGGGTTGGCTTGTCTTCATCTGCAGTGAAAAAACAAAACAAAAACAAAATAAACTAAATTACAAAAAAAACACAACAATATTCACAAGACTAATCCTGTGCAAAGGCAACACAAACTTATATTGAGTCAGATCAAATGACCAAGGCAATAACATGGCATGAACATATCTCTACAAAGGTGCAATAAACTAATGGGTAACTCTACTTGAGTACTGATAATCTTATTGGTCACATGGCATGTGGAATTTATATTAACATTGAACAAAACTACTTTTCTACGTCTTCCTTTAGCAAGTGTATTTTTTTTTTTTTAAACAAAAAAATCTAGTCAGACTGCAAAACGGTGATTAAAAAGATATGTGAATTAAAGAGCTTTGACACAATTCAGTAAGATTTACTTGCCGTTGAATCTTTTAGTAGTTTTTGCACAGCACTACTGTCTAGGTATTTACTGTCTGAGTTTGCCTAGTGCAAGTTCTTAAGATGTCCATGTTCTGTACACTTGTACAAGCAACTGTTCATGTAATCCGTGAGACGTTTGGTATTGTTACAAAACCCCAACATATATATTACCAATTAAATAGGGTTTCTTTAAAAAAAAAAAAAAAAAAATGATACAGAAGATTGCACGAACCTACAAACTATTATGATTATTATTTAAACTAATTTTTAAAGTTGTGGTTTAACAAGCCATACACCTTCTTTCCGATGTACAAAAACTGTCCACTCCATAACTGAGCCTTCATACAAAAACGCAACAAATGTGCTGCACTACAGTAAATTTACTATCCAGTGACTATTGTTTGTGGTATGAATTACCAAGTGAAAGGAAAATTCTCTGTTATTAAATCACAGCTGTCAAGATGATCAAGAGCGAGTCAAGAATAACACTGCCGAGGAAAAATACACATACATGTATACATATAGTGTTTATATAGTCATGATGGAAAAAAAGGGTATGATTGAAAGGTTAAAACCTGGACTGGAAAATGTTGAGCATCTAACCTGATAATCAGATGCAGCAGTCTGGAAAAGACAAACATATCAACAATCTGCAGTCAGGATGACAGAAGGGACAAGCCAAAACCAATTTTCCACTCTATATTTTATAAAACCTTGAGGATATGGTTTTTGCACCCTGTGAGTCACAAGGAATGCAAACAACTGGTTCAAAGGTAAAATCTGGAAACTTACTTCTTTTGCTCCTCTTCGCTCAGATTTTTCCACATATCTTCAACACTGCTGATAATCTCCTGCAGACTGGCCTTTGGATTCTCTTCTAGGATCCTTGGTCGTATTTCTTGCTCGAATATTGCACTGGCGGACATCGGCTGCCTTACAGTTCGGTTGCTGATCAAGTCGTAGGCTGTAACCTTTGCCATTTTCTCAGTCACTGCGTTGGACAGCTTTTTGCATGGGCTCTTGTTCTGACTTGAATCTGAACTCTGCAGGTTGATTTCATTCTGGTTTGCAAATGTCTTTTCATGAGGCACAAAGACTTTCACAGGTTCTAGCTTCTCTCCTGTGCTGGAATCTTTCAATGCGTGACCCATGCTCCAGCTTTCGGCAGTCATTTCAGAGGAGTCTTTAGTACCATCAGCCTTTGTGTCCATCACAACTCCTGGGTTCTTCTGCAGGCCGTTTTCACCTGCACTTTTTAACCCATTTCCCTGCTGGGTGTCCATAAGGATCCTCTCATCATCAAGTGTGAAAGTCACACCAAACTCGCAGGCGTTCTTGATGATTTGGCAGTTGCCTTCTGATGATGTGCTCTCCAGTGGCTCGGTTGGCATGGTTTTGTCAAACGATACTGGCGGCTCAGAAAGTAGGACACTGGTGTTTTCGTTCCCAGTATTTAGCGTTAGTAATGAAGTGTCACCTGTGAGGACCCTGCTGTCAGGTGAATCGGTTTCATTCACAGACATAGGAACATCTCTTTTGCTGACATCTTTAGGCACTGAACCAGGCAGTGCACCATACACTGAAATTAAGATGGTCTCAACAGCAGATAAAATGTTTTCCTAAGAAAACAAACAAAAACAAAAATACTGTATAAATGCAGTTATTTAAAAGAATTCAACAACAAATATAAAAATTGTGTAGTTGACTGTAGAAAAGATTAATGATTGTATTATTACCAATACATTATAATGTTTAAATGTATAACAATTACTTTCACATAGCCAACTGGTGTAGGGGAATACAAATGCTAAAGTTACCTTGTTCTGAAGCATTACTTGTGTTTTATCAGGTGTGAGGTTAATGTCAACTGAAGCAGCAGGAACAACAATGTTCATAAACAACACAGGACACCGGGAATGTGCAGATTGTCGGCAGGATTGCGAGCTATAGTACTGTCGGACCAGCTATAAAGAGACAGGCAGAAATACAATGCAGTCACAAAACAAGGTTTGTTTATCAAACATAGTATCAGTTTGGTAATGATAACTTGTATTAATTAGTACATTATTTCAATACATTTAGTATAATAGTTTAAACCCGTAAGTTAGTTTATATTAGCTCCGGATGGTGCTTCATTACAACTAAAGAAAGTCTATTTCTCATATGTAGTTAGAACATATCTCGTGCTGTTTATTTCTAGTTTTTAAATCTTTATAGCATTCTATTCCATTTAGAAAAAGGGGAGAGAACTTTGTACTGTAGCAAAAGCTTTATGCCAGCCCACAGTCCGTTACAGTACCTTCATTACTTCTTTTAGATGAACGGGTCTTTGATTCACAAAAACAAAGGTTTTGTCAGAGCTACTTGAGCTTGTCAAAGTGTTGTCAGAACCTGGTTTTGGAAGAAATCCATTAAGAGTAACCTGTAAATGCAAAAAATATAAAAACATGTTGTATAACAACAAGTAGGTGGCAAATTAAGACTACAGACATATTCCCCGGAGAGAAACAGTAAAGAGAGATCAGGCAACTACTTCTAAAGATTATATTAATTTAGCGTGTAATTCTGTGTGTGGGGAGGGGATGTGAAGGACCTAAAACATACACAGATCTCAATCTGCTCAAATAACAATGCCAGAAAAAAGGTGTACATTTTGCAGAGAAACTCTTTGGAAACAGGCCTTTATGTGACCATGCTAATTGCAACAGATGATAAGAACTACTTTGTTCTACATATTGTGTTTAAGAAGTGCTGTAGCAGCAAACAAACAAAAAAAAAGTTTTTCACTGTAGTTCTATAACTCATTTAAGGTTTACTGTGCAAGAACCAACTTCAGTTCAATTGTTTGGTGTGTACTACTGCAGCAACACACCTCCTCGTCTGGCACACTGAAAACAAAGTATTTTTTCATCAACCCAGAATAAACCTAGTCTCACCCACACTCTATGACATGCATTCACAATGTCATTGTGTATTATTATCCACTGGGATTTTTTCAAAATAAACAAATCATGCACTGTTTACTGTTTATTATTTGAGCAATTAATGAAGTTTTCAATGCACAATCAGAACAAATTTGTCATCTCCGGACAATGTTGATGCCAAGCTGCCAAAATCTGCTATGACAACCTCTTCTACTGGCAGTGTGTTGGAAATCCAAGTTAGCTGTGAAAATGGGAATCGTCTCAAAAATGTTGAGAGCTGCCATATATTGCATGGAGTAGCGTGCAATTTTAAATTAACACGCTCAACAGCTGCTGTGCAACAGTGTATTTTAATTAGAGATTTTAATGAACTTTCTAATTACTCAGAACTGAAACATTTACAGTAGCCATTATCGTACATTATTTATACTGCACCATTACAACATTGTTAATTAATTGTAAGCAGGTGATCACTGACACTGACTGTAAGACACTGAATGAGAACACATCATTGAGGTACAATACAGCCTATCAAAAAGGCTTTGTGGATACTCAGAAACTACAACATTGAGTATACAAGCTTTCTATTTGCATACAATTACTGCTTTATGTTTTACAGCAATTCGTGAGGCAAACCATTGGCCAACCTGCAGCAATTTATATTGCGCAACGGTTACACTGGCAAAAAGCTGATGTAAACCTCCCTCTTCAGAACGGAAAAACTTAACATTTTTTAAGTTTCATCTGTCAAGAGAAATTTATTTATAAAAGTTGCAAGTATCAAACAAGGGAACTGTGGCAGGAACAAGCAAACATATTCACGCTCTTCGGAAATGCAATTATAATTTGAATTAGTTCAACCAGTTCATGTGACACAAATTATTATTAATGCTTTACAAATGCTGAGGAGAAAGTTTGGAGGCCATCCAATGACAATATGTCACGTATGACTGGCTTGAGTTCAGCATATCTTGATTAGAACTTCGAAGTGCTGCATTTACTTTGGGAGCACTCTGGAGTTTTGCACTTCAAATGATAAGAATGCTTATCGATGTTTTTTAATATACTAAGTTCCTCTTACATGGTGTTCTTTCTTTCACCCAGAAATGAAGAAGGATTTGAGAGTTCCCAGCCCCCTCCTGGTTGGAGCCACCAATGCCAAGCCTGCTGGTGGTCTGGCACTATGCCAACTGAGCTCAGCTATGTCCTTATGCTGGTCACACATCTACAAGACTAATGACCCTCCCAACTAACCCAATGTTACATATTTTGCAAGCCTCCGGCCCTAAACTTGGCTGCTGGGTCATAGATCTAGTTTAGTTATGTACAATAGGGAACATCTGCTAAAGATTGCACCATTTATTAAAAAACAAATTGGTTATTTTACTAACCTTAATACAGTAAAGAAACACTTCAAACTGGAATTTACATTGCATAAAATGTTTTTTTTCATAAAGATTTGTATTTTTCTCTTTAAAATTATAAAAAAAAGAAGCACTGTACTTCTTAAGATACCATATAATTTGTGTTATCAAAATTGAATCACTTCTGTTTTAAAGGCCTTTTAACTAAGCAGTAGGGTATTACTAAAACATATACAATTCGATAAACCTATTGAAAAAGTGACATTCAGATTCCTGCATAACTTTAAACACCCAAATATACAGCAAGATCTTCAAAAATAAAAGAAACCATGAAAACACTGGCTTTGCAAAAATGACTGAGTGCCACCCAGAAGCATGATGTAATAGTTGAAGCCACTCAAGCCCCACTAAACAGCAACACAATGGAGATCTGTGTAAGAATATCATGCAGCTCAGTTGACACCCTTGTCTGTCAAACTCTGAACATGAACTGTCTCCAATGTTCCCAAATCCTATCCAAACTTTTGTCATAGACTTCTAGCCTCTTATTTAGGTATAATCGGGAATACTTTATTGATTAATGTAGTCCGAGTACATAAGGCTCCTCTGTATGTGTGTGCACTGGTTTTCAAATCTGACTAACACACTGTATCTCCTGATTGAACAGCATGCAGCATTTATTATTTAAGTATGAAACATCTACTGACTTCCTGTACTTTACATTACAACAGAGTTGCAAATCCCATTCTATCAGCTCAGACACAGTAGTTCAAAACAAAACGAATTTGCTCTGATCAGCACTGTAAATAAAACGAACAAGTCTGTGACCTGAGCTCATTGAATTTAATTTTAAGAGACAAAGTTGATTATATGACTTTGGGATTTATGAAAATGTGAACCCTGACAAGATCTTTCTTTGAAAGAAACTATTGGGGGTGGGGTTATTTTGAGGGACTTTATTACTGTACATTATTAGATTCTCCCCGGCAAAAAATAAACACATTCTTGAGTTTGAAAAGAATAAAACAACTTAACAGTTTTTAAAAACCACAGGCAGTAATGTATAATATTCAATTAAATTGCTGTCATTTTAGGAAAATAATTCCAAAGATGCTGAGCAAGTATTGCTGTCTTGGTATTTCCTTGTACTGGAATGTAGCCTTTCACTGACCTCTGGATCCACCTGATGGTGTTGGAAAGGTAGCATGCTGCTCATCAAGGCAGTTCCTAGCACGGACATGAGGGCCATTTTGTGATCCGACACCCTGGCTTTCTGCCAAACAATTGCCTGAAACAACATGGTAAAGGGTCAAATATTTTTTTTCATGCTAAATTTAGATCTGTTGATCTCTAGTCATCTGCAGGATTACGTGCTTGCGAACAGACATTCAGCAGCATTTCACCACCTCAAAAATGTCAATAAGCATTTTTCATTTAACTTTCCATCAGCCATACAATCCCTTTTGCAGGTTCAGTGGATATCTCCAAATGTGAACAAGTCTAATAACCTTAATTTCGATCACATGAATGATTCTATAAAACAACAAGGTTCTGTATTGGGTGAATAGCAAAGAAAATTGATTGGGATTCTTGCAATTACCAAAGCACTGTTGTTGCACTCTGTTATAGACAAATGCATTCTCAAACAATCAATAAAATGTGGCATATGAAACAGTACCATATTTTTATTTGAACATGACAACCTGGATTTTTGAGGTTGCTTACACATAACATATATTTTAACACCAGCGTGCAAGCCTGTCATGGGCATTTCCAGATGCAAGCATAAATCCAGGCTGTTGATTTCTGCAAGCGTGCTATCACACATCTCCAATGAAATATGCAATTTAAGAAACTGTAAAATGACCACTGTAGTAAACAGCTTTCAAAAACGCTGTGAAACACGAGAAGCCATGAAGTGCAAAGTTTGTGATACAAGATACTCCGCATGTGCTGATGGTGTGAAAAGTGGGCCCACTCCTCCCTTGACAATCTTTAAATGAATTCAATGAAATGGATACGCTACAAACTTTTCCCCCTACAAACATTTTACACAACGTAGGATTTGCAACTGTATCAAGAAGTATTCCAACTACATGCAAAGTATTTTTTTTTTTGTTTGTAGCATTTTATAGTTGGACAAACAATAAATTAAAATATAGAGGAAATAGGATTAAACTAGCTTTCCACAGTTAACCCAAACCGGACACATTTCCCTATTAAATGCACTCAAAATAAAAATAAAAAAATCTTCAGCCACCACCATAGACACTGTGGACAGGAGGCTTACTGTACTGTATAAGGGACTTGTACTTCAATCTCAATTGCAACTAGGTATGCTAAATTTAGAGTGGAGTTCAAATGTCAGTCGATGACATTGCAGAAACCCCACACTGGAGATAAGGTAAAGAGGTCAACAGGGACTGCAAAGCTTCAGCCTGTTTTTAAGATAAGGAAGGCCAACAACATTATTACACGTATGTAATGTCTTTCACAGCATTGCTGTCACAAAGTGCTTTACAAATTAACAGGATTTGCCATTTCTTGCATCCTCTTGGAAACTAATCTATAAAATGTAAAAGGGGATGCATTGATTTGCGGCGGAGGGCAGCCAAAATTAAATCAGCTAAACCTAATTTTAGTGATTCGTTTTTTATAAAAATATCTACAAAATGGCAAATATCAGCATAACTAATATAACAGTAATCTACCATATTTTCTGAACTACAGTTTAGGGACCACTTTTTTTTTTTTTTTTTTTTTTTTTACTATTTCGATTCAGTACAGAGCTTCACGTAGCTTCTCCCTTAAGTAACATTGGCTCTTTGCTCTTTGAAATGACTTCCATATGCCAGATCCAGATTTAAAGTATGCTTTCCAGGAAGCAATGACGAGAGATGGAAAAATACACTTCTCTCACAGAATGCCTGGCATGAATAATAGCATTATCAGTATTCTAACAATTTCTTGGCAGGAAAGCCCAATATTCAGAAGTAGGACATCTGAATTTTCGGGAACCGACATAAATCCAAGAACCAATTATGAAACGTCACGAGCCGTTATATCCATTAACTAACTTACTAACTATATCTAGTTTAAAAAGGAAAACTGCAGTTGTACCAAAAGGTGCAAAATCAAAAAGAAAAAGGTAATGTATATACACAAAAATATGCATAATTGATTAAAAAAAAATCAATTATATCAGTCCTTCTTCATGCATGGAAAAAGCAATATATATATATATATATATATATTATATACACACACACACACACACACACACACACAGTTGACTAATACACACAATTTCAAGAAGCTTATCAAACTGATATTAAATACATAGCATCAGAAACATAACACATTTGGGGGTAAAAGTGTACTAGTAATTTTGCCAATGCCATGAAAAACAATTGAAAATTGCTAAAGATTAAATGTTGTACAGGCTTTTAAACCTGGCTTCTGGTGTGATATATCTTATACTAGGATAAATGTACAGATTTAAGAGAAGTTAAATACAGAAAAGCACCTTTTTGGTTGATTTTATATATATATATATATATATATATATATATATATATATATATATATATATATATATATATATATATATATATATATAAATTTTTATTTATTTATTTAAATATAATTTTGGCGAACAAAATGAAAGATTTTTAAATGGTAATAAAGCAATGGTTGAAATGTATTTTATTCCCAACAGTAATTTAGGTTTTCAGGTACACGCTGAACATTGCATTTCACAGGTATCTGTTCATTGTAAAATGAACTGCATACAGAGAGAGACATCTTGTGGTTAAAGCCATCACTACAAGACTGGAACTCATTAATTGTGTTAGATTGTGTTACATGAAGCACAAAGTCAAAATGCTACTTTAAATATCGACCTGTAACAAAAGTGTGCACATTTTCACATTTCATATTTCACATTTTCAATCTCCACTGTTCTAAATAATTTAAGGGTATTCATAGATATGAATCATGTGCATGGAGATGCTCATTGACACCACACATTTCCAGTTGGCATAATCAATTCCAGGCCTGTACTAGTTTCCATGGAGATCCTCACACACTATATTGCAGTAAGGAGGGTGGATAACTGGGACCCTCTCTTTCTCATTGTGATGCTGGATATTATTTGTTTATTTAGCAGACGCCTTTATCCAAGGCGACTTACAGAGACTAGGGTGTGTGAACTGTGCATCAGCTGCAGAGTCACTTACAACTACGTCTCACCCGAAAGACGGAGCACAAGGAGGTGAAGTGACTTGCTCAGGGTCACACAATGAGTCAGTGGCAGAGGTGGGATTTGAACCGGGGACCTTCTGGTTACAAGCCCTTTTCTTTAACCACTGGACCACACAGCCTCCTATATATTTGCATATTACCATCACAGGACACCTCACCTCATACGTGTTTGCTTTAAATGACAATTTATTTCACAGTAAACAACCTCTGTTGAACCGCCCCACCGTTTATATTCCACATGATACAAATACAGCAAGTGTACCAATTTCAGGTGTGACTCTAAGGAGTTTGAAGCCAAGCTTTCCTTTTTCCCCCCCAAGTTACATTTGCAGCCATGCTTTTATACCAAATACCGGTATATGTTTAATTCATTTTGGGGAAATGGTTGCATTGGAGGAATAATCTGAAAATCCTCAATATGGGGATGGTCCTCCATGAGTCTGTAGACCTGGTTTCAGATGCATTTACCAGGATTGTGTGGGGAAGCCTGAATTTGCACCCAACCTGCATCAGACAAGAACACACAAATGGATAGCATTGAAACCAATCACTCAAAGCAAGACCAGTATTGATTAGTTTCATACCTTGTTGTGTGTAAATATCATTCTCAGCTCCGGTTTTATTATGGCATATGCCATTAGGAGATCCTGAACCTTTTTCAACTCCTCTTTACACTTTTTGGCAGTAGAGTAAAACTGTTTCCTCACAGGCAGATTCTTAAAAAGCTTTAGCACTGTCACAGTTGTTCCTAGATAAAATAAGCATGTACAAATAATAATAATACAACAAATAATAATAATACAAGTCAGTTAATCAGTTACTATTACTTGTTAAATACTCTTTACATCTCTGCAGTATATTACACCCTGTATTTATTCTGAGTCATACTTCAGTTCCTAAAGGCTGGAATAAAGAATAACCTCATTTATTATTTAACATTTTAAACTAAATATGAAAGAACTTTAGTTTCCTACCTTGACCCAGATGAGAAGGCTTTTGAGAGACTACATTTCCAGTAAAGTCTAAGGTGTACTGAGTACTAACGTCATCAGAGGCAGTCTTTGTAATAATTATTACCTGAATAGAAATGAGGACAAATACCAAAGGTTTAGATGTGTGTAAATAACAATGGAATAACAAACCAATTTAATGGCTTCTATGCCAGTGGTTTCTTGTTAATTGTATAAAATAATTATTCTTTCACGAAATATAGTTTTCATACTGTACCTTGTTCATCTAAAACCCATAAATCATATTAATATGAACTATTAGGCTCAGAAACTTTCCCATTCTACATGTTCTGGAGGTCTCTAGCAAAATAATATCTAGTTTTGTAAAGGGTGTTTCTTAAACAACGCACCATATGAAAAAAAAAAATATGATAATACAATTTATTACAAAACAATTCTGAATTACAAACTTAGGACAGAATATGCAAACGTGTTCAAGCTAACTGGAATCAAAGAATCATCTTGTGCTAGGCCAATGGCAGATCTCAATTTGAACATGTTCTGTGATAATGTTTTTGTTATATGGCGTGTTCTTTATCAATCACCATGTATACCCTACTCCCTACACGTCACATCTTTCCTCCACTGCAGCACCCTCTGAGAGGTTAAGCTAGAGTATCAATCCCTGCCGATGGAAACTCTCAAAAGGTACAAGGACACCTCACCTCAGACACAGCGCATAGGGCTCCCAATGCTTCACCGCGGAATCCATAAGTCTCTAAGGATTCCAAGTCATCATGGCTACTGATTTTTGAAGTGTAGTGTTTAACAGCCATAACAGGTGCATCAGCTGCTTCAATTCCAATGCCATTGTCTCTCACCTCAATTCGGTCAAAACCATAATTATCCTTAACAAAAAAAAAAAAAAAAAGGATTAAATTTAATTTGTATTATTTTCTCAAGTTTTTCCACTATCATACATGATCACCAGATAGCTTTATATAAACTGCCCCATACATAAACTGTCAGGAAACAATTATTTATCTGGAACAGTTTAAATTAGCAATTCTTGATCATTTGACTTAAAACAGTGCACACATTTGAGGAACTGTATTGCCTCTTCGTGTGACATGCATGCAAAGCTATATTCATTTTGTTTGTGTTTCAGGTCACTTGCCCCTATGTAATTACAGCACAGGCTGAGGTGTTAAAACTGTTCCGATTCCCCCAAATGGGCAATACTTACACCAACTGTTTTAGAATATAAATCTGTCATTCCAGCCCAATATTTCAGATCTTATTATAGCACAAACAAAGATAAGGAAAATGCTATTATTTAACTTCACACTTCAAGGGTGCATTCATCAGTGTGACAAAACATTTGATCCTGCTGCCATTAATCTTTTTCAAGATCATAAATCAGAATAATTTGTCCTCACTATTTTCAATGCAGGCTATTAAAGCCAGATGTCATCAAATGTCTTCTGCCAAAAGGTCCAACATTAAATATCTGACTAACCTAATAAATATACTGTCTTTAAAGATGTTGTCTAATATTCTGTTAAGAGTAAGTGTCTCGATATATGTTGAGCAGCACTTGCTGTTTGGCAAGATAGGGGTAAGCATATTGGTAATCAGATGTCAATCTGCAAGGAGCAAAACTGTCACATTAAGAGTCTTCGATTTCTTTTTTAATTGTGAAAAAAACAAAAAAAAAAACAAACAAAAAAAAAACACAATGACATTTTAGGACCCTTATGTCACAATCAGAAGTTAATTCTTCTTTGATAACAATTTTTTAAATCTACACCTGGGCAAGGCCACTCTTAATAAATTGTCGGTTCACTGTAACCAAACTTGGGTTTCTAAAGTTGGGGGTGGGGTGGTATGTATGTAAGGGTGGCAATGGAGAGGGGTAGTGGAGAGGGAGGGGGAGAGGGGGGGGGGAGAGGGGGAGGGGAGGGGGTTTGCTAAACTACAAACAACACATAACTTGGCATTAATTCATATCGGAGTACATATAAATATTTGGGCAAGATTACTATGGTCTGACAATACTGTGAAATCCTATGGCAGGACACATTTCTCAATCTTACAAATGACTATTATGAAAGTGAAGGTGGGTTACCACCTAATTTCTACTCGGGAAATAAAAACGGGGGTGAGTGCAGTAGGTGCCTCCTGCCATTTGGACACGTGTGCCATGAGAACTGAAGAAATGAAACTTTGATTAGTTAGTGACTGCATGAAAGTTGTTGCTATTATTTTAGTCAATGTCGGTACAGGAGATATTCCACAAAAACTAAGATTTTGTTTGATTACTGTGCCAGAGGTTTTTTTTTTTACTTTTTTCAAATCATAATTTCAAAATACTCAATCACAAGCAGTACTAACAAGATTTTCTTTAAAAGATGTGCATTTAGACCCCCTTTGAACAATCAATTTGCTTTATTTCTGTGGTCTTGAAATCCTCACAAAAATCCAGATTTGAGAAAACACATCTCTGGAAATGCATGTCCATATTCTATACCCAGCAGTGGTGCAGAATGATTAGTTTTCGAAAAAAAAGCACAAATTTGTCTGCCGGTGGCAATGCTGTAACTGGAAAAGCTGTTGGTAGAATCTATGAAGAGTAGAGGGGCAAAATAATTCTACAGCATACAAGCAACATCAGCAATACAGTTTGAATAGAACATGGAAAGTAAACAAATGGAACAAACTTCCAACTTCTGTTTCCACATGTTTTTAATCTGCACGCTACCCCCAGGGTAAATACCAGCTGTATCTCCTGCTGCATTTGGTAATGAAATAGAAAAAGGTGTTGGATCAAAGAGACTACCAAATCCCACGTAAATATATATATATAAAGGGTTTGTAAACAGCAACAATACAAGTATGCCTGTGGTGACGCAGCAGAACCATTTTCAATACAGAGGGTGAAAGCCCCAGGGAATACAACAATAACCCTTAAATAAAACATGAGCAGTAACATATTTCAACCGAATGCACACTTACTATTACAGATATTTCATTATTCAACAAATGGAAATATTATAACCTTCCCTTATATTTAAGCCTTTCACATCACTTAACAAGTCCTGCTAGAAATCTGCGTTCTAGATTGCAGTTAAATAGAAAATTACAGAGCACTGCCTCTGTCTTGAGTAATAACTGTACTGTACATGTTGAACAGCTTGTGACCTTTTTGTTAAAGGCAGCGTATTAGAAAAGAAGACAGGATTGTAAGTCCTGAAATGTTTGACACATCGTTGTGGAACTCCAAAGCTCCACATTTGGGAATTAAATTACCAGTTTCACTTCAATGCTTGATGCACCGGCATCCAATGAATTCTCCACTAACTCTTTCACTACATTCAGCACAGAGGTGATCACTTGGGAACTTGTAAGTAAACGGACGGTTTCCGGAGGCAGCTGCTTCATGTTCATAAACAACCAACAACTTCATAGGGGAAACCTGAAATAAAGCAGAAATATATGTTAACTACTATATGAATACATATTTTCTTTTTAAATACCAATACCATATTATAAATTTGGCATTGCAGCCTTGCATATAAAGAATGCACACTCATTCATTTGAATGTAATTTTTTCCTACATTGTGAGCAGAATCTTTTAAAAAAAAACCTCAGATTCAAGGTTCATGTCGTTTTGCATTTTGAGAAGTGGTACATATTAAAAGATGATATTGTTAAAGATGGGGTCCACATTAAAAATGATATCCAATTTAGGAAAAATGCACAAGTGGCCCAATACAGGATAGACAAAGTCAATTACTGTAAATCTACCTTTTGACAATTCTATCTAAAAAGCTGTCCAAATGTTTAGCATGGAAAACTGTACAGCATACTACTCCACATACTGTGAATGCTGGTCATGGATTAGTGACCTCAATTTCAGGGCACTGACATGCTATTGGTTGTGATGATAAAGACTTTATCAAAATGCACGCTTTGATAAAACCTTGCACAAAAATTAGCTACTAAACGTTTTTCCACATAATATTGTAAATTGAGGTAGCGTTTTCAAATGAAAGAGGCGATACCTTTTATTGGACTTTCACCCGAATAAGAGACCTTAAGTCTTGAAAGCGTGTGATTAATTGTTGTTTATTTAGTCCAATAAAAATGTTCACATCTCCTTTTCTTTATCTTCATTTCACATACCAACGATAATGAGATTTTATACACACACACAAACACCCACCCGGTACTTTAACTTGGTTACTCACAATTGCAATTTGAGAAAGCTAGTACAAATGTTAATGTGTATGTCTGCTGTCTTATTTACCCGGGAAGGCTCACCACATGTCACCCTCCAGCTACGGACACTAAACACTGGCTACACCATCATTAGCAAATGAACCATTTACCGACACAACTAGAACAGGACGTTGCATACTTTTAAATAATTCGAAACGTAATCAGTTCAACTAACATGCTATTTGTGTCCCTCTTAACTCGTGTGCATCGTGATACACATTGCAAAACTAACATTTCACCTTTACGAGACCCGTCTCAAACCTATTTCTTCATAGTACTACATTTAATTGATTCGTTTAATCCAATCGTTTAAAATGCTGCATGTTATTATAACACAACACGTATTTACCCGTATTCACTAAGATTTTTATAATTACTTTTCACGAGTTCTCCAATGCTTCTCACTCTAGTACTGTATTTTTCCTACACAAGGGCGGAAACCCTGCCTCCAACTACGATCTTCATAGCCAATTTAAAATAGTGGTTGGCTATTACCAGTATCAGTCATTCTGTTATTCGCCCTCCACTTCCGGTCTATGCCAATTCTGTGAGTGAAACATAACTAGTCAACAACGTTGGAGCTGTGCAGCTGAAGGCCTTCCAATTGCTTCGTCAGAGGCGTCTTGTTTTTTTTGTTTTTTTGTTTTAGAAACCAGTCATTTAATTTATAAGACAGTTCTGTAAGTATAAACTGCTCTGCTAAGCTTGTCTATTTTAACAACTTTTGTTATTGAAAAGCCTTCTTCAAAAGCGTTGTTTCTGCTAGGAGTGACCTAGATAACAGATGAAAATGATTATTCAACTGGTGGAGATGAATATGACTAGAAGAAAATAAGATCTAGCTTGATTTCATTATAGAACAACCGTTTTCAACAGCTTTTAAGTATTTTAGAAATTAAAGTAAATTGCAAATAATGTGTAAACAACATTGGACAATAATATTATTGACCATCATTTTTTAACTCGTCTAATTTTAAGATTTGTCTGATAAGATTTTGCTTACAATTGTAAACAGTTCTAAAATATGTTTTGTTTCCATTGAATGTACTTATTGCACATTTGTTACACTAGTCTGTACAAGTGTGAACAGGTTATAATTTTGTGCATGTAGTGGTTACATACTGCAATACACGAGTTTTTGGGAGCACACTGACCTGCAATTTGAAAAACACAATATGTCACGGTTCCCTGGCGCTGTGCCAGTCTGTATTTTTCTACAGTACTTTTTTTTTTTTATTGAATATACTTACTGCAATGCACAGTAGATATACTTTACTGTGAGGTACGGATGTACATTTTGATTTGGAAGAAATCTATACAATGGGCAAACTCGATCTCAATATAATTTTAAACCACAGACGACAATGCCACTTTCACGCGATGGTAATAGTAGCGCATACAGTATCATAGACCTTGGTGACCCAACCTGAGTCTTCCGTAATTCAACTACTACAATTAATATGCAATGCAGTGCAACTGACCAGGCTTTCACAGTTTAGGCTGTATTGTGATTAATAATCACCAGAACATATTGGCTATTTTTAGAGAACTAGACTGTTTGTTTTTTTCTTTGATAGTATCACAGCTGGTTTGAGTCACACCAATCATTTCGCACGCATTAAAGTGACACTGTTTGAGGAAAAGCAGTGTTAGGTTTTTGCTTCGAGGGGTTTTGCATAGGTACATGCTATTAAGGGCTTGATAAATCTTAGTAAATGCCAGTAATACTCCCCTGATCTTTAGTACACAAGGCTAACTTTGCCAATATAATGAAGCAATGCTTTGAGAATATGTACAGCCAAGTAAGTACCAGTGATAAGACTTTTAAAAGTATGTTAAGGGTCAAACAGTTTTTTTAAATTATTTTTTTATTTTGTTTTAACTATTTCTTTACAGTGTCTCTGTTGCATTACGCAGTCAGTAACAGTGTTATCTCTGAAGTAGCTTTACAGAATGATAACCCTAAGGCACTGTACCTAATGCAATAGTTTACAATACTACCTGCTTAAGGTAACATTAGGTAGTCCAAGACAGTGCTTGATAATTGGGAGCTATGAAAGCAGATGTTGCTGTCTTAAACTGGATAATTTATAAAGTGTTAAATACAGCATAGGCTTTAACCAATGCTGTTTACCAGTGTGCCTCGTGGAGTATCCTTTCCAGGACTGCAGTCTGCAGTTTTACCGTTACTTACTTTTTTACTTCTACTGTATACACTCTTGTAACCTGCTGTATTCACTCCTTCACCTTGTGGGTTTAAATATGTTGAAGGCTTCAACTTAGTCCCGGTAAGTGTTAATCATACCAACAGCAACAAAAAAAAGAAACATCTTTGTGTAGGAATGAATGAGCTGGCACAGTGATTTATCCCCAACTCCATAGAGGAGAGGTTGTATGCACAGTGGAGGGAAAAATGGAAATTCAAGCCTTGAGTCTTGAAGTGCTACATTTACACAACAAAAACTCTATTCAGTTTGGCTAAGAGGGGCCAGGAAATTCACAGTTAGACTTCTTTAATTGAAGCTTTAACTTCCACAATGGAAAACAAAATAATTTGACCCCATAGGGATGAATGACCCTGGGAATCTCTGAAGGATGCTTCAGCATATAGGTCTAAATGTAATTGTGACAGTAAAACAAAAAAAAAATTAAAGCTGCAGTATCCCATATTGAAGTTAAATTTTAGACAAAAATCTAATTAATTCCTGTCAGCTTACTGTATTCTTCCATACTTTACTTGCCTTTGTTGCAGTCTTCTTTATCAGTTACCAGGTGTCAGTTGTAGCCTAGGAATCAAAACAGAATTTTTTTTTTTTTTTCTTCAGATTGTGGTTTTATATACAATACAAATTAGCCAAATCATTTGTCTTGACTACCTGTTTTAGGTGTACCTCAGAGTGTCTTAAGTGTTTAAGGATGGCAACAACCTTCTTAAATATGTGAGCTATATGTGTATTTTTTTTTTTTTTTTAAATGTACCCTAAATAATTTTTCTTCCCAGGTCAAAATGAACGTGGGTGTTGCACATAGTGAAGTGAACCCCAATACGAGGATAATGAACAGTCGAGGAATCTGGCTGACATATGCACTTGGTGTTGGCATGCTTCATATTGTGTTACTCAGCATTCCTTTCTTCAGTGTTCCAGTTGTGTGGACATTAACAAACGTTATACACAATTTGGTGAGTAATTTTGGTGGAGCTATCTCTGCATAGGGCCCTATGAAATCTGTGTTATTTATTTTGAAATATTGTTCATGTTCCCCAAAGGTAGTTTTAGCTGCTGTGAGACAAGTTTCCCTTGAAACTTGCATGTCATGTTCTCCTTGAAGAAGACCAATAGTTCCACCTCTGTTTCTATTGCCACAGTATAAGGGTTTGAATGTCATCTACAAGCTCTTTTGTATCTCAGGATGACAGAAAAACTAAAAGTATGACATTTTATCCAGGCGAAGTTTTGTTAAAAAAAAAATAATAATAATAATAATAATTGCACAATTTGTTTCTGCAAAGTAACAATGACATAATTTGTGGCTTATTAGTATGGCAATAGAAAACAGGCTTCATATTGTGGGGTAACATTGGCAATCATCAAGCAAAGCATTTTCCCTTGGTGCTGTGCATGTTTATTTTGCTGCCTGTTTGAAGTTCATACTCTGATGGTTGATGTCCTGCTGGTACATGTAAACCCTGGAGGTACATACAGCACTTGAATTCTATAGCCAGCTGTTACTAAAACAAAGGAAGCTTCCTCACTACTTCAGACCTCATTGTTATGGCATGTTAATGGATTTGAAAATGAAGGGTATATTTGGTGGCATTGTAAGGGGCGGTAGTTTGTCTCTGGTCCAATACGAAGATAGTCTATGTATTACTGGTATATGTACTGGTATAGGGCAGCAGTGTGGAGTAGTGGTTAGGGCTCTGGACTCTTGACTGGAGGGTCCTGGGTTCAATCCCAGCTGGGGGACACTGCTGCTGTACCCTTGAGCAAGGTACGTTACCTAGATTGCTCCAGTAAAAACCCAACTGTATTAATGGGTAAATTGTATGTAAAAAATAATGTAATTGTATATAAAAATAATGTGATATCTTGTAACAATTGTAAGTCACCCTGGATAAGGACGTCTGCTAAGAAAATTAATAATAATAATAATAATAATAATAAAAATAATAATAATATTTTGATGCATTTTTAAGAATTCACATCACTGCTAAAGAACAGAACATTGTAACCTAATGTGCTAAAAAAATCCTAGGATAAGCCAGCATTTTAGGCATTAGTCTTATAAATTTAAATATATAGAATGAAGGACTGTTTGTTTTTTAACAATTGATAAGGGTTTGGTTGGTGTCTTATTTCCGTATTTTCAGAACATCTGACACAGTAGATGGCTTAAAATGTTTGTTGCCTGAGACTAGAAAATTGATTTGGGTAACTTGAGATGGCTTTACCTAATCCGGGGCACCAGTGCATCTATAGAAGCAAGCGTGCAACACAAACCAGCATAGGCTTTTACATATTTTAGAAAGCTAGGATAGAAACTATAATTGACAATTTTCACAAATAGTTTAACATTTAAGATAATTAAAATGTACATCCTTAATACTGTGATGTAGTGCATTAGGCTTGAGGGATTCATAGTCCTCAATGGTGCATGCTTCTCTTTGTAATATGTCTTTTATTTTATTTTTTTTAAATCTACAGGGGATGTATGTATTTTTACATGCAGTAAAAGGGACCCCATTTGAAACACCAGATCAGGGTAAAGCCAGATTACTCACACACTGGGAGCAGTTGGATTACGGAGTACAGTTTACTTCTTCACGGAAGTTCTTCACTATCTCTCCAATAATATTGTAAGAATTGTGTTTTTTTGTCATAACTACACACCAAAAATGCATTTTTTAATGTTTTTTTTATTATGCTGTATTTAATTGCATTCCTGTTTAAAGTGTTCATTTTTTTGGTTCCTCATGTCATTTGCTAAACCCAAACCACTCTCCTATGAGAGGAATGTACTAAAAAAAAACAAAAAAAAACTTTTCTCTTAAAATAATACAGCAACATGTGGAAAGTCCTTTGCAAGACCTTTAACACAGTTGAGTCTCCAATCTGTTTATTTCAAATTCAAGCCATGCTAGTGATTGGTCTTGTTTTTACTGTGGTTTTGGCTGGTTAAGCAATAGCACAATAATTTAAACTCTAGTAACTCCTCATGTGATTAAGTTGTTAATGTATATAGATGTACATTTTGATTATGCTTTATTTTTAAGTTTTATATATTTTTTTAATTATGTAGTTGCTTTTAAATATGTTTTTATATGTATTTTTTCTTTCCCCCTTGCGGTGCATTGGAATATTACCTTCAACTTCTAATACACATTGATTATCTAGAGCACTTGAATGAGTGCTAACCAAGACTGGGGACATATGTATGGATGTGCACCTCATAGATTTTAAAGCATTGGGTATCATTATTTTAAATAAGAATGTGAATAATTATCTTAAGTACAGACCTGCAAGAATAAATTGGCCCTTAACATTTTCTCCATTATTATTTAATTACATGACATTCTTCCTTATTGACAGCACTTTGGAAATTCCCTTTTCAATACCAAGTCTTCTAACGCAATACAATTGTACATGCTGCTGTCATACTGTGACAAAGTTAAAGAATTAATTGCCTTTTCAGATTGATTTGCAGATAGAGGCACGGTACTCATCATATAATGTAAATGAACTGGCTGAGCACTTAAAATTGATTAGCAGAGTCTCCAGTTCCAGTTCTAAGATAGTCAATGCTTTGCACTCCTGTTAGCTGATGGTAGTGTCAGGTTTTTACGTTTTAGTTTCAGTGAAGAGGTATACAGCAATACAAATAACTGAAATGCCAAATACGGTAGTACGCAAATAAGACTTCTAATATATATATATATATTTCTTTCTCTAATGCTGTGCTAACACTTTTGTTCTTTATTTTCACAGGTATTTTCTGGCAAGCTTCTACACAAAGTATGACCCAACACACTTTATCATAAATACTGCCTCGCTTTTGAGTGTGCTGATCCCTAAACTGCCACAACTCCACGGAGTAAGGATCTTTGGCATCAACAAATATTAAACTGGGATACCTGAAAGCTGCAGTCTTGTGACCAGTTCTCCAACAAGCGAATTGCTTTTTACACAGTGAAATGAATTGGTAATCTGCTGTACTTTTGTACCCTGATAGTGTGTACTGATCAGTTTGTACAGTAATTGTCCAATTGCCACTTTCATTGTTTATATACATTTGGGAAAACCATGTCAGGATTGTGTAAGAGGAGAATGCGAAGTGCATTTACTAACATAAATAAACAATTTAACGTTAGTTTTCCTCAAAGAACTGGGCAGGCCCAGTTCCAACACTTGAAGCATTTTCATGAAGTTTAGTGTGTAGTTTTGATGCATGTCGTTCTGTAAAAAGAATGGCACAGCTGCAAGGAGGTGAGTCCATAAAGATCCATCATTTATACCGGCGTTGTGGCAAAAAATAAGTCAAATGTATTTTTACAGATTAGCTGTACCTGTGATTAAGGGCCTATTCAATTTCAGATGATGTATTTTCCTAATTTAATGTGCTTTTATTAGGATGTAACAATGTTTAAACCGTTGCAGAAAAAAAAATATCTTGTTTTGTATGGTGTTTCATTGGCAAACTGAATCAACTTAGTTATGGGACTGACTCGTAATCTAAAAGGATTTTGTTTTTCTATGTAACATTATAAGCATCTTGCTAGATTGTGTAGTTTCATATTGTGTACGATTTAAAGGTTTCAGTTCTAAAAACAAAAGGCGAAAGTATAAAATAAGGATTTGGTGAGTCTTGCAAAAGTATTTAAGTTCATACAGAGGAACTAGTTTACAGAGAGATGTGTACAGTATGGTTTATGTACTGAAATTTCATATAGCTGTACTTGTATAGGACATGATTGTGGATTCCATTTTAAAGTTCTTTTGTTACTGCTGAGACAGCTAGTCCGTCTAGGTCTCTGCTCATCTGTGATATTCTTTTTAGCTTTTAAACAACCCATTTACCTATGACAATAAAATAATTTGTGCCCTACTCTATGTGCACTTTTCCTTGAGTGGTGAAAGCAATTTCTTTATTGTGTTTGTGTGTGTTTTGTTCATTTAATTACGTTTGTGTATAAATATAATACTTTTACGTGTGATAAAATAGAAATGTGGAAAGCCAACACATTTGGGCTACTATTTTGCCGACAGTATTTGAAGAACAGCTAGAGGAGGTAAACTGTTTCCTTTCAGAATTTGTGGTCAGAGGTTCTCCCCTCTACATTACCGGCCTTATTTATAAAAGTTAGTATACATGTTAGCAACTTTTTTGCAATTTGTGGGTGATTCATTAACACGTATTTGTTAAATTTGTTGGAAATTAATATCCTAACATGTTTCTGTTGTGAACTAATTTTATATTTGTTTTCACTATAATTTACTTTATACACTGTTGCCCTGGATCAAGGTTGTTTTTATTGCTATTAAAAGTCATAGAAAATATATTTCTAATTGTTTTATGTGCGTGCATGTGTGTGTGTATTAGTTTATTTAAGTGTTCATGATTTTGAACTGTTTGTTAAAAAAAAAATCTGGGCATTTCCAGAGAATTCACAACGTAACAGATTGCTTGAACTATTTTTCAACATTTTATTAGGTTTATATTTATAAAAAAAAAAAAAAAAAAAAAAGCTACATTGTATTAATGAATTGGGCCCAAAGCGCACCATATTTTAATAATTGCAGGATATATATATATAATTTAAATCAACCAATGTCTTTGTAAAAACAAAACCAACAAACAATTATTTGTAAAACAGCATGGTATTGGTCCATCACATTATGCACCAAACTGAATACTATTAAGTAAAAACTTACAACTAAGATGTACATAAAAAATACATTTTAAAACCTGCTTAAAATATTTTTTGCTAAGAGGTATTGTTTTCAGTTAGGCCACCACAGTGTACAAAACCATTTTACAGTTACAATTGCGAGAGCTTTTGACAATTCTGTTCCATAACTCCTTGAAACACTTCAAAACTTTTTGTAATTATAAGCTCCTCCTTGGCAATGGGCTATGAGGTCAATGCAAACCATAACAGCATGAAGTAAGGGCTGTTGGGCTGTTTCTGCAGTAATGGGCCACAGCAAGGACTGCGTCAGTGTCCGGGTCACTAACCAGTGCACCTACGCTTGCTTTAGCTGCTTCGATTTGCCTGCTCCGTGTACTTCTGCATCTTGTTTTTTTCATCTTTAGAAAACAGTTCTCCGTTCAGGGTCACTAACCTGCTTATCCTCATGGGAGGATGTGGGACAGTTTCTACTGGCTTCCTCAAACTGAGGCCTAGTTCAGTGGTGACTCGTGCCCCCACCCCCCCCAGAAAAAAAAACCAAAAAACAAAAGAAGCGAAACCGTGCTCAAACCTGATGCCCGATTTTAACCATTTTTATGTAAACATTAAGCTAGCTTTCTAACATTACCAGATCTTTCATCACAAACAGTTCTACGGCAGATTGTCACAATCAAGAGAGCTGCAAACAACACATTACAGGCAGGGTCTCTTATCGACAGACAGCTGCACCTGCACTAACCTGACCGTTTGAAATGGAAGTATCGTCACGCTCTTGTGCTGTTAATAACATTCTGAACTACAGAAGAGTCAGATGCGGTTTCTGTTGATGTCTCTGGCGTTGGTGGTTTAGCTTTTTTGTTGTAGAAAAACTCCAAACATAGGTGTCTGCTTGCCATTTTAACAGGTCTACATCAAATTCACTCTGTTTTTAGCACATATTTTCGCTGACTGAAAAAGTGAGTCTCACACGAGAACAAATATAATGGTTAAGGGTCTTAGACACTCTTTGGTTATGTTATTAAGGTTTGAAAGTTTGAAATAAACTGTGCACTTACATATTCTCTACACACTTACGAAAAACATAAAAATATGTATTTTTATTTTTAAATAATAAACCCTGGCTGCAGTGGCGTAGCCAGGATTTTTTTCGGGAGGGGATGTAAATGGTAACTTTTTTAAGGTGAGTAATCACAGTGGTGCAATTGGCAACCTGATTTCTTATTCATGCATTGATATTTTATTTTCAAAAAATAAAGAACTTTTTTTTTTTTTTAACAGAAGATCCAATAACCAAATACACTGTTGTGCAAAATAGTTACAAAAAAAAAAAGATTCAGTTTAGAACACTTCTGATTAAAAACAAAAAAGGAAATACAAAGCAAAGGACTTAAACTTTTAACATGCACATCAGATTTCAATTTCACATTATGATAATAAATAAAAATAACTATATATAATATCATTCATACTTATGGTTGTTCATTTTTGTTAACTAACATTTTGTGTTCAAAGCAAACCATTTTATTTAATCTCGCAAATCCTGACTAATTTAATTACTGTTTGACTGGCGCAGGACTGCCAGTGGTAGCTTCTATCTTGTTGTCTTCATCAACAGTTTTCTGCCGTTTAGACAAATTAGGGCGACCAAAACAAATAGATAATTTTTTTTATTATTTTTTCCTTTCCCCTACCGCTGTCAGGCCATACTTCACGTCTCTCACTCAGTGTTACATCACGTTGCATGTCCGTTTGGACTGTAAAGTGTAAAAGCTGTGTGCATTGTCCAATCAGAAGAGTTCAAGGTTGAACCTCTCACGAATGACAGTAAATAGCCCAATCACAAACAGAAATTCGAAACGCGTGCTTTGGCAGACAGCAAGCATGTCATTGGTCAGTTGTGAGTGGTGGTTCATGTGTATACTAATTGAAAGAGGTACTGATTGAAGCGTATTGAGGCCGCCAAAAAAAAAATCTTTTCAGCAGGTTTGTTTTAGTGTACGTAGTGGCTAAGCCACTGCCTGGCAGAAATCTGGGGGAGGGGCACGTGACCAGGTGTGCCCCCGCTACGCGTCGCCACTGGCCTAGTTAGTGGAGGAAATGCAGGAATCTTCTCCAAGAAAGGTTCACCGAGATCAGTGCAGTCAATTTTGCTATTCTGAAGTAAAGCAGTGATAGATGGAATAGTGCCTCCTTCTTCTTTGCTATTTAAGTCACTTGCTAAACATACTATCATTTCTAAAGGATGTGGACTATGTTTATCCCTGCATGCCTGCACCCTCTTGATGTGTTGAAGTCCTTCTAATGGATAAATAGCTACCAGCTTCTTAACAAGGTGAGATGTTTCCTTCTTATTGATAATAGGGGCTGCATAGGCTTGTAGAAACTCAATACCTTGAGACAGCTCTTCTGAAAGCACTGGTAAAACTTCCCAAAGAAATGTGTCACTTTCTTCTCTTTTTCTGCATTTCAGCTGTACTTCCATTACTATTATCTCTGAAAATAGGTCAAATATGTATTTATAAAGGGATAGTAATACATCAGTAAATTATAGCAGCCTGGTCAAAGACGAAGCCGGAAGAGTGAGGGCTCTGGAAGGAAGCAGACCGATATCGCCTTTCCTCACACCCGTAAGTATACTGAGTTTACCCCGCTGCGAGACGTGCCGCCCCCGGAACCCCACGCTGCTTCCCCAGAAGCTCGACCTGGAACTCACTGCGGCTGCAGAGCCAGAACAGACCCCCGCCAATGCAACAGCCTCCAGGCCCTCAAAACTACCGCAGTCAGCGGTTGGAGCCGACCAACCAAGACCCTCGCCTCTGGCTGCCCAAGTTCATCTCGAGACCCTGCTGAAACAGTTCGAGCAGCAATTAATTTAACATAGTAAGAGCCCGCTGCCTACTACTGCTGCCCCATCGCCGACTCCTGCTACTACACTGCCGCTTCGGGCACACGCCCTCTCTGGCCCTAAAACTAAGCTTCCCCGCTTCTCCGGGCAGACATCGCTGGAAGCCTCCTGGCCCAGTTCGAGCTTGCAGCCACTGAGCATGGGTGGAGCTCGGTCATCAAGGCAAACGAGAGCGGGTCCGCTTACCAACTTTCCCAACCCTGAAAGCGCCACTTTGACACCTGTTCCTGCTGCTGTGGGGCGCATCGGAGAAGGAGCCTTACTATACACCTCAGTCAAGATCGAGGACATACTGTGCACAACTCTTATCGATACAGGCTCTTCCCAAAGTTTCCCAAAGACTGTGAACTAGCCCCCATAGAAGCGCAAGGCTTGTTGAGGATTGAACATGGAGGCTACGAATACCACCATGAAGTATGGATAGCCACCGTTCAAGACCCCTGCATCCTAGGCCTGGACTTTCTACAGTGTGCAGGCTCGCTCCTGGACTTGAACCACGGCCACATCGGACAACATGTGCCAACACATGGTGACCCCCTTCTTCCAAAGCAAGCTACCATCACCACTTCGACCTTCATCTGCCAAACAGCACCCGAAACCAGCATCTGCATGCCATCTCATCCACCAACACCTCCCACACTGCCAACCCCGACAACACTGCCCCCGGCAGGAAGCCAGACCGCTATAGAGAGCGTCCTGGAACAGAACTGTGAAGAGCTGGAATGCAATCAACGTGACCGGCTGTGACAGTTGCTTTCCGAGTTCCCTGACCTCTTCGCTGCACAGCCGAGAGAGACGGGGCGCACCTACTTAGTGCAGCACTCCATTGACATGGGGGACACCCACCCCATTCGCCAACCCCCACGGTGTCTCGCCATAGCCCGACAAGAGGCAGCCAACCAGAGGCTAAAAGAGATGCAGGCCACCGACGTCATCGAACCATCAAGCAGCCCCTGGGCATCCCCTGTTGTCCTGGTGCCCAAGAAGGATGAATGGAGATTCTGCGCCGATTACCGCCACCTCAGTGATGTCACCAAGAAGGATTCTTACCTGTTGCCTCGCATAGATGAGTCCCTCGACCTGGTTGCGGGCTCTGCCTGGTTCAGCTCCCTGGATCTGAGAAGTGGGTACTGGCAGGTGGAGCTTGACGCCAACGCCAGCCCCAAGACAGCCTTCTCCACCGGAAGCAGCCTCTGGCAATTCAAGGTTCTCCCTTTCGGATTCTGCAACGCGCCTGCCACATTTGAGCTCCTGATGGAGCATGTGCTCACCGGCATCCTCCCCCAACAGTGGCTGGTGTACCTTGATGATCTGCTGGTCCAAGCCACTACCTTTGAGGAAGCTCTGACCCACCTATGCACTGTCTTACAATGCCTGCAATCTGCTGGACTCAAGCTCCACCCCGGCAAATGCCACCTGATGCGATGCAAGGTCACATTCCTGGGTCAATGTGTGGGGAAGGACAGGATCAGAACTGACCCAACAAAAGTAGAAGCGGTACAGCGCTGGCCACCCTCGGCAAATGTAAGACAGCTGCGAGGGTTTCTGGGTCTGGCTTCTTATTACCGGTGCTTCATCCCCCGGTTTGCCACCATCGCCACACCACTCCATCAACTGCTCCACAAGCACCAAGTCTTCAGCTGGACTCCCGAGTGTGACGCCGTCTTCCTCACACTCAAAGAAGCCCTCATCAGCGCCCCTGTCTTGGTGCCCCCTATTCTCAATGCCCCCTTCATCCTCGACACTGACTCCAGCGATCAGGGACTGGGTGCCATCCTCTCATAGCCGCTACTGGGAGGAGGCGGGCCATTGCCTATTACAGCCGTGCCTTCAGCAAGTGCAGGTACTGTGCCACCAAGAGAGAGCTGTTAGCTTTTGTCGCCGCCCTGAGACAGTTCCATGCATACCTCACCTGCAGACACTTCACCTTGCGCACAGACTTCCCTCCAGTGGCTGGTCAGCTTTAAGGAGCCCGAGGGGCAACTGGCATGCTGGCTGGAACAATTACATGCGTTTGACTTCCAAACCAAGCACAGAGTGGGCAAGCTTGTCTCATCGCCCCTGTGCACCTGAAGGCTGTTACTACTGTTTAAAGAGAGAGCAACGCATTGGTGTAGTGGTAAATTAAAAAGTGTCTAAACCGCTGTTTGGTCGAGTTATAGATCAGATATAGTGAACAGATAAACATGAACAGGTGCATTGTTCTTAGCCCTTAGCCAACCAGAGCCCCCCATTGTAGATGGCATTTAAAAATGACACATAATCCATCCACCCACCCAATATTTTTTTTGTATGCATACCAGCATCTTTTTAAACCACTTTAACACTGCAGTGCAGAACACTCACACACACTCAAATGGACACGCAGTCCAGTGGTCATGGCCCCCTGCTCGCGCCACAGTTCTGACTGAGAGGACTCTCAGCTGTCAGCAACACAACACAACACACACTCACCGTTAAAATATCTTGTCTTTAACCCAGGATTTGCACATCACAGTATAGTAGAAGTGAGTAAACTCTGTATCCCTTATATGAGAAGTGGGTAAATGCTATATTGCACAAATTCAAAGTGGGTAAACGCCATTTACCTGCGTATACCCTCGACTACACCACTGGAGCAACAGGATCAACAGGAAAGCAACTGCAGTGAGTGCCTCATCCACCTGCCTGCCTGCAAGCAGATCTAAATCTAAAATAAAGAATTAAACTGTGTTCTTACCCGTCTCTTTTTGTAAAGCCCATGCATGACAATGATGGACTGAGAGTAGTCTAATGTCCCTCGCTGCTACTGTAAAACGATTTAAAAAAATTATGCTGTACCGCTATTTGTTTAATGTAGCAGTATTATGTAACTGTGAAATGTTTACTTAACTGAGATATCGAAAGCTGGCAACAGACCAATTCGGTTAGCGTTAAAGTCTTTATCCACTATATAAACACAACAGTTTCAGTGACAACGACGACCGTAACGTTATACCTTTATTACTATAAAATGAGATTTAGTGGAACTACATTTTCGAGTTTGTTATAAACCAGTGGAGAGCTTTAGAAATAATTGCATTGCACATTAATTTAGATAAGAATAAGAACGTGATCTCCTTGTAAACTGGTCCAATTATTGCTTGTTTTTTTTCCTCATGATGCTATTTGGGATAGAGAATGTTCAATGTTGACACAAGTCTGTGTGGCACAAAGTTTCAATACCCTGGCTGTCAAATGTTACAAAGAAATGGCATATAGAAAAAATATATATATATATATAAAAACATGTCGATTATGCCACTCTTAAACATGAAAGTGGGCGCATAATTAAAAATAAATATTTTATATATATATATATATATATATATATATATATATATATATGTATTTTTTAATTTTTTTTTTCAAAAACATACCTAGGCCACGGCTGCCTCAATGATTCTGATGTTTGTTTTTTGTCCAAAAGTTTTAATCATTAATACCCAAGTCTTGTACACAAGGCAATGAAAGTAGAACTAAAGCAAATATACAATATTACATCTGAGCTCTCATCTCATGTTCATTATTTTCAAAAGATATAAAATAAATGTATTTAACTTTGTAGATCATTTTTTTTTAAAGTTTTTTTTGTAGTAAAAGCAGGGAATGTGGTACAATATTTATTTTGATCAAAAAAAGAGACTATCTATAGTGTTAATTCAATAATATTCTACTTCTGCTCTGGGTATTGTATAAACTTATTTATAATTACCCTATAAAAGGTAATTGAATTGGGCCCTTAATCTAATATTTTGCTCTTGGCAGGATGTATGGACTCCGAGTTATTCCTGGAAGATGCTGCAATTCTCCTTCTTGAGTCTGCAGTTTTACATCTTTGAGCCATTAAGACTGGAGCAAACTTTCATCGAAGGTGCTGGTCTGTTTGAAGTTCATCCTGATCCCTCATGGTGCTAGTAGTTCTTGGCCTGTCTGTTGACAAACAAGATAACAGTCTCCCAATATACTTGAAGTAAATATGAATTCAATTTGAAACTGGTAATTGTGACTGGGGATTGAGGTATATTCTGCACTTATTATAAATTAACTTTTTTATTATGGGCCATCACATGTGGACCACCATTTATCACCAAGCTGTAATAGAGAAAAGAAAGACTAGTTGATTTCATTCACATGAGAACATTGTAATAATTACAGTATAAACACTGCATGCCTGTGAATCAGTTATGCCATGTACCTTTGGGAAGGCAGGCCCACCAACTTTTGCCTTTTGAATTCAGCTGTGAAGATCTTGGATATCTTGACATAGTTTCTTAGATTTTGTGTTAACAGGTTGTATAGTCCAGGTCTGTTCTGCCATTGTACCAGCAGGAGGTGATGAGCAGGCCGGTTGAATGTAAGATAGCCCAGAGCAACAGCAGTGGCTACTCGAACCTAAACGCACACACAACTGAATCAGTATAGAAGCTGTATTGTTCTTGATCAGATATTTAACATAGTGTGTTTTCATTAATTGTTTTAGAATACATTCAATGAGTTAAATAGTCAATTACTTTACATATACACATCATGAAAGCACTATAATACTTTGACCTCTTCTGACTTGGAGTATAAATGAGCACAAAGGTGCTCCACAGCTCCCATTGTTACAATAGCATCAGGGATACTGCTCTTGTGTGAGACAAACTGGCTAGCAGCCGCCCTGTATTAAAATGAAAAATTATATATTTTAAAGCTTTAATGGTGATTAAGTCATATTTTAGCTATTGTAGTTTTTGCTAATAAACATCAGAGATTGACTATAATTATGAAGTTACACACATGCACTATATATATATATATATATATATATATATATATATATATATATATAAGAAAAAAGAGAAAAGGATATTTTGGTACTTAAAAAGGTAGAATAATTGATTACAAATCATATATATTATATATAAATTATATATCTATATATGCACACACACACACTGTAATTATTATATCAATCAATCAGATTTACCCTTATTTAATTGTACAGTGTGTTGCTGTTTTTTGAGCACTATCTAAAGATTCAATAATGCCATGTATAATAACTTCTTTACTATTGGCTTACAAAGAAATATATATGCAGGTAATGGGAATAAATGTAACTGTGAATGTCTATCTGTTCTGTATAGGGTGTTACATGGTTATACACATATCAATGTTATTTAATGTTTGGAAACTAAAGATTTGTTTCTGTTACCTGTAAGAATGACTGTTTTGGAGCTCTGTGATTTAAGGAGTTGAATTAAAATGGTGACCCCTCTTGCAGACAAAGTAACTTGGTCTACATCCACTATTACTTTTGCTAGTATGACGATCTGGAAAAAAAATGGGTCCCATTTATGGGTCAATTAAATTACCTTTTAGTTGAAAGAAAAAACATTTTAGGAATAAAAAGAGCAAATGTAGATCATTTGATCAGCAATTAATATATACAGTGTGTATATATATATATATATATATATATATATATATATATATATATATTAATAATGCAATTTGAAATAGTGTATTAATGCACACAAACAAACATCATCTTGATTACCTCAATGCAGCCTTTGCCATATTAATCTCATTTCCAGATTGAAAAAATGGCTCATAGATGGATATTCACTATCACCTGCAGCTAAATTCATTGCTTCATTTGAATCCTAACTTATCATGGTCTTTGTTTCCTTTTTCCAGTAAGTCATAGAGTAGTACATAAGAAAGTAACACAGGTGAAGTTGAAAGGATACAGGTTGAAAGGTGAAATTAGGAAATCAAAGACCATGGGATTCCATAGCGACTTATTATTCAAGCAATGGAAAACAAACACCATAACAAATTAATGGTGTATAGCCAGCCCTTTTTATAGTCCATCCTTATTCATACAAATTGTC
This sequence comes from Acipenser ruthenus, assembly GCF_902713425.1. NCBI lineage: Eukaryota > Metazoa > Chordata > Actinopteri > Acipenseriformes > Acipenseridae > Acipenser > Acipenser ruthenus. The sequence goes on from NC_081199.1 coordinate 28,629,396, forward strand.
ACCTACTGTAAAGTGTAACCAATAAAAGGGCTACTATTAAGTCACCAACTTTTTTATTGAGTTTTTTTAAGTAATACCAGGCTGAGCACACACCTATACACATGGTCCCCAGGGCCTTGATGACACTCAAAAGGGTGCGCTCTGTCATCCTGGAGTTCCACAGCAGCCCGATCAATGGACCAACTCCAATATTCTGACAGATCTGATCCTGGTGAGCTTTACTGTCCCGACTCAGGGCAGTCACTGCCTGGCAGGCTAAGAACAAACAAGTTTATCATAGGTACATTAACCAGGATTCAAACTTTTTTTTTTTTTTAGCATATCTTGTCCTAAAAGAAGTCCCTGTCAGGGACTGTTGATTCGAGAGACAGCTGTTGACTGGTCTAAATTGATCTCAGCTGTGCTCCAAGATAGTTGTTCGAGACACCGAGCAACAGACCAAGCTGGCATTTGTTAGGATTTTATGACCCAACATAACAAGAGTGCATTTGTTGCCAGATCGTATGTCTTGTAAAGAAGGAAGGTATTTTGGTTGGTCCCGTTGGAGACCAGCATTCCAGACTGCATGGCTTCAGACATAATGAGTCTGCCAGATCACTGCTGCCCAACACATTTTGCTCCTCAGAGGGTGCCCTTTTCCACTGTGCTATAAATTACATCTTAATGAAACAACCAATGAGTTACAACATAACTTTTGGCATAGTGGTCAGGCAGCCCATGTATGAGGCATTATGCAGACTGTGGCCCATAATCTCCTAGTGCCAGATAGAGAAGGCCAGAAAAGGTTTGTGGGATGCAGTTCAACTTTGTCATAGGTTACTCAGTGAAAAAACAAATTAAAAGCATGATTAATATAATGATCTGTGAATCATGAAGAATTCTGCCCTTATACAAAGTGATTAATAAAGACACCCTATAGCTTAGCCCCAATACCCTTTTATATACAGCATGGTCTCTTAACTATGGCTCCCAACTACAACGTTACAAAAGGGGAGCACTGTATATATGATTAGAATTGGCATAGGGATGATTTCATGTTTTACAATACAGAATCAAGTAATATAAATGAGAAGGCATAACTTACCAACATACTGCATTTTGTCTGTTGATGACAGGATAAAGTCTATGATAAAGTTGTGACCAATCTCATCAGCCATCATTTTCTGCTGCTTTAGTGTCCAGCAAGTGCCCACAAAGTCACTGCGCCTTGTTCTCTCACTTCCAACTGAAGCACCTAAACAGCCAAGCAAAGAAGTACAAACTAAAAGGATTAATTTATTTCCACAGGTGGTCACCTCGTTACTGGAAAATGGGAGCACATAACAGGTAAGAATACGCCTGTATGTTCGGTTTTAAAACTATACTGTACCTTTAAAAGTCGAAGAAGGTGCTTTGTGACTGACTTCTAAAAATGCAGTCTGTATAGCTGCACTATGGTCAGCTAGAGCTTCCAGTGCCATAGCTGCCTTCTCCTGTACATTGATTTTTCTCCTACCAATAATTTTAACTAATGGGGCAATAGCATCCTGGTTCTGCCGATGGCCCCGTGCCAGCTCTGGCAGAGCAGTTGAAGCTGCTTCCTGCAGAACTTCTATAATTTCAAAGAGAGAAGAAAATAAAATGGCTGGATTGTTGATACACATGACCCAGATAGTACATCTTCAATGTCTGAATGCAAAAGCTTCACCACAGGGGGTATTAGACCCTAAAAGAAGAAACAAAGTTAGGTTTTGTCAAAAGTTTTTTTTTTTCTTTTCAATAAAATTTGCACAGTTTTTGTGAAAGGAAAATAAAACAAATTCAAATGTCAAATAGAGTGGAACGGCCCATAAGGTTAATGCAGAAGTACTCTGGTGTCTACCTAAGTTTGTTTCTTACTAGTTTTGTAAATGCTATGCAAAGTTTAAAAACACAGATTAGAATATTTTTTTTCGCAGTGGGACTGAACACTTTAAATTTAAGGCTGTATAATGCATTTATCCAAGAAGAATAAAATAGCTTACAATGTCCACACTGATTTATCTTTTGTACCAAGTAATAAAAGTGTTCTTTGTTGTTTATAAACATTTAACCAGACATTATTAAGGTGTATTACAGAGTCCCAACCAGAATTAAAAGAATATAAAAAATCACATTATCATTATTACTTGTGGTGGCAGTAGCAGTACAGGTAATAGTATTTTCTGGTTGTCATTGATGTGTGCGAGATCAGCCAGGATGACAGAGCAGCAGGACTGAAGTTCAGGACACTGTGTCTGGAGCAGCTGGATAAGCACAGGAATAGCTCCGCATTCCACCACAGCAAGGGAAACGGGCACCTGATTTGAAAGATTACAAAGCACAGCAGCAGCAACACACTGCAGGTTCTCCCGCTGGCTATGTAGTAAATCAACCAGGGATGGGATTCCACCTGCAACACAGAATGGAAAGAATCTGATAGATGAGACAGGTAAGTCATAAATTGTGTACAGTGATAAATGGATGTATTCATTGTGTTGTCTTAAGCTTATACTGTATTTTATTTATTTATTTATTTCTTAGCAGACGCTCTTATCCAGGGCGACTTACAATTGTTAGAAGATATCACATTATACATTATACAGATATCACATTATTTTTACATACAATTACCCGTTTATACAGTTGGGTTTTTACTGGAGCAATCTAGGTAAAGTACCTTGCTCAAGGGTACAACAGCAGTGTCCCCCACTGGGGATTGAACCCACGACCCTCCGGTCAAGAGTCCAGAGCCCTAACCACTACTCCATACTGCTGCCCATGCATGCATGCAGTTTAGATTAGATATTTGGAACAGACATTTAACATTTACATTATTTGACATCACTAATAATGTACATGGCTACTGTACATGCTTTTTCCAAATAATCCCTAGATCTAAGAATTTAAATAAAATCACACTTTCGTATAGACCTCAGGTCAACTGAGACAACCAAACCAAACCAATAAGTACTGTTAAATGAAAGACTTGTGAGGATTTATAATCGTACTGTAAAAAAGCGATTCTATACTACTATGAATTGTTATTAGTCTCTAAAAGTAAACGGCTAGTTCATTAACCCCCTTGAGCCACATATAACTTTCCAATCAATCACCTGCAGCAATAATGTCTTTCCAGTGGGTTTCTGCAGCCACACAGAGAACTTCTAAGCACCTCACTGACATAACTTTCTTATCTTCACACCAGAGCATCTCTAATAATAATCAGAAAAAAATCACCATTAGGGTTATACATGTAACTAGTAAGTTAGTAACATAGATTCCATGCCTTGGTTGTAAATACAAAACAGGTATGTCAATAGCAGCTATCAGTAAACGAAAAATGTGTGGACGAGGATATATTGAAAGCATCTGTATGTATGAAAGTAAACAAGTATGTCATTATGTAATGTAGATTTAAAAATGTAAGTGTGACATACAGACAGACAAACAGTCTCAATATAAAAGTATATACTATAAGTTTTATCTCAATTGTATTGGTCTATATGTAAAAATTGTGACATATGTATGTAAGTAAAAAATAGATGACAAGCACTCCTGATAGCCCCATATTCTGAAAACTCTCAATATCATGTAATAGTAAATTTGACCACATTGGGATAAGCAGTTCTCTTATGTATGAACATTTTTAAGTATAGGCATTTACCCCTGTCATCCCCAGGAAGGAATAACAACGAGTATAATATGTTTTAGCATTCCAACTGGGCTATACAAATCATAAAAAATCAGAGAGAGAGAGTAAACAGACAGCTCTGTAACAAGGAAAGTGCACCTACATCTTTAACTTTATCATTTCTACCACTAGAGGATGCTAAAATCTAATAAAAGCAGATCATTGGAAAAACCTTCCCTGATTTATTCACTTTTACATGGCATTGCTAGGTATTAATTAAATAGAACAAAACCTCTTCAAAGCATTTTAATTACACAACGCAAAACAACGTGTTGTCTCATTTACCATATCTTATCTGCGATTATCGACCTTTCTTTTATTCTGTTTGATATAAAACATTTTGTTTTCACTTTGATTCACTTTCCTGATTTTCTCATAGAAATTCTCCGCTCTGCAGTGAATTATTATTTATTTATTTCTTAGAATTATGGAATTGTGGTTTCCCTTACTGTCGGTTTTCTTGGTCAGCACCAGTTGACAATAGATACCGGAGAGCATCAAGAGACCCAGACATGGCAGCCAGTAATAGCGGTGTACAGCGAGACCTAACAAAGCAGAAAGAAAGAAATTGAATTTATACACCAGCTGTATACAACTTCACAATATCATTTGTATCGCTATAACACGTTTTCTTGCATTTTGGTTGGGAATATTTACTATTTCACTTCATTATGCTAAATTAAAAAAATCTGCTCAAGTTAAATAACTTTGTTGCATCAATGCTCGTGCAAAATCAATGTCCGAACCAAGATTCACAACAACTGGATAATCAGTTCTCTACATGTACTGCATGTAATGTACAAACAGACAATGTACTCCACTACAGTATATTGATACAATTCTAATAAAATATTCTCATCTTATTCATCACAGTTAGATGAACAGCTCTTTAGCTATTAAAACAAATATATTACACTTACAGTACACAAATGTATATACTGTATTTATATTCACACAAGTTGTTTGGTCATAGTTGTTCTTGTATTCGATTTAGAATGTCACCACAGATTGTATTTTAATAAGTGCCTCAATATGCTATCATAAAATATTTTATTCTAATAATTTATTGAATTTGAATTCTGTGTCTGAGACAGCAGTATGGCTGGCAAATGTTCTTTGGCTTTATATAGCCATGTGGTTCTAGGGTAAGCCATGTAAACACTGTGCGCGTTAAATTATTATTATTATTATTATTATTATTATTATTATTATTATTATTATTATTATTATTATTATTATTATTATTATTATTATTATTAACAGTGCTGGATCTAAAGATCTCCACAAACACTATTATAAACCTCCTGTGGTTTTAAAAGCTTGGAGTTAGAACATGTTTATAGGCACTAAAAAAGACAACTGTTACTTTGATCATTAAAAGTGAGTCATGACTGGTGTGGAGGAACATTAATATTATTTTTGTGTATGAATACATGTTTTTGTACTGGATCAGATTAGGAGCTTGAAACAAAGCCACTTTTACAGCGTTCAAAGGTAGTAAGGATGGACAATAAAGAAAATAAACAAAATAACATTTATTTGGATTTTTCAAAATGATTTGTGTAATGCATGTTTTCTATACAATTTTCACAGTTGCCATTCTTTATAATTAGTTTTCATACCTTTGTTTCTTCAGAAACATCCTCCAGTAGCTGTGTTTATATCAAACTCAATGCCACCGTGAAGGTGGAAGTACTTATTTTGCTCGTATTGGAAATGTTTTCATGTAAAATCTGGACCATGATAAAGTGGAGGCAGTTGTCGTTCAGTCTTCAGTTTATCATCTGTCAAAAATGAAAAAGGAAACAGGGCATATGGGGTTTAGCAGCGTTAGCTTCACCCTATTGTTCAGTCAAGATTAGTTTAATCTCCATGTCCCTACAATTCCATTTTTTTTTTACTAAAAGCCCTTTGCTGTTTAGTACACTGTACTGGTACTTTGTGATTTGAACCTAAATGCAAGAAGAACTAGGAAATTGTGAAAATTTGTATTTGAATGAGAAGTATGCTATTTCTTTGGGCATTTTATTTGTTTCATAGTGACTGTTGTATGCAATTGTGAGTTTTGGTATGTTTATTGTATTAGTATTTGGGTTATTTTCTTATTAAAAGCTAGCAGTTACAGAAATGCAGCTAAGACTGGAAAAGCACAGCCAGTGAATGCACTTCCAAGTGTAGACACCATAGGGTTTGTTTGGTGTAAGGATGATGTAATGTAAGTACACAGTTAGGCAGGCTCTGACAGTCAAGCTGCATCAATGTATACGCTTTCAGTTCTGTGTTGCTAGGATACTGTATGTGAGTACATTCTTTACTGGCTGGGGGCCCATAACAAGCCTACACTGGCATTTGCTTTCCAGCAGGGAATAGTTCACCTCATTGTGATTCTGTGACCCTTACTGATCAGGCGCCCCACAGGTCCAGGCAGAGACTTCCCAGGCTGGGCAGTTGCCTCCAGGGTCCAGTAGATTTGTGATATCTGTTGGTAAGTTCTGGTGGGTGATAGAAGGCGATAGGCTGGACAGTAAGACATAGGTTACTGTTGATCTTCAGTCTGATCAGTAAGTGGGTTGCAGCACTGAGGCTACATTCAAATTGGGTGGAAACATAAGGGTTACTAATCAGTAACTCAGCATATGAGGCAATTTGTTTTGTTAGTACTGGGGTTGAAAAAAACCTGGGAACTATAACCTTGTTTTGTTTTTGTTTAAAGAGAAAAGTATGTGGTTTTACTGTTAAAAACTGTGAAAGCTTCAACTCATCAGTATAATAAGTGAGAAACAAATGTTGGTGTACATTTTGTGAATACAGTCCATATTTTCTTATTTACTCCAGTCTTTAATTATGTCAATTTTACAAAATTAGAAACAAACAAACAAGATTAATGTAGTAATATAAGCGTAAAGCAGAAGAGTAAAGGTTTTGAAAATGCCTGGAGTGTTGGTCAAACTAGCATTACTTACAAGAAAATTCAGGGAGGAGTCTGGATAGATCTGGAATCTTCATCTTTTTTTTTTAGTCCAATAAGAAAAGGTACGAGAAAGCTTATTAACTGCACATAAGCCATGTTTTTGTGGATTTCTGGCTTCTTCTGCAGGTACTTTGTCACAAGTTTTTTCTTGAAGTTTTAGTCTCTTCTGTAATCTCTGATAGATCACAGGGTTCATTTTGTCTTCTATGAGCCTCACCATGTTAGCAATGTTGTAAGTTCCCTCATACATAAACATATTATGCTGTTTCACAGACGTGAGTTGCAGTAAGAAATGGTCACAATATTGCATAAAAATCTTCACTTCTTCAGGGCTGTTGGGCTCATAGGTTAGATTTGTGTTGATGTCTTCACTGTACATATGATGAAAGGCAGGGTCATCTGAAATATCAACTAAACCTGCCAGAGATAAATCAAACACAAATCAAAGGAATTCCAGGTGATGTGTTGTTTTATTTGCCTGTTGTTTCCCAATAACCCCAATTGCAATACAAACTTCTTTGTTATCAGGAAAACAACAATGAATCAAAGAACATGCCCAAAACACTTTATATTTAAAAATATGGAAAGCTTGAAACCATCAGTGCAGGTACTTGATAGGTCCCATATAGTCTACTCTAGTATTCTACCATTAAAAATAGTGGGATAGGTGACCAACAAGCATTAATTGTGCATGAGTGCTACTATGGGGATCCCAAGTGTATATGCACTATAAATATGCAGTATTGTTCATATAAATAGAGTTTATTCTCTCACCTGCAGCAAGGAATTCTGAATATAAGTTTTTCCTTGTCTGTGGAATTCCACTGGCATTGACATCCATGCTAGAACGCCACAGTTCAGAAAACCTGACCTTTTTCTCTTTTGGAATATAGGCTCCATGCCAAAGGCCTTTCATCAAGTAATCCATGCTGATCAAAATCTGCCCAACTTTTGTGTCATAGTACGCTGGTGGCATTTGACAAGTGGTGCTTTGATCAAAATTGGATTATTATTAGTTTATTTAGCAGACGCCTTTATCCAAGGCGACTTACAGATACTAGGGTGTGTGAACTATGCATCAGCTGCAGAGTCACTTACAACTACGTCTCACCCGAAAGACGGAGCACAAGGAGGTTAAGTGACTTGCTCAGGGTCACACAATGAGTCAGTGGCTGAGGTGGGATTTGAACCGGGGACCTCCTGGTTACAAGCCCTTTTCTTTAACCACCAGACCACACAGCCAGTCTTAATGATGGCATCCACTGTCACAAGGATGACTGTGTTTGAGTAGCTGAAGTATTTCACCTGGTTTGTGATTCCAGAAGGTGTTTCTACTGGCAGGTGAAAGTCTTCACTGGAAAGCAACCAGTTGCATGACGTAAGGCTGAGCCTTACATCAAAAAGCATTTGCATTTCTCTGGGCAGCTAAGGAGGCAACATAAGCTTCATCTTCATCTTCATCTTCATCTTCACCAGCTCCAGGGTTAAGGGGTTTGGAGGAGGTACTAGAAGTTGTAGATTTTGCCATGTTAGTCCTAACATGTATATATATACACACAGTGTAACCATCATTTAGGTCTCCTTTACTGTAAAATAATAAAAATTAATAATGATAATAATAATACATTATTAATATCTCACAGTATTGGAGAAATAAATGATTTGATTCCCTAAAGGTGGATGATTTCATAAAAACACATTAAGCACCCAAACTCTGAAAACGGTAAATCTCAACAAAGGGCGCACAGAACCCAGTTTTTGTATTAATTTAAATTAGTAACATGAAATCTAAAAAACAGTTAAAATATATTTTCATACATACCCACTTTCCAATGAGCTGTCTTCTATTTGAGATCTGGATAGCCGCTCGTCCGTGGACCCTGCCATGATTGATTAGCATTGTGGGATACACGATACTGTTTAGCATGTCATTTGTATATCATTTGTGTACATTAGCATTAAGTGCAGCTTAGTTCAGTTTGCCACTGGAGCTCCTTATGAAACCAAGGTGCACCAGAGCCGCTCGGAGTGGCAGAGAAAGGCGTGGTAGCGTCAAAAGAACGCCGAGGTGAACTTAATTGTTTAAGGCGGAGTTCTACTCATGTGCTTAATTGGGACTTAGTAAAAATGTTGTGCTTGAATTGAGTTCGGCACTCCTGAAACTGGCCTTAGTCACATTAAAACTAGCCAATTTCTCAAAGAATTCTGTCCCTCTTGTAAAGATGTTTCTTGAAGAAAAGGAGGTAACATTATCTTTTATATCTTGTTTTCCCAGTAGAAAAGTGCATAAAGCTAAAAAGTATGTGTTTTTGTTTTAACAGAATGCACCAATTGAAGTGAAGGATGCTCCAGGAAACGTCATATCTTGGCTTATATCTAGGTACATTACTTAATTTGCAGTGTAATAGCTATTACAAGTTAGTCCATACAAGTATTTTAATTTGAAAGTCAGTGAGCAATGTACTGGATGTTTTGAACACAGTCAGTTTAGTCTCAGTATTTAATAACAGAATACCAATATAGGATGAGAATCTGTTAATACCTTAACAAAGCCTTTTTAAAATCTATTTCAGGACAACAGTTGACATCCACCAGATTTCTGGCCGCTTCGATGTTGGAAATTTGTCATCATATATATTGACTGTGACAGCTTTTTCCATGGAAAGCTGAAGGATGTGAACAATTATCTTAAGTAATATTGCCAAGTGATAATAAAACTATTACATTGTGGAGAACTCTGAAAATGTGCCCCCACAACCGAACAATTGTAGTGCTCCATTTAAGAAAGCTGTACTCTTAAAAGACAGTGTCTTCGTATCAGTTCTAGAACCATGCTTACCGTAAAATATTACTGGTTTAAAAATAATCACTTGGAAAGCCTAGCAAAGGTATGTATTTTTATTTTCTTAAACTTAGTAACATTTATCATCCTTAAAGGTATAATTACTATCCTTTTACTGTATTCTGTACTACTTGTTAAACGCATCTTTTTAAATATATACTTACGTTTTTAACCATTGTATTATATTATAAACCTCATTCTTAGCTATTGATTTGTTATAGAATAACAGCATGTACTAGCCTACAGGTGCCTTGACCAGACTGCACCCAGCTACCTCCAGACCCTCATCTCTCCCTACACCCCAACTCGACCTCTCCGCTCCGCCTGCACTAGAAGACTGGCTCTACCTCCTCTACGCTCCCCTGCCTCCAGAGCCCGCTCCTTTTCCACCCTCGCCCCGCAGTGGTGGAATGACCTTCCTACAGATATCAGGACTGCCCAGTCCCTGACCACATTCCGGCGCCTCCTTAAGACTCACCTCTTCAGAAAGCACCTGTAGAACTCCTCTGTTCTTCGCCTGGGACACTTATCACCCTTCCTTAAATGCGCTTTACTTGCTCTTATCTGCCCCCTATTTTATTGCATTTAATCCTGTACGTCAGAGTACTGTAATCTGCCAAGTGTTTAATCTGTAGTATTTTGTATTTAATCATATCCTGATGGGCAGCAGTGTGGAGTAGTGGTTAGGGCTCTGGACTGTTGACCGGAGGGTCGTGGGTTCATTCCTTGGTTGGGGACACTGCTGCTGTACCCTTGAGCAAGGTACTTTACCTAGATTGCTCCAGTAAAAAACCCAACTGTATAAATGGGTAATTGTATGTAAAAATAATGTGTAAAAAATAATGTAATTGTATGTAAAAATAATGTGATATCTTGTAACAATTGTAAGTCGCCCTGGATAAGGGTGTCTGCTAAGAAATAAATAATAATAAATAATAACTATCACTGACACTTATCTGCTGTATCATTGAATTGTATTTTGTCACACTTGTACTTGCTTGAACCAAAGTCATTGTATTTATCTTCCTCTTAATTGTATTATTACTTGTACTGTGATACTTGAAATGTATTTGCTTTCGATTGTAAGTCGCCCTGGATAAGGGCGTCTGCTAAGAAATAAATAATGTAAGATGCCCAATTATGCTGCTGGACAAAGAAGGAAACATGAATATTCTAGTGGGGCCAAAGAAAAATGAGAAAGGCATTTTACTTTTAATAACATGTATTTTTAATATCAGGTTGCTACATCAAAAAAAAAAAAAAAAAATCCAAGTAAATAAAATATTTTGATTTAAACCCTTTGAAGTCTGTTGCATTTGTCTGAGGCCTTTTCGTTGCCGTTTTCCATTTTGGCGATCCTGGAGCCAAACTGCATGGCTCTCTTTGGCAGGACAGCTGAGGCTGTGAGTCCCAGCTCCCGGGCTGCTAGACGTAACAGCAGCTTCTCCCCCAGCCCGCGAGGCAACGTCAGGTCAGCCTTCTCCCACACCGGGAGGGAACTCAGAAAAGAGACGACCTCTTCATCTAGAAAGGGAAACCTAAAAGAAAATGCAGTGTCTTAAAACAATCTTTAATTATACTTACTAGATAGCTATCAAAAGTAATTTTAAGGTAAGGTTAAATAAAAATAATGCTACTGAACAGAGCACCGTAAAATAAGGAAATACCTTCAAATGTATCGGTAAACAGTTATTGTTTTGTTATTTTAATAGATTTTTTGTTTGTACATTACAGAAAACTAAAATATATTATAATAGAATAGCATCCTGAAAGCAATTGCACCACTTGCCTGGCTTCTTTGCCATGATCCCCAATAATCCTATCATCCCTGCCGAGGTTTCTTGAAGAGATTCGCCCCAGCTCCATTCCCAACTCATTGACCAGGCCCTCCAGTCCTGACATTTTATAGCGAACGCGGTGCCGGGAATACCCAGCCAGCTGCTCATCTGCACCAATCCCGGTGAGCACCACCTAGAACATTTTACAAACCGAGGAATATATGATGATAAGAATAAGGTTACAAGAACAGGGGCTGGACATTGTATAAGAGCGATTAATAAACATAGTGTAACAGTAGGTCATCAACACAGGATACATTCATATTTCTTAAGAGGGAAAATGCATACATACCTTTGCAGTTGAGGTGTATTCTTTCATTTCATTGTTAAGAAGAGCTGCACCTGCTCCCCTTGAAGCAAACCAAACAGCACAGCCAATACTGTCATCCAGCACTGTTTCTAGGGGATACACCAAATGGCTTATTGTCTTTTGTCTCATTTCTTGAAGTTCATCTCGTGTGACATTAATTTCTACAAAGTTCCATGTTCTTGTTGGATTAATGTCCTGCAGCTCCTGAAGGCCTGCTCTGCCAGTAACTCTGTCAGGAACATTAAAGCACTTGAAATCTCCTGCTTCAGTAGAACCAAGCTTAGCCTCTTCCTGACACTGATGAGCATTCAAAACTGTCTTGCATTTTTTTGTGGCTTTTGGTTTCTTCAGTTGGAAAGCCACATTCAAAAGATCTATTGGTTGTTCAACAGGAATGTGACGATCAGCCAAAGCAGCCAGAATCATAGAGTCAATCCCACCTGAAAACAGTATAGCAACATTAGCTTTGTTAAGTGAGGGACACGTGGCTACAGTTTTGCTTGGAGGGTATTGGATTCGGCGTCTCACTGCCTCACTTAAAACATCTAGGAGCTGAAGGACTATTTTCTTCCTTTTGTCACACTGGAGAAATGGCTGAAGATCTTCAAAGCTCGGTTGAGTGCCTAAGGTGTGTTTGGATTCAGGCAGGCAGGCTGGGATTGTTATGTTTAGGGGAACAACTGGAGCTGTAAGAAAAAGTCCCGATTCATTCATCGCTAATGAAACAGAGCTAGAAAACTGTTCCAATCTCAATTCATGAGTTAGATCACTATTTTGTAATTTACTAGATGGATATTTCCATGGATACAGCATCAAAACTAATGAGTCCAAAACAGAACACGCCTTTAAATCAATTTTGTAAACTGCAGAGGCTGGTACTTCCTGCCATTGACCATGCTCAGTTCCAACGACCAAAGCTCCCACAGAGGTAAGCATGATTGATTTCTCTTCATCATCAAACTGCCAGAGAAGACTTCGTCGACCAAAGAAGTCTCTACCGAACCAGAGACAATGACTGTCTGCCTGGAAGTAAATGAAAGCCCAAGGTCCTTGGATAGCTGAGAAGATAGACAGAATTTCAGACTCGCTAGTGCACTTAGAAAGATGATCAAAGATGACTTGAGTATCATTTTCTTCACTCCCTACTTTCAAGCCACCAAAGACCTCCCCATTCCACAGAAAGACATTTCCCTTCTCATCTTCCAAAGGCTGGGGTGTTAGAAGACCCCTCATGTGAAGCACATGACCAGAGAAAAAACAGTGGTAGTTAAAACCAGCAACAGCTTTAGTAACTTCTCGACTACAGTTAGGCCCTCTTTTTTTTAGATTTCCATGCACAGCCTTGTCCAATGCAGACTGCAAACTGGATACATTTACAACACAACAAATGCCACACATTTTTAGCCCGATGTTTACTTTTTATTGTATTTCAGATTTAATACTGTTTTTTTTTTCTTCTGGTCTTTAGAATTTTACAAATCCTGGTACTCCTTCTTCATGTTGTCCAACATTTCTGCAAAATTTGACAAAGGGTAAAATATCAGTAAAAGGCATGTCAAAAATGAAGTCAATACATTTCTTATTCAACGTCTTCCCAGTACTGTAAGAGTAACAAACCAACAGCCTTGCTTGGTATAGGGCCTTCTGAATTGAAATTTATCACAATCTGATAAGATATAAAATATTCTTCTCATGTGAAACAACTGTGTCTGATTTTGTTTTGTGCAACAACTTTTCAGGAATAGAAGATGACAAATGATCTGTTCTGTCTGTAACAGTAATGGGTTTTAAAGGAAGATTTAAAAACTATTATTATTATTATTATTATTTAATTATTTAGCAGATATCTTTATACAAAGCAAAATTATAAATCCATGAAAAAAAACCATAAAATGATACTGTACTTAAAAACAAAACTATGAGTCAACACACTTAATAAATGTTAGAGAAAGAAAAAAAAAACTTGCCTTTGGATTCACTCAAAGTTTCACTTTTGTCTCCCAGAAAGAATATATTACTATTGGGCTGCTGTATGTAGACTTTCTGTAGGCAAATAAAAAAAATGTATGTTACTAATGTTAATGTTGAAAATATCAATGAATGATACATTTGCTGTGTAGCACAACCTTAGTAAATCAAGTCCAGAATTGATATGTGAAAGAAAGTGTTTTAAAAAAGGACAAAAACGAGAGACACACTAATAACCTTACCCGAATGTTCTTCAAGTTAGAGAGTTCATCAACCAAAACTTTGTGTTCTTTTATCTGTAAAACAAGTATTTCTGTAAATATAGATGTCTTCATGTAATTCCACCCTAGTAAGATGCTGGTAAGAGGATACTGAAACAGTGTAATAATAAGTGCATATATGGGACATAGTATTTAAGCTGACCAAAGTAAAAAATGTTTTTTTTGTTTTTTTTTAAATGCCCGAATACTGTAGTACTGCTTGTGTTGTGTGCATTGGAAAGCAGCGCAGGTTTAAAATGTTTACAACAATAATAATATTTTTTTTGCACTTAACTTATATACACACCGAGTACACACTGTGTTCGAGATACTTATACAAGCCTTTACGATTACATGTACATTACATTATTTTCCATTATAAAACATGTAACAAAAACAATGACACTGATTTGTAGAATTTTCTAACATGTTTCACTTGTTTCATAATTAATAATCCATGCGAGTCAAAGATATTTTGCAGTTCTGTAACTTTACCATCTCGGTCTCGTGAACTCAATATCAATGCTACTGTCCTTAATATTAACGTCACCTTTTCATTTAATTCTTCTTTCTGCTTCGTGTTGACCTCAGATGTATTATCTTGTCCGCTCTTAATTGACATCTTCGGTTCAAAAACGTATTTAAAATATTCTCTAAACCAATTTCACATTCTACCGGAACAACAACAGCTCCGAAACGTACAATCATCAACATGTGGTGAAAGTGTAACAAGAGGTACCGAACTCACTGTGATCATACGAGAGTGCTGACCTCTAGTGGGTGGAAAGATTAGTGTTCTTAATAAAAACATGACACGCTTGACAATTCTCATACACAAGCTTTATCTTGAATTATCTATATACAAAAACATCGTCACTGCTTACGGTACCTGCTTCTGTGCAATGTTTGTACTTTTGCAGTCAGTTAACATCTGCAGAAAATAAATGCCCCAAACATACCTTCTTCTCGCCATAGGGATTTCAAAACAACCACCACCACCATATATATATATATATATATATATATATATATATATATATATATATATATATATATATATATATATATATATATTATTGAAAATTGTAATTTACGAGGGACTTCATCATTCTGTATCAATTATTATGAATGTATTTATTTTAAACTCATAAAACATAGTAGCTGAGTTCATTACTGAACCACTGAAATATATATATACCAGCTCTGCAGTGCACCGTTTCTCATGTGGTGTTCTTGGAAGCTTGTATAATTGCAACCGATATTTTTGTCCAGAAAAAGTTATCAACTTCAACATTGTTTCACTCTTTTCATGTTTGGATGCTAACACATAATGTATCTGGAGAACCATTTGTCCAATTGTGATGAAACATGCTAAGCTTTATTTTAGCTCCTTTAATTAGCATAAAGTGAATGTAGGTCAAGGTGATATGACTGATCGCTCTACGTTTGGATGTATAGAGGTGGAGTGGGGATGAGTGTCACAGGCATTATTTATTTATTCACCTGGCTGCTGAGTCATTCACCCTGTCTTTGTTCTCAAGATTTCCAGGATCATAATAATTAATTCAAAACAGCCAATAAAATACACTGAAAAAAAAGTACAGGCAGAAACTTACATAAATATCCTTATCGAGTACAAACAACACAAGTCTGGGCACAAGCCAGCTCATCATCATCATTGAACCTTACAGTCAATTTCATGTAATTTCATTACCTTGTAATATTGTGACTAGCCATCTTGACAAGCAATGATTAAACCCGATTGAAGAAAAAGAAAATTAGACAAAGCTCTAAAGAACTGTGACCCTTTATCTAACACTGCAAACTAGTTTCTCTCAGAAACATGCTCTCAAGCCAGTCTTACAATATAGAAAAGGTCTGGATGTGTTAATGATTACTGGATCTACAACATAAACCTGGCAATTAATGCACAGACAAGCAACCTAGTATCTGGTTCATGCTTCTTTTTTAACATCAAGATTTGAGTTTCAGGCGCTTGCTTCCTACTCCAGATATAACCGAACATTTTATTGTGGCCAGGCAGGACATAGTCCTTAGGGTTGGTGAAGTGATTTCTAGCGTTCACATTTACCTTGGAATTACAGTTCATCGATTAACTGTTTACTACCTTTCTGCAGATCATAATGTACAATATTAAGATTAAAATGATTTATATTTTGAAAGAAATAGTAAAATTACACTTTGATTAACAGCTGTAATCCACAGAATGCCAATAGAACAGCTGTTTCTAATCTCCTGCTGGGGCTGCATATCCCTGTTAACTGACTGAGCCACATGAGTGGCATCACCACAGTCTGTAATGAAACTTGTTAAAGATATCTCATTGAATGTATCAGCATATGTATATGGCTGGTTGTCTGTCCAACTGCCAGTCTGTATGTCTCACTTATAATTTTGACCTGTAGAGTATCCAGGGAACCAATTGTGATGAAACATGCTAAGGACCAACTTTAGCACAAGTTATCAAGTGTATCATAATTTGGGGACGTGTGAAGTCTGTTTCACCAACTTTCCATCACATTTTCCATATTTTCATGTTCTGTTCATCAGGAGTGGCAGAGCTAGTTGTTTTCCAGCTTGTTTACATTCCTTAAAGGTAGCTGCAAGGAGACAAGCTTCCTCACCTTTTGTTATTCAACAAGCGAAACAGTTACACTTGCAGCAATGGACAGTTATAAATTATGTTTCCCACTTCTGTTGATAAACCTGCACAGGACTCTACACCTTTAAAAGTGAAACAACACATCAAATAAGTTCATTACAAGAGTATATGCGCCAAGCAGTGCAACCTGGAACGCGCTTTGTTAAGAAAATGTGTTTAATATTAATATTAATACAGTATACAGTATATGAAAACCAAAAAATAAATACATTCTTTTCAGATTTTTTCCATAATTTTCTTAACTGTCCAAAAACAAGGAAGCATGTGATTGAACAAGTTACAGCAAGGACAGGTCACAGTCCTCTGCTCTCCTAGGTGTGATTACATTTAGCAACTTGTAAGCCTAGAGGACTTTGCCTCCACTTCATTTCACTGTTCACTTAACTCTTTCTTTGTTTGCAACTATATACAGCATCTGGTCCAAGTGCTGTATATACCATTATTAAACTGATGATTTTAGAGAAAAGCAAAAAAGAACTAGTGTCTTGAGGGAAAAAAAAGTACAGAATTTATAATCCATTTAAGGTTGTTTTTTGTTAGCCTGTCTTGATTTAACAAAAAATGTTTCACCAAATGTCTTTGATTGGATGTGGAAAAATAGCCAGACAGATTTTAATAAGCATGTGGCTTTATATTGAATGCCAACATCTGCACTGGTGAACGTGTAATGGGGGGGGGGGGGGTCTCGGTCCAAAGTAATTTGTCTTGTAATTGCACACCTCCAGATAACCTCTAGATAAAGGGAAGACAGATCATGATCAATTCATAATTCATTATCAGTGGCTTCTGTTCAAGAGAATATGTTTTAATGTGTAGGATGGTGTGGAATACTTTTTTTTTTACATACAGTATCGAAGGTTTCTATCTTGTAAACACATGCTGGATCAGTCTCTGCGCTGTCCTATTTTTAAGTTGTCCTCTATAACCTTTTACAGCTTCCAATAGAAAGAGGATCTGTTTGTCTCTTATAGTGATACAATTACAAGCCTGTTTCAAGAGTAACAAAGCTTATGTCCCTACAGCTCAAACTACATTTGGGAATGTACACAAAAATAGTATAGCACATGAAAACAAAACTATGAAGTAACGTACTTAACAATCATCATTTGTAATTTTGTTGTTTTAAAGATTGTTTTTCCATTCAGTAATTATGCATTGGACTAGGCTGTTTACAAATAGTGATGGACAAAGATAGACAAAATGGCTACCAAGGTTAGAAATACATTTTTTTTTTTTTTGTTTTCACCCAATTTGAAATATCCAATTGTATTTTAGGCTCAGCTCACTGCTACCACCCCTGCGCTGACTCGGGAGCGGCGAAGACAAACACACGCTGTCCTCCGAAGCGCGTGCCGTCAGCCGACCACTTCTTTTCACTCTTCAGGCCCGCAATGCAGCCAACCCAGAGCTACATCGTCGGAGGACAACACAGCTCTGGGCAGCTTACAGACAAGCCTGCAGGCACCCGGCCAGTCTACAGGGGTCGCTGGTGCGCGGTGTGCCGAGGACACCCTGGCAGACCTAAGCCCTCGCCCCCTGGTCGGCACTCGGACAATTGTGCGCCGCCCCCTGGGAACTCCCGTCCATGGTCGGCAATGAAATAGCCTGGACTCGAACCGGCGACCTCCAGGCTATAGGACGCATCCTGCACTCCACGCGGAGCGCCTTTACCGGATGCGCCACTTGGGAGCAGAAATAATTTTTTTTTTATGCGGCACAGAGCACTTGTCTGCCATTCCAGGACAAATTATGTAAAAAAACAACCCAACAGATGTTGAGGGTCAGACATGTCATCAGAAAATAAAGTCTAAAGGTTACTGTATTGATTTAAACACCTGTTAGGTGTTTGTCACGTTTTCCTAAAAACACAACAGCCTGCCAAGTATTGAGTAATAGGACAAGCAGAAAGCACTACCAAGAATGCTTCGTGTCATAACGGCTAGCTTAATAAATGCACGTGCACATTCTTCAGGATGACCAAATACAACATGAAGTCATTCACTGTGGTGTGGTATGCGCTGTGACAGTATGCGGCCGACTGTACTGTTGTTAAGGTTGTTCCAGCTGCATTTACAGCTCAAACAAATATATTTGAATTTCATAATAATAATCACTTTTAGTCTGTATAAAAATATTTCCACAACAAAAACCAACAACAACAAAAATCTTGAAATCCATCCAAGTGTTATCAGTTTTTTCACCAAAAACATTTTTATGCCTACAGCATCAGGGGGTTAAAAGTGACATAAAAAAAACTGTTTTGTTTAACAAATTGTGCTTTTTGTTTTTTACTCTTAACTTTTTATAGTACCATGGAAGCTTAAGTAAAAACAAAAAAACAATTTTTTTTTTTTTTTATTAAACCTAAACATGGGGAAAGTAAACCAGTATATAAATATGTTTTGTGCAGATTCTTTTTTTTTCTATTTCAGTCTTTGACCATGTCTTTAGAATTCCAGTCACAAGATTAACTTCCCTTTGGACCATGTGACTCAAGGCATGATACAGCATGTAGCAGTGTGGCAAAGTGCCCCGCCCCTGTGTGCATTTGTGTGATCTGTGTTGTATGTTGCGTGCGTGTGTGTGTTAATGTTGGTGTATAGTCATTGGTACACGGGATATAAACGGGTCTGTGTTTCACGTGTATTTAAAAAGTGTATATTTGTATTTAGGCACGGGATTGCACATCACGCACGTGCATTTAAAATATAATATGTGAACACGGGGTTTCACGTAATTAATTCACGTGCTGGGATTCAAGTGAATAATTAATTAGTAATTGAATCCCAGCACAACAGTATATATAGATGCACATTTTCACTCAGTGGTAGTTAGGTGTTCGGAAGAGGAGAACGGGAGAGAGAGAGAGAGGAGAGTTAAGTTAAGTTAAGTTAAGTTAAAGATCGTAAAAGTGAAGATAAGTGTGTGTACTCACCGTGTTTGTTTGTCTCCGAGCACCGTTTGTGTTTAGTGCGTTTTGTTTGTCTTTTTACTTTGGCGTATAGTGCCGTGTCCCGTGTTTTGTGCTGTTTTCAACCCTTTTATTTGTTAATAAACGCTGAGTGCAGCCATTGCACTCAGCTCATCATCAACCACTGTCTTTGTTTTGAATTCCTGTCTGGTCTGACGCCACCCACTCTGGCCGTCTTTGTGACAAGCAGGTAGCACTTAGTGTAATGACATTACATCACACATTACCCCAAGCATGTTTTTTTTTTTTTTTTTTGTCGAGAGAAATCTGTTTGTAACTATCAAATAAAGCCCAGGATTAGGCTAAGGCAGATCCAGAGGATCTGTAGACCACAATATTTTGAAGTTGGTTTTGTATGCTAAAGCAGCTAGATGAGAACAGCTTATCTGTGACTACATTAACAACAATAATTTTTCACAAATAGAATATCACATAAATGTTTGTCTGTTCTTAAGGGCGAGAAGAAAGGTCAAATGAACCTTTCATCTGCTTTAGAGCAGATGGAATTCCCTGATAGAATTTGTTGTTGTTAACAGATTAACTGTCCTTACAAAATGATCCATATTCTAAAAAAATGTACATTTTTAACAACCTAATTGCTAGTTGTCTGCTCAAAATAGATATATTGTCATACCTGTTGAAATGTCTCATAGTTTAAATACAAAAACAGTTACTTGCAAACAAGAATTATTTTGATTTTGAAAATCATGCAACAACATTTTCAGAAAATGAGGTCAGAAATGTTGTTATGAGATTATCTGCTCCAAGTTGTGCAAATGTTATATTCTGATTTAATTTGAGGGAAAACAGTATTGAAGCCATTGAACACTAGTACTGAGGCCAGGAAGAACCGTTAAAAAAAAAAAAAAGTTGTTGTGTCTGTGATCTCAATAAGAAACAAACTTGAAATATAGTTCAAGGGCTGATTCTTTGACCTAACATTTTCACCAAAGCACTAGTTTTGTATGACAAGGTCTCACACCAGATAATGAGCTCTGGGTTGTAGGAGGTATTCTCCATTGACCCATTTCCTTGTAACTATTTGCAGCAATAAGGATATCTAGAGACACAGTTGCTAGCTTATCAGAGCAAACTTTGGTCTTGTCCTTTTTGAAAAACGTTGTTGTCTTTAGAAGCCAACACTGAGTACATTTTTTGTGAGTGAAAATAAGTCAAAAGTGAATAAATAAAAAGGCGATTTTCAGAAATCTGAGGATCCAGGACATATCACACAGACAAGTCACAGCTGCACGTAAAGTTAGGCATTACAGTGTAAGACACGTTCCTTATGAGTACAATTAATGGGAGGATTTCAGATCTTACTGTAAGCTCCTGAACATCTACAAGACATTGCATGACATCAGAGCTGTCGTGGTTAAATAGGTGGGTGTGATAGCAGATGTCTGTTGGTCAGAAGTTTAAGTAGTATTTATCAGAATTTGAAACCAATATAGCTATAAGTGTGTTGACCAGTAGGTTGGCAACGGACAGTCAACTGAAATAACTATCTATAACTCATTACAAAGCTAACTTTTTTAAATACAGTATTGTACATGTCTCATGTTGACGCACACACACACACAGAAACACACACTCACGCACACACACACACACACACACACACACACACACACACACTATTGATAGAATGTATTTAATAAAAAAAAAATGTCTGTGACAGCAGTAACTGGTAAACTACTCACACATTCCGTGCTAAATATATGATCTATATTAGTGGTTTGTTTGGTCAGAATGGTTACATTTCAATCAAACCAAAACATCTGCCTTAAAAAGCTTGCTCATCTGTAAAGGAAATGATCTTGTGGTTTGCAGATTATCTGGGATGATTTTTTTTTTCACAATTTGGAATGATAAATATTTTTTTCGTCCAAGTACAGAAAACAAGATGTAGTTATTTCACTGTTATTTTACAAATAAGTTTGTCATTGGGAACCTGGTTTTACTTCATAATTAATCTCACTATGACACAGCCAAGTGACACAGATTTGTGTTATTTACAACAAAAAATAATTATTTCATAAAAGCAACCCAAGAAAATAAAGCATATCCAAACCATCACATGTCTGTTTAAGTATTAAAATTGATACTTGGTTATATGGAAAAAAGTTATTTTAATATTTTTGTTTTTACTGCTGCCTTAAAAATGATGGCGATAAAGGTGGCATATATATATATATATATATATATATATATATATATATATATATATATATATATATATATATATATATATATATATATTCCATAGCTAGTGTAAGATCTGGGTATAAATATAAAAATACATTGTAGAATACTATACATTTTGTACAAAACAATATGTAGTATGTCTATGTCTATATATATATCATCCACCTTTACAAAAGGAAAGGCAATCGTCAAGCATGTGATAATTATAGGGGCATTTCACTGCTGTCAATTGCTGGCAAGATCCTTGCAAGAATTCTCCTGAATCACCTAGAACATCTAGACCAAGATCTGCTGCTGGAGAGTCAGTGTGGCTTCAGAAAAAAACACAGAACCACCGACATAGTGTTTGCAGTCCGCCAACTCCAAGAAAATGTCAAG